>NC_079164.1:47017587-47292587 GCF_947568905.1 Ostrea edulis
ACAATATATGGCCGTATAATGCAATTCTTTCCTACATGCATATATCTGCGGTATGTTTTGACCAATGGTTTTCACAATGATCATACTATGTTCTAACGATTTAGGATTCATGCTATGATACCAGCCATAGCCTAGATTGCACCGATCAACAGCATTATATTTCATGTGACCAATATTAATCGCAGACCAGTGATAACGCGAATGTGCCATTCATCAACCCATCTCCTGCCGCCACTGGTTTGTTTTTGTCATGTAAATAAACAGCTTCTAGATAAATTGCTCTTATAAATACAATAATTCATTAATTTTCGAGGGGGTTAAAGCTATTTGGGTATTGACAAACCAAAGAATCTGAATCCTCCATAAACAAAAAATATTGAATTACAATTAAGAATAACATCTCTACCACCACGAAATTAAGTGACTATAAACATGTCTATGTTTCTTTAAACCACGAAGATTTAACGAATGACTCTACGGTACAGGTAGTGTTAAAGCATAGTCTACGACATGGAGAAGTTGTGCCCCCCCCCCCTCCAAATTGATTCAATCATCGGTCATTGAAAGAATATTTTGAAGAATATCTTACTTGTATCTGGGATCATTTGAATATGTCTTAATTACGATGTTTTGAACACTACATGTATATCCAACATGGCTTAGTCTTATTGTTGAACATTTTACCTTTGATCCAAACATATGACCTTGACCTGACTGACCTTTCATTTCATCAAATTTATAATGCTTGAGACCGAGGTTAAAATTGAGTAAAGACAAACAGACAAAAAGACTAAAGTCAATTCTAGTATGCCCCCGAGATTCGGTCTCGAGGGCATGATAATTCCGGTTTTTAATCATATCTAGTGAAATAGCTCCACGGTTATGAGCTTCAAGGCTCATGTTGTTTACACTGATCGGATTTGGGGAATGTCTGTTTTAAGGCCGGGGTTGGGTTGACAATTCTCGGTCAACACATGATCCGAAACGCCCTCTATATTTGCTCAGATGATGTTAAGAGTATGTGCCTCTCATTAACAGTACATCAGCCCATTAATTAACTTCTTGTTTGTCATATCAGTTGGAAAAACACGTCCAGATTCTATTACAGGTAAATTATTCTTGAAGAATAATAAGGGACAACGCCAGTGAGTGGATATCAATAATATTCTATTACCTTTACAGGTTGTTAGAGAGCAACATACTCCACAAGAAGGCCAGGAATCGATGCGCTCAATACCGAGCTTAGCCTCACTGTATCAGCATCTATCTTCCCGTTCACATTGATCTTAGGACTTTCCGTGAGCAGAGTTTAAATGATCTTTAACAAAGTATAGGAATTTATGTGTTGAAAATGACTTTTGGGGGGTCTTTTGATGGTTGACCTTTGTTGTGTTGACCTTGACTGATAACCCCTAAACGCTGGACTTTGCTGACCCTAGCTGCAGATTGTTCACTGCTTGTTCCAGTCTCTGTTAGAGAGATGATTTGTAATGAGACCTCCTCTCCATCTTACTTTCCTCAGATACAACCAAACGTTATAATGACTACCTTGGTGATTATCCTTTTTGCCTCCATAAAAACATTATATGATAGGATACGTCACGAGAGAGCCCGAGTGTCTGTGATCGTTCTTGGTGCAGGACCTATTGGAGTCACTGCGGCGATGCTCGCCTTAAAAACAGGGAGAGTTTCAACCCTCACTATTTATGAGGTAAATGATAAAGTATCAAATCTAAAGAAGGATTATCAAATTGCCATAGACAAACGAAGTGTTTCGTTTCTGAGGAAGGCTGGTGTGGACTTTGATAACTTGGAAGGATGTTGGGACAGTAAATGTTTCTATACCCGTGTTGGAATTTATTTGGAGTATATGCTGACAACTCTACGACGATGCCACAAAAACACTGTCACCCGGTTCTCCTGTAAGGTAAGATTGTCACTGCTCTCAATGGTACGGGGGCTTCTTCTCTAGATTAGTAATTAGCATCCGTGTTAATCTCTCGAAAAGCCTTTCAATTTTGCGTTCTCACGAAATCATGTTGGACAGCGACTAATGGCCAAAATAAGAACTCGTGTAACATGAATAATGTACAGTATCAGGACCAATAAATGCTAAACACGGGTTGTAATGACCAAAATCTGCATTACACGGGTACCTCAATCTGCGTGCAACACCCTCGCTGGCACCTCGGTATCTAGCCAGTTCGTTCGTGTGTATGTTCTTGTGAACAAATTTGAAAGTAAGAGAATAATACATTGTATTGAAAGACCTTTATTCCAAGTGAATAAAGATACAGTTAAAACACCAAGGTCACTTGGAGAATATCAATCATTTAGACTAATTTAATTAGCAAGACTAACAAAAAGTGTACTTTCTGAAAGGATTTTTTGATTCTATCGGCATTCAAGGTTATCGGTGAAAGGTCACGATAACTGGTACATGTAGGGTAATTTGTTACAGTTTTCTTCCAGTTTTTGTCGAACTTACAGGAGTTACACCTAGTACACAGAACTTGGTTCCTATCGGTTTTCAAGGTTACAATATGAGGTAAAGGTCACCTGAAGGAAATTCTTACTTGCTTCGAAAGCCGAATGGGTTCAATTTTTAGAAAGCAAAAAAGTAGCACATTATTATCATTATATCTTCGTTCATTATCTCGTTATAACGAGTAATTATCTCGTTTTATATATTGATATAACGAGTGAATTATCTCGTTCTAATTACGATATGATTAACTCATTATATCGAGATAGCTAAAGGAAACGTTGCAGACCCTTCCCGCGTTCCCGAAATATAATATCGGTTTGAAACAAGTTGCAGCTGTGGTATGATTTCATATGGCTGAAGTTTTTGTAAGCTTAATTCGCTGATATTTGAATAAATGATTATTTAAAAACAATTGTGATGTTTTAATAGCAGAACTAAAACCAAGCTGCTGTGGGCTTGGTCGATCCGCATTTTCATTATTAAAAAATAAATCCATGCATGATTTCATAATAAAGTACATATCTTACCTGATCAAGATATAGGGCTCACGGCGAATGTGACTGGTCGACAGGGGATGCTTACTCCTCCTAGGCACCTGATCCCACCTCTGGTGTATCCAGGGGTCCGTGTTTGCCCTACTCTCTGTTTTGTATTGCTTATAGGAGTTATGAGATTGATCACTGTTCGTTATCTTCGCCTTTCATGTAGTAATAATTTTTTCGAACCAAACAGATATCTGCCTGCTACATGTACCTGATATTATATCATTTATTGGTGGATTGACATTAAGTAGTAAAGATAAATGTTCTTCTGAAATACAGTATTTTTTAAATTCAGGAAAATATCCCCTCAAAAGTTGTTTTTGTTTTGGTTAAGAAATGAACATTTTCTCATCATCCTTGCGACGACTAACAGTCCTTCATAATAGTCACCGTAAAATAATCGTTTATAAGCCAGATGTTTTTCAATGACTTCATTTCATTTCTATTGATTGTTATGTTGCAATAAAGTTTTTGAAAAGAAGAGTTTCTATAGATATTAACTCGTTATAACGGGTTTCTTTTTCTCTTTTTTACTTTCACAAAAATAACCCCACCTGGCTTTCCTGCTTTGTATAAGAATCTTAGTGCTTATATCTGTTAGTAATATTTGATGTAAAATGCAAAGGTTATTGAGATGGTAATTCTAAAACTGTAAATGATCAATATTTGTTGCATTTCTTATTCAATTTTTATAAAACCTTCAGGAAATGTTTACGACGAACTTGGAAAGACCAAATGGTCTGAAGAGATAGTTGTAATTTTCTAGTAAATTGATACGTATATTTTTTTTTTAGATCAAAGAACTTTTCTACTGGTTTCGGATGTCATATGTAAAAGATCAAGATCATTGAAATGGAAATTCTAGAATTCCTTGTGCTCTGATTTCAAAAGATCTCTTAGAAATTTATCTTACTGTGTGCCATGTTGCAAGGGATATCCCGCTCTGCAAAACCAATAGTACTTTATGAATAATTCTGTCAAACTGACCAGACCTATATTACTTTTGGAATATAAGTATATCATCCTTAGAATGCCATTAAGATCATTTCAATCCCACCCAAGACGTACTCATTAAGCTATACCTGGCCTAAAAGGCGATCAGTTGTCATTTCCTGTATAAGATGTATGAAGTATTCATTACGTGCACTGACTGGAAGAATAAAGACTGTGACATAAAATCCATTAAATGGATTCAAGTAGTCTTCCCTATTAAAATGAAATAAAATAATGTCATGACGTACGGCGTCATCACCATCAATTATCATGTGTTATAAATAAATGTGAAACATACGACCTTTTTGCAATAAATTATGTGTCATAAATAAATGTGAATCCATAACAAGGTGAATGAATGGTGTCACTATGTTTGTAGAATTTGTACAGAGAATATATATGTAGGTGTTTTGATATTGTCACTTCCCGCCACTCAAACTTACAGTCACCATGTTGCGCGAAAATTAGATAATATCCCGTGTAACCCTCTTAGTGCAGATAACCTCCCCTGTAAACTCTCTAAGAGTAGATGACCTCCCTTATACGTTCCAAAATCTGATAATATCCTGTTTAAACTCCCTAAGTGTAGATATATTCCCGTATGAACCCTCTAAGAGTAGAAAAATATACCGTATAAACGCTCAAAGACTAGATGCTATTCCTTATAAACGCTCCACGAGTAAATGGTATCCCGTATAACGCCCAGTAGAAAATCTCTGTTCAAATGTTCAGGTAATAGCAAAGAGTAGATATCGTTTTTCCCGTTTCAATACCCGTTAACCATTGAAAGAGAGTATTGTAAATGCACTCAATAAAAATCAATGATCATAAATCCCATGTAGAATATAAAATTGATAGAAGAGCAAACACGGAGCCCTGAACACACCTGAGGTGGGAGCAGGTGCCTAGGATGAATAAGCATCCCCTGTTGTCCGGTCTCTTCCAATTAACGTGAGCCTTTTATCTTGATCAGTAAACGGTGTAGTCAAATCAATATGTAAACAATGGTCTAAAAATGGACACGTCCGACAGAATTCAACCTAATGAGGAGTCGTATTCACAAATCAGATCTTCATAACGATCAGAAATCTGACTGTTGCAACCCCTCTAAAATCAATTTCCTATCTTGGTTTTAAAAAAATTAAAATTAAAAATTGATCATATACAGAACATGATCTCCCGTCTCGAATAATTTGAGAGACATAAACACCATATATGCAGGTGATATTGGACTATTGTTATATGTGAAGTTGCCAACAGGGAACCTGGTGTCATCCCATTTCTCATAAAATCGAGTTGTTGGTTTGCTGTTAACATCCATGTTCAGTAAATCATTCAAATATGAAACAGATGAGGAAGACGCTGCGTTGTCTTTTATTTTGAGCTCACATGTAATTTCGCATAAATACTGGTTAGAATGACAAAAATTTAATTTTAACAGTTTCATAAAACTGCTGCTTTATGATATATAAAAGTTAATCGTGGATATCGGGGAAATCATTGTATAGTAAACAGAAAACAGATATATTACCAGTATTGAATTATTGCCCTTGACAATATTTTTGTAAAATATTTGTAGAGAATATCATTTTTATACCCCCCGCAACAAGTTGTGGGGGGGGGTATACTGGAATCGGGTTGTCCGTCTGTCTGTCCGTCCGTCTGTAGACGAAATGGTTTCCGGGCTCTAAAGCATTATCCTTTTCACCTACCGTCACCATATCATACATATGGACTACCCATGGGATGAAGATGTTCCCTATCGATTTTGGGGTCAAAGGTCAAGCGCACTGGACATCAAAGTAGCAATATGGTTTCCGGGCTCTAAAGTGTTATCCTTTCCACCTACAGTCACCATATCATACATATGGACTACCCATGGGATTAAGATGTTCCCTATCGATTTTGGGGTCAAAAGGTCAAAGGTCAAGCGCACTGGACATCGAAGTAGCAATATGGTTTCCGGGCTTTAAAGCGTTATCCTTTCCACCTACAGTCACCATATCATACATATGGACTACCCATGGGATGAAGATATTCCCTATCGATTTTGGGGTCAAAAGGTCAAAGGTCACGCGCACTGGACATCGAAGTAGCAATATGGTTCGGTTTGTCATGCCATTTGTTTTTTACACTCAGAAAAGGTAGTTTATACCTATTACCAACACCCTTTGGGAGATTGGGGTAAGCGGGGGGTATTCTTAGTGAGCATTGTTCACAGTACCTCTTGTTTTTTCAGTTTCAAATAGTTTACCATTTATTTTATAGTATACCTAGTGAATAAAATTCCTGCATAAGATTTCTATCATGCACAACGTTTAACTATTTGAATGATTTTGCAAAACCCAAGGACAGAGACACCTTAATGTGTTTAATACGAGATTTGATACTCTTTGTCCTTTCCGATAAGTGCTAAGGTCTTCCTCCTCATGTTAAACCCATCGTCAGGCATAATCTTCGACAGAATTCATAATATAGAGATGAAGTTACTGTCGCCAATTGTAAGATCGAGGCTGAATTTCGGACCTTAAAAATGGATGGTTTCAAATACATGCACATGCATATTTGCATCACCTAGTAAAGACATGCCCAACTGGGCTATAATTGAAAGGCGAACACGAACATGTAGGAATATTTTGTTTACGATGGAATATATCTAGGCACTGTGAAGAATTTTGTTTGTAATGAACGAAGTTTGAATGCAATAGCAGAAGTAGATTGGTAAGAAATTCTGGTTGTGGACTTTAAAAACAAATGAATTCACGATGGAAATACAAGACTGAACTTTTAATGACCAAGAATATTGCTTATGTAATAATAATTTCAAGGAACAAGGATCACAACAATATTTATCCTCTAAATAAAAGTTTGAATTTCTCATACCTGTATTGTGTCGATGAAAAGTGAAGATACCGAACTGTGATCAATCTTATAAATCCCATAAAGAATATAAAATTAAGAGAAGGGCAACCAAGGACCCCTGGATATACCAGAGGTGGTATCAGGTGCCTAGGAGAAGTAAGCATCCCCTGTTGACCGGTCACGTCCGCCGCGAGCCCTATATCCGTAGTTTAAATCGGTAAGTAAAGAACGGTTTAACAATTGGTATGCAACGCATCAGATAACATTTTACCTAACGACAGGTTTTATTTGCAAATAAGATAATTATGCATGTAATAATATTATGATTAATGTGTGAAGTTGTTAATTGTCGAGATTTACTTTGCAATATTACATTCCCAATGGTTTTGCCTTCGATATCTTTATAGCCATTTGCTCATGCATGAATGCGATGCAGTTGTGAACAATGTGCGCATGTTTTTTTTTTTTATATCGTGCATCTATTCTAACGGCTGGGAATTCCAACAGAAGTGAAAGTAGTGAATATAGTAACTGCCCACACCTACTGTATATCACTAACAAAGAAAAACAGACTATAGGAACTCTTCAATATCAGGAGATAAACAAGTACGTTATGGGAGTCTTCATTTAAACAGAAAATTTAGTGGCGGTTTTAATTTTGGGATTTTCATACCTAGATGGTAAACAGTGCATCATTGATAGTGAAAAGATAGACTGATTGATTGTATATTGTTTAACGCCCCTCTTGAGAATCTTTCACTCATCAGGAGACGGTGAAGGGCTGCAAAATTTAGACCGATGTTCGGTGCTCACGGCCATTGAGCAGTGAGGGATCTTTATCGTCCCACACCTCAGGGCATCGGTGTTTTTCTTTCTCATCCGAAGGACCGCCCCCATTTAGTCGCCTCTTACGACAAGGAAAGGGTACTGAAGACCTAATCTAACCCGTATCCCACACAGGACAATAGTGATAGAATTATTTTAACAGTCAAATCACTTATTTGAAGCGAACGGTCTAGTCACCTAAGTGCACATCAAATACTAGAATCGGCCGAAGTTGAATGTAAAGGTGTCAGTCTGGATATCCTGCCGAGCCGAATCTCAACCGAGATTACGAGTGGATGCCCCACAATACAGGACCCTTGTTGTATTTTAAACTGTGTGTTGCAATATTTTTGCAGTCTGAAAATAAGACACAAATTACTATTTTGCGATGAGAAAAATTGTAATAAACAGAAAATGTCCTCAAACTCAAACTTTCAGAAATGGAACTTTACATAATGATCTTAGATCCTATTGGTTTTCAAGATTTTAAATAAAAGGACAAGGTAATTGAAAGGAAAAATTCAAAAACCTCTTCGACTGTAGATATAGAAATATAGAGATCGTATTTACATTCAAATGGAAATGCTAAAATCCCCTTATTCTGATTTCAGTAGGAGGAACACTATCTCTGTATATACCATAACGCACTCTGCGAAACCCTTACTTTGAATACTTTTTGCATTTTAGAATACTTGATACCTCAATAAAGCAAAATACATAAAAATTTGATCCAGGAACAATATTTTAGCTCACTTGAGCTTTTCTGATTACCTATTGTTTGTCATTTGTCTGTCTTTCCATCTGTCCATAAACTTTTCAGATTTCCTTCTGCATCTCTAGAACCACTGGGTCAATTTCAATCAAACTTGGTATAAATCATCCTGAGTAAAGGGAATTAAAATTTATTCAAATGAAGAATCATACCCACTTCAAAGGGGAGATGATAAATAAATGCAAAAATAGGACAGAGTCATTTAAAAATCTTCTTAAGAACCACTGGGTCAGAAAGTGGAAATTTACTGGAAAGCTTCCTGACATAGTGCAGATTCAAGTTGTTGCAATCATGACCCTCGGACCTAGGGTGGGACCGCAATTGGGTATCAAAGTTTTACATGCGAATATTTAGGGGAAATCTTTGAAAATATCTCCTGAACTATTAAAGCTAGGGCGTTTATATTTTGTACAGTATATACATTCTTTACGGCATGCACTTTCATGTGATGTAATGATGTGTGATCTTGTGACCTTGACTTAGAAGTTTGACCTACTTTTAATAAAAACCTTACCTTTTCATTATTTCCTGAACTATTTAAGGTAGATCTTTCATATCTTGTGTATGACTTTCTTTATGGCAAGACATTTCATTTCATATCATGTCCTTTGATATTATGACTTTGAACTCGAAGTTTAACCTACTTTTAAGAAAACATAACTTACGTATATTCAGAACTATTTTTGGTAGGACTTTCCTATTTTGTATATAGGCCTATATTCTCTATGGCAAGACCTTGTGACAAAATGACAATAATTTATACAGTGCCTTATTTAAAACAAATGACTCCAAGGCGCTTTACAAGGTTAAGAAGAAAAATAAAGCAATAAAACAATTAAATGAAATTAAATGACAGTATGACATAAGATTTTTTATCGGTAAAATTATCAAAATAAAACACTATAATTAAGATCAATAGTTAAATTTATATTTATGTCGAGCACTATGCAAAATCAGACATAGACAAAAATTTGTACTGTGTAATGAAGGTTAAAAATCAGTGAAAGCAGTTTTAAAAAATTGGTTTTAAACAGTTTTTTAAATGGTGTTAAATGATGTTTGATCTTGTGACCTTGCCCTACTTTTGAAAAAAACAACAACTGACCTATTCAATATGTCCTGAACTATTTAAGGTAGGACAATCATATTTTGTATATATATTCTTTATGGCAAGACCTTGTTATACTTTGGTGTTTGATCGTGTGACCTTGACCTTGAAGTTTGACCTACTTTTAATAAAATCTGACCTATTCACTATCATTATCTCCTGAACTTTTTAAGGTAGAACTTTCATGTTTTGCATATAGATTCTTATGGCAAGGTCTTTCATACCATACCATGATTTATGACCTTTTCACCTTGGTCTTATCCAGAACAGCAAGAACATGTTAGTCTTATTGGTGTTGAGGCATCTGTATGTTATGTGAATTCTTTTTCAGTTACGTTGTGATCCTTTGGGGCTAGTTAGGGACCACAATATGGAGGTCAAACAGTGTCCTGGGAATATAGAGTGATATTTAAAAAAAAATATTTTAAATAATACAACAGCTGAACAACGGCAGGGCCCAGGTGTCTCAGATGAGCGATGTGGCACATGGACCTCTTGCAGACATATTTGATAGCAGTCGACAACGAAGAATTTAATGAAATTCCCTTACATTATCAATCGGCCGTCATTATTTACCTTTGCTAAAAGAAAAAGTAAGGGTAACGAAATGCGAAGAATACAAAATTAAGAGAAGGGCAAACACAAACCTCTGACGCACCAAAGGTGGGATTAGATGCCTAGAAGGAGTAAGTATACCCTGTCGACCGGTTAAACCCGCCGTGAGTCCTATATCTTGATAAGGTAAACGGGGTACTCCGTAGTCAAAATCATTTTGTAAGAACGGCCTAGAAATTGGTGTGATACACGTGCGAAATGCTCACTTTAAATAGACTGTTGAAACCACTGTAACATCAACCTATTTGTCAGTAGCTTGCCTCGATTTAAAAGTTATCAAATGCAGAACACGCTCTTGTGTATCGAATCAGTTGAGACATAAACACCATATGTAGGTGACAACAGTATATTGCTACATAAATATGGGACATTGACGATGAAGAGACTGAAGTCATCCCGTTTGTCATAACGTTGAGTTGTTAGTTTGCCGTTAACATCTATTTTCAATAAATACCTAAGTATGAAGCAGACTCTGGTATCACTGGGATATATTGAATCGACATACGAATGGAAATGAGTATGGTTGATAGATAAAACGTCTTCGATATATTTAATTATCGAGTTGATAAAACAACAGGTCAGCTAATGAAGGAGCACAATTTGTACTGTTGGAAGACCTGATCATCAAAGACAACACATATATTATCAATGAGGAATTTCAGCATCTTTTTTAAATCAGCTTCAGACTACCGGTACTTGTGTGTAGAAATCAGAGTAATATTTAACAAAGTAATTTTTTTATTGACATATAACAAAATATGAATGTTTCCTTTTCCCATTTTTATTGAAAAAGCAGCTATCTATGATGTCCAAAAGCCTATCCTTTAGTTGATTGTGAGGAGTTTTGATGTTGTTAATCTAAGAAGTTTTGTGATTTAAAATTTACCAAAAATTCTTTATAATATTTTTAGAATTCACATTTGATTTGTACAATTTGTGGCATATACTGTGGCACAATAAGTTTGAAGGAGCACAGGTAGAACATTTACTGGATCCAGCAATGTACGGCATTTCTGTTCGTAAAGGTTTCTGTGACGTTTTGAAATCCACTTTAGGGACGGTAACCAATATTCATTCGTCCTACAGACTGGAATATTTAATGTGTTTAAAACTAAAGCCTGATTTTGAAGGATTTCATCTTTTGAAAGGGAAGTTTGAGTATAAGTAAGTTTACTAAATGTGAAATTAAAACCAAGTTTGTTTAAAATACATTTGTAATAATGAGTCATGTTGTTACAAGCTTTGTCAGCTGGAACCAAAACATATTCCTCATGTAGCCTATATAATTCTTTTATCACTTCTGGTTTACTAAATACAGAGGGATAGATGGGACGCACTTTTGTTTTGATACAAAACTGTACGTCTAATACGGGATTTTATCCACTCTGACAAGGTGTCAAGATCTTTATATTTGGCCTATTGCCTGGCATAATATTCGACAGAATTCATAATAGAGATGTAATTCTGTTGCGAATTGAAAGACCGGAGTTCTGTGAATTTAGGACTTAAATGTCTTGCTTGTCGCGCACTTTCCTTCATCGTTGCCAATGACCATTTTCAAACTTCTGTGTGATCCAATCACAGTACTCTTTTCATAGCTCAAATCCAATCATAGTGTTCCTTTCATAGCTCAAAAAGACGTTTAAAACTGGCCGCTAGTTACGAAGTACAATTTTCTCCATTAGTGCTATCTGACAGATGTACATGTATTTTCGAATTGGGGTGAGTATTTCAATGTACGAAAGTCACTATATGAAGGTTATAATATGCTTTTGTTCATTTTATTGCAAATACCACATGTGTACACGTGAAATAACGGATACTTTGGAGTTACTGAAAAGTCTCGCACGTGCAGCTTCGGGAGTAATCGTCATTTAGTGTCTTTGTTTATATATTTTATCAGAATTATATATGTAGTAATCATGTTCAAAAAGACCCGATACTGTATATAGAGCTAGACTCAATTCTACATACACTGAAACAATGCGCTGTCAGAGAAATCAAAACTTTATCACTTGCCCTCGATTTAACATTTTTTTTTAAGAAATGCTCGAAATCTAGCAGATTGGTTCCCTGTAATTTACTGCCAAATGAGAGCTTCGAACTACTTTACGCATTTAATTCTACAAAATTAATGTTAAAAGCTCTACAGCTATTTCACAACATGTATTTTAGACTCTATTCTTTTACTCTAATCAATGTCAATAAGTCGCATTGTGTCTCCATCGAGCGACAGTCCATTTCCTGTTAGGCATTGCACCCTTGGTGTGACAGAAATCCTCTTAAAGATATTTGTTGATCAAATGCAGTCTCGATTGTTTTGCAAATACACAAAGTATTTCGTGAAAAACTTTGCACTTTAACTACATTGATTAGTAAAATACATTTAGTCAATAATTGTAAAACTTAGTTTAGCTCACGTCATACTTAGTGTAGTAATCATGATTGTGATGTAAGGATACCGGATACTCTCCAGAATTCAGACAAGTATGTAAATTGATCTTTTAAGAGTCTGAATATCATCATCTGTCAATGTATAACACATGTGTTTGTGCTTTGTTTCAGCATTTTAATGGAGATCTGAATTCATTCGGTACGAAGCTTTGTTCTCTTGTCATGTTAATGCTGGGAGACTTATACAGCTTTAACTCATGCTCAAAATGGATGGATATTAATATATTGCCAAACTCCTAATCTAATACTCATGTAATTTTCCAAACAAAGATTTTTGAAATCAGCTATTTTTGTTCCCCATGAAATGTTTTAAATTAATATCGCAGGTATATACTGCTTGGCATGGTCTAAATCACCAAACTGCAAGTGCATGCACGTGTGGTTTGTTTTGATTGGATAAAACTAAAGAATCAAGAGAATGAGCTGATAACCACAGCATAGGTAGATAATACATATTTCTATAGATTAGTATACTAAAAAATGCAAACGCGCATGTGCATCGTCTTTTGACGGTGCCGTTCTTTGAATGACAACAGCTTTTTTATTTATTTTTTATCAAAATCATTTGAAATTTATGTTGTAGATGTATCCTAATTGGTACTCCATACTGATTGCTTTGATCAAAAGTACCTGCCATCACGTGCATGCATGTGTGCTAAATTCTGTCTAATAAATGTTGGAAACAATATAAAATTTCATACTGTAGGTATATGATACGAATGCTTTTTGAATTACATAAGCAAAAGTGTTGAGTCATACTCATGTGTATGTACGTGCCATGTTTTTCATTCAATTTTTGAATACTAAAATGGTCATATACTGTAAATTTCTGGTAAAAGATTCAAATAATATGTGCGTGTATGCACGTGCATTGCTTTAGAACTTTCATATTTTGGACTCACTAGAACTCTTACATAATTTTCTCATTGAAATCTTTTGAGATTTATCTTGAAGGGCTTGCAACATATCGGCATGATCAAATTAATTACAAACAGGGGCATGCACGAGATGAATGATACTTATAATTCTGTTAGATTTATTTCTTAATGAAATGGTCTGAGAGTTGTGTTATAAGTATATATTCAAAGTGAAACGCTTCACTTAGTGGCGTTGTTAAAATCACAGCTATCGCACATGCACTTGTGCCTAATTTTGATTGTTGCTTGAAACAATTCAGTTGAAATGGTTCAGACTAAGAATCTTCTTGGTGTACACATTGATGAAAAATTATATTACACCAATCATATCGATTCAATAATTATTTACACTTCACATGATAAAAAAAGTTTCCAATCCTACATACCAAAAAGCTTTATTACATTGTATATATTCTGCCGACTACCGCTTGACTATTTGGGGTACTACATCCAAACTTGGTATGGAGAGAGTTGAAGGATAAGTCTGGGCGCAAAGTCCAGCTTCCTCTTTTAAAGTTTGAGAAACTTGGTAGGCTGACAGTTTATGCACTAGTTGATTTACACAAATATATTCTATCATTTGAAATTTTTCGCTGTTTGGCACCCGATGATCTTGCGGACTTCCTCTGCTTCTTATCGTCTGCGTTCTGAATCAGATCACGAACTTCGGTTACCAAAGTTCCGCACAGTCAAAGACCTCATTACAATACCCAGGCTGTTCCATAACACATAAAACTTTCTCAGTCTCAAAATACTTTTAAAATAATATAGAGAAAAACATAATCACTTCCTTAACACTATCTAACATGTTTTTTGTCTTCTCGTATACAATTTCTATTCATTTATGGGTTTAATCGCAATCTGAGATATTAGATTTTGTGATAGTGACCATGATAAGCGATATAATCTGAGTTTTGTTACGTACTCCTGTGTCCATGCTTTCGGGACTGTTTTAAATTATTGTTTGTGTATAATTGTATGTATCAACAGGAGGGCTCTGGAGAAGAATGATGCGTACACTAACCAAGTCACCTTCTTGGAATAAAGTATTATCATCATCATCATTATTGGATAATATTTAAAACTTTTATAACCTCTTTGTTTTTCAATGGAATTAAATTGTATATACATGAATATGAGAGGTTTGACGGATGGACATGGTGAAAGTTACTGACCAGGGAGTGCATGCACCTTTAATTAATTTTGATTGGATGATGATTTAACTTGCACAGCTCTCCAATAAATGAGGGAAATCAGGTGATTTTTTTACTGCACATAATTTAAGTGCCTATTGAACGATTCAGTTTAACTTACGAAAACAAATAGCACCACTTTGTGTTTGTATGTGTGTGTGGGTGGGGGGGGGGGGGGTGTAGAGAGATGTGTTGGCATGAAAAAAAAAGAAGAAAACAAATCGCAAACTGTATGGACGCTGCTGACTTAGTTTGCTATTGGCGATAACAAGTATCACAACTGTTTTCTCATATTTACGGAAGATTTAGTTTTAATTAACAATTATAAAACAAATACTGTAGATTGACAACTACTTTGTGTAAAGTTTGAAAACAAATAAATATTGCGCTATGTAGCAAGGGATGTTTTGAAGATATGTGATAAGAAATTGACTAGTTAAAAAGTCGCACAAAATAAAATACCTGTTCCGCCTATACAACCTCTGAGTAAAATCATGATGAAAAAGAAAAAAAACTTGAATTATAACATTTCGAATAGCTATCATTAATTTTGTTTGGGGAATTGTAGAAGATTGGTCTTTACGTGATCCAGTGGTCATGTGCCTGTGATGTTGGTTTTTACGTGGTCATGTGCCTGTGATGTTGGTCTTTACGTGGTCATGTGCCTGTGATGTTGGTCTTTACGTGGTCAGGTTGCTGTGATGGTGGTCTTTACGTGGTCAGGTGTCTGTGATTTGGTCTTTACGTGGTCATGTGCCTGTGATGATGGTCTTTATGTGGTCAGGTGCCTGTGATGATGGTCTTTATGTGGTCAGGTGCCTGTGATGATGGTCTTTATGTGGTCAGGTGCCTGTGATGATGGTCTTTATGTGGTCAGGTGTCTGTGATGATGGTCTTTATGTGGTCAGGTGTCTGTGATGTAGGTTTGTACGTGGTCAGGTGTCTGTGATGATGGTCTTTATGTGGTCAGGTGTCTGTGATGTTGGTCTTTACGTGGTCAGGTGTCTGTGATGTTGGTTTTTACGTGGTCATGTGTCTGTGATGGTGGTCTGTACGTGGTCAGGTGCCTGTGATGGTGGTCTTTACGTGGTCAGGTGTCTGTGTATTTGGTCTTTACATGGTCCAGTGGTCATGTGCCTGTGATGGTGGTATTTACGTGGTCATGTGATGTTGCTCTGAGAAGATAATGCGCGTGTGCTCTGCAATAGAACGTTTACTGTCCGCAAGACCAGTCAGGTGCCTTTTCGGTGTTCCTGACGTCTCAGACTCTTATTTATCTACCGCTATAATGAATTCAACATCAATTACTTAAACATGTATGTACATGTGGGTACCAGTTTACGGTATATCATCGGATAAATTAAAGGTTAAAGACACCCTCTGGTAGAGAACGAAGTTCAATCCGAAATTATCCATTGCACTTTTCTTCAACCTTCAAGTGGCGATACAATCCAGATTGTCATCTTAACAATAACCTCTTACAAGACCTTTTTAGAAATGCTTTTATAGAGAAGTCAAACAATAGAATGTAAATAAGAATCAGAATGGAATGCGATTCAAACAAAAAAATAATAATAAATGTAAAAAATAATAATAATGATATAGATATAAGTTGCAAGATGTAAAATCATAAACTGAAATAAAAATGATAAAAATTAAGTGTGAATTATACAATTATAGATAACGGATAACTGTTTTAGAATAAGAAACTGAGTGAAATCTTCGTTCACTAAATGAGACTATTAAGATATAGAAATGCAAAATCAGAAATCAAGTGTTGAAATTGTGAATTCTGACAAAAAGATATGATCATGTGAATACTTGGACCTGGTAGCGGATATTGATATTTTACGACTTGTCTGTAATCCTAGTCCAATGATCAATACCTGTACGCTGCTGCTTCTTTTTCATTAAGCAGGAAGAACACACCCGAGAAATATGATATGGATGGAAAGTAGAGGATATTTATACTTTATTCGAATGACAGTCGGCTATTATGACGATGTGTCAATCCTCTTTGATTTGAACATATTCTATTGTATAACTGCATATCATACAAAAGGTTTCTTTCAACTTAAAGGGTTTTCTCCTTATATGTTTATTACATTATTCCTCTTTAAAGATGTACCCTCCTGACGTTCAAGTGACAACTTGTTTATGTCTTATAGCTGTCTTCTAAATTTTGTACAAATCAGAAGTTTCTTATAAGGTCATTCAATAATTCAATACTCTGTCCCGCGTGCTTTCAGCTTTATATCCCATTACATGCAGTATTTGAAACATCTTTGACATGGTTGCAGTGAGAGTTATCTTTCGTTTATCATGTTGACTACAGTCTGATCAATGGACTTCTCGTAATTGACATAAAAAGTAAATTCAATCATATCATCATTGAAACCAACCGTTCTGTATACTACAACTACTCATTATAAGTGTGATACATAGTTCTGTGTATTAGTACTACTCATTATAAGTGTGATACATAGTTCTGTGTATTAGTACTACTCATTATAAGTGTGATACATAGTTCTGTGTATTAGTACTACTCATTATAAGTTAGTTACATAGTTCTGTGTATTAGTACTACTCATTATAAGTGTGATACATAGTTCTGTGTATTAGTACTACTCATTATAAGTGTGATACATAGTTCTGTGTATTAGTACTACTCATTATAAGTTAGTTACATAGTTCTGTGTATTAGTACTACTCATTATAAGTGTGATACATAGTTCTGTGTATTAGTACTACTCATTATAAGTTAGTTACATAGTTCTGTGTATTAGTACTACTCATTATAAGTGTGATTCATAGTTCTGTGTATTAGTACTACTCATTATAAGTTAGTCCGAAATATCTGACGTTTTCCTGGCTTTTTTAATGATTTTGATATTTACTATGCCAGGATAACTGTATCAGATATTTTGGACTAACTATAAGTGTGATACATAGGTCTGTATAGTAGTTGTCTCTAAGAGAGGAATAAGGAAATCCGTATATCCAATTCTCTTCTTGGCTATGATATGATTTTCTTTATTAACACACTGTATGCATGACTAACGAGTTTTCAATATGAAAATGTACAATATTTGTTGCGATGTCACATCTTTCAAAGGATATGATAGTTGTTGTAGATAAACTAATTTTTACTTGTATGTTCATTGGGAGTGTACGGTCTCAAGTGATATTGAACATATTGTCATGTAAAAAAAAATCAGTCTCATCGACGAGATCCATAACGCATGGCAGATAAAGTGAAAAATAATCAGATTTTTAAACACATCAATTCTAATTAAAGCAAACACTATGTTTAACCCTGTCCAGGGAAATCCCTTGATTGCCCAGCAAGGATTTGGAATATTTGATCAATGTGCTCTCATCGGGTTCGTTTTTTTCTCTCTCTCTCAAGTCGTTAATTGTGAGACCTAATACACTGAAATAATTGATTTTACCAGAAAGAGCCCGTCTCTAAATCGTCATCAATTTGCCAATTTCGATGAAGGAGCGAAGTAATACAGTAAGCATGCCGTTATCTTGCAGTTGTCTAATGAAGTATTAAGGATGAGAGAGAGAGAGAGAGAGAGAGAGAGAGAGAGAGAGAGAGAAAGAGAGAGAGTACTTAGATGACATTGAGAGTCGAACTTGTTGAAAAGAAGATTTAATGTGCAATTTTTAAAGTTTTAAGTGTGCACATGATTTTGTTTGTACATAACAAGTTGAAACGGTATACAGGGTTTTAAGAATGAAGCTCTATTGCTTTGATTGCTTATTGAATTGGTTGTGAGAAATTCAGTAAATAATACAAGGCTCTTTACTCATTCTGAAGCATGTTTCCCCCTCATTGATCTTGTTTTAACAAGGTGATTTTATGATGCCAGTATTTCATTCGGAATCACTTCATCAGGTTGTATAAAGTTATAACTCCGTCGTAAATACCCCGTGTCTATTTCCTCCGAACACGTGGCTGCCATCCTGATTTAATGGACCCTGGTCCTTTTATGTGCTGATTTGTGGATTCTGTCTTGTTATCGCCAATCAATCCGGGAATTTCTCGTTTGGCTGGTGGACTTTTTTACTTTATACCAGTTTTGGTCAATTATATTGTTATATTAGCGGTGCTCGCGTTATATTAAAGAAATGTCATTAACGGTTTTGACACACTGTGAGACACCAATCAGAGAATCTATATTTACTAGCGCATTTTTCTGCTTTAATTGAGACTTTGTGTTTGATATATGCAGTCCCCGTGTGGTGTATCGCATTAATGGGTGGAATCATTACAGCCCCATCAAAGATCAGAAAACGGTTCCGAGAATTAGGAGACCATACTTCCGGTGTAGAAATGAATTGAATGCCGACACGTTCACGAAATATTAAGAGAAATACATGTATACTGAAAGCTTTGCCATGTTGAAATTCGGTTAAAAGAGAGAACTAAAGCTTTATTTACATACCAGGGAATTGTTTACAAAAGTATTCCGAACACATTCAAAGCATGGCCATAAATTATTCCTACGTATAAATCATATTATCCCGAACAAATTCAAAGCATGAACACAAATTATTTCTACGTATAAATCATATTATCCCGAACACATTCAAAGTATGAACACAAATTATTCCTACGTATAAATCATATTATCCCGAACACATTCAAAGCATGGACACAAATTATTTCTACGTATAAATCATATTATCCCGTACACATTCAAAGTATGAACACAAATTATTCCAACGTATAAATCACATTATCCCGAACACATTCAAAGTATGAACACAAATTATCCCTACGTATACATTTTAGCATCCCGAACACATTCAAAGCATGGACACAAAAGAATCCCCAACACATTCAAAGCATGAACACAGCATTCGGTCAGATCCCCTACCACTTGCTCAAACACTTCAACACAGAAAAGTTCGTGTAAATTGGTCTCTGTCGTTCGTTTTCTTCATATTTTCAGAAAAAAGAAAAAAAAACCTAAAATTCAATTACGTCAGTGAAAAGACAACACCATTACAAATGTAAACTAAAAACGTCAGGAAGAAAACTTTGCGATTAAGACGTTTATTAATGATAATTAAAATATAACGCTGGACACAACCATTCTATGAAAGTATAACGTGGGATACAACCATTCCTAATACATTGACAAGCGACGATGCATGTTTTAATATCTTTTGTGATGACATCGGGCGTTTTCTTTATATTTTTAATATTTGTCCCTCTCCGAGAATATTTCACTCATATGGACACGTCACCGGGGCTGCAAAATTTAGGCCTATCTCGGCGCTTATGGCCATTGAGCAAGAAGGGATCTTTATCGTGCCACACCTGCTGTGACACGGGACCTCGGTTTTTGCGGTCTCATCCGAAGGACCGCCCCATTTAGTCGCCTTTTACTACAAGCAAGGGGGTACTGAGGACCTATTCTAACCCGGATCCCCACGGGATTTTGAATATTGAACTTCATTGTCTATTACAAGATATAAGACGTAAATGATAATTGTTCCAAAGGGAAGCGTAGCGAAGCTCGGTGATTGTTTATATGGTAGAACTCTACATGTAAACAGCCTACGCCTGTGATCAAGCTACACTCTCCATAGTAAATTGCCGTAAGAGGTGGTTGTACTCTGTGTTAAAAACATGATTGTATCCTGTGTAGGAATGGTTGTATCAAAATGACGTTTGGCCACGGTGGAACACATTCTAAGCATGAACAATTCCTACGTGTAAATTAAAGTACTCGATATCGAGAACACATTCAAAGCATGAACACAAGTTATTCCTACATATGAATTATAGCCCCCTTACTATAAAATTACCAGATTGGGAGATTGTTAATATTTTATCACTTGAATGGACATATGTGCAATTATCCAAGTTTAGTTCAGTATCATGAGCCCTAATTTATACAATACTAATCAACTGAAGGGGTATAAAGCATGTTACGAGAATAAATTGTGTAAGATTACTGCAAAATGGAATCTTGAGATCCGGTCTTTATAAACGCCCGCATTGTGATTTCTCCATATTTCACAGCCGTCATTTACATATAATATGCTACTTTTATGAATAAGTGTCGAAAAACACAATATGACATACTTTAATTCTACCTTGACTGATTTTTCTCTCAGATTGATAGAACGCGCATTGCTGTATAATATAGGACCTATGTCTCTGCGTTAGATTCCTTTAGTTCAGCTTTCAAATCCTACCGTTTTGCTTTCACGGCAGAGCATGTGGAATATAGCTGCACTGGGTTCATATCTTGCATATATTTCATTACAGTCCTAAAAACCAGTGGTGGATTTAAAGCCATCCCCACCCCCACTTGTGACCAAAACTTGAAAAATATATATATACATACAAACAAGTGCATAAAAGATAAACAAATCAATTACTTGTTGTTACTTATTGATTTTATTAAATAAAAAGTATATGAAAATAGCCTTAAATTCTCAAAACCCTGAAGCCCCCAACTTATCTGCCCCCTCCCCCTTTTTTTAACATATCCTGGATCCGCCACTGATGGACTACAAGTAACGTTGTGTTAAACCAGAAATGTAACTGTTTGATAGTTCAGACTTATGACCAGAAATGTAACTGTTTGATAGTTCAGACTTATGACCAGAAATGTAACTGTTTGATAGTTCAGACTTATGACCAGAAATGTAACTGTAAGATGGTTCAGACTTATGACCAGAAATGTAACTGTTTGATAGTTCAGACTTATGACCAGAAATGTAACTGTTTGATAGGTCGGACTTATAACATGAAAATCAAAAATCTGTTTGATAGATCGGACTTATAACCAGAAATGTATCTGTTTGATAGTTCAGACTTATATTATGAAATCAGAAATGTTTGATAATTTTAAATGATACGGTTCTAGCTTGATGAGTGTTATAAGTCTAGCTCTCTGGTGTACATATGGTTTGGGGGGGCCGGTAATTACGCAGGGGTGAAAATACTGCAAACGTTCATAACTTCCCTGCCCTGTTTCCTTTTATCGATAGTTGTTTAAGTGCGACACTACACGCTTGTGCATGTGGGTCACCAAATGTGCCCTTATAATGCAAGAGTTTGTCATGCGTCATTAATTGTGTAAAGATAAACAAGAAGTATCTGTGACATCTAGGGAAGCAACTTGTAATCTCTGACGTCAGCAATTTAAACTTTGTCAAAAAACAAAAATCGCGTGTTTATGTTGCGCAGTCTTTCCGGATACAGAGTTTCGTTGCACACGTTTTGGTGATAATACTATCTTCATCTCATTACTACAGGAATATTACTGTCAATAAAATACCGACATCGCAATACTTTCTCCGATAGTTTATTATTTTCTCCCGGTGCTTTACAGATTACGGAGTGATAAAAGAAACAATCTGTGAATATTCAATTGAGTTAAAAACCAGTCGCATGCCAAGTGTTTTATAAAGAAACTTAGTGTGGTTTAAAGGTTTTAAGCCGTGTATTACACCCGCGACTTCAGTGTCCCGCTCTTCACTATTTCAGGGATCGCGGAACCATTGATCGAACACAGGTAGCTCCTGTCCACGGAAGCTAACTGGCCTCAGACTAAGCTGTTAGGGATCTACGTGCAGTAATACCATTTCTTATTGGAAATGGTATAATACTCTCTGCGTGACTCAATCTTAATTAAACTCACAGGACTGAAATTAACAGGATGACATTTCCGTGTATAATGACATGCTAGAAATTGATATTACCTGATTCTATAACGGCGACTGACAACAGAGATGATGTGATCTGTCACGTGGAGGGATGACTTGTAATTCTACTATGATGGAGTCTATGAACGATTACCAGCTTCAGCAAACCCTACTGATTACTGTACTGCTTTTGGCATTGTTCGCGGGATGGAAGACGTTCTATGAGAGAATCAAACGTGCTCTTTGTCAGGTGACCGTGGTGGTGGTCGGTGGCGGGCCGGTGGGGCTGCTGTCGGCTTTTCTGGCGCTAAAATCCGGACGTGCCGCTAAAATTGTCATTTTCGAAGAGAAAGACAGGAAGACCTTGTTAAATGGACAATATCAACTTACATTTGACAGCCAGCGAGTAGATTTTCTCAAGAAATGTGGAATTGATTTTGATAACATTGAAGGTTGTTGTCATGACAATTGTTTTACAACGAAAGTTGGTGTATTTCTGGAGTACATACTAGACCATTTCTCGGCGTCTAACGTCTGTGTGAAAACTCGCTTCAGCAGTAAGGTAACCAAACCCTGGCCTGTTCTCGTATAACCATGTATTTTGTTAAGTATTGTAACATGATCAAGATAATGCATTTGCATACCAGGCAGTCTAGATGTGCATTAAATAGTATAGATACTTACACTACCTTGTGTCCGTCATTGTACTGCGATAATGCACACAATCTGACAGAATATCACCTTACGATATATGACTACACGTACGCGGGTATACACTTTATGTGTCGTTATGGAAATGAGTATAAAATTGGTCATGGTTTTTGTTTCGTATGAAACTGTTCAATGTGCTTGAACTGATAACAGAAAGAAATATGTCTGCAAATGTGTGACACGGTAAAAACGGATAGCTGATCCTTACTTATGAATGAAAAGTTTAATGTATAAATTATCCACATTGCTGCTTGTTTAAATGTTCATACAATCAGCTATTAACCTAATACATTTAAAGATTACATAAGTCAATGAACATACCTCGCCCTTGTAGTTTGAGAAAGTGCACTCTTATTTTTGTATGGACAATTAAAGGATTGGTACTTGTTATAAGTCAATGATCTTACAAGTTTGTAACACATTGTTTAATTAAATGATCTTGTATTCGTAGAATTCGTTCGTTTGATTGCGGAGTGGTTGTTATTTGCACATTCTGATTTACAAAACTTGGAGAGAGAAAAAATCTAGTCGCCCAAGAAAGCGTGTGTGTGTGTGTGTGTGTGTGTTGTGTGTGTGTGTGTGTGTGTGTGTGTGTGTGTGTGCTTTAGAGGGAGGGGTAAAAAGTTATTATTTTTTTAAAGAGCTTTTGCATAACAGTCAAAGTTGATGGCACATATTGTGTAATTTTAGAACTGAACAAGATTTTGCTTCGAATTATTCTAATTACATGAACAAAGTTCATTAATTCAGTTAAATGGGAGACTGATAGCGATTTTACGCTCAAAATATGCTGTAAAAGTCGTTTTCTTTGGAAAACGTTAAGACCAAACCACTTTGAAGAAGCCTGCAATAATTCCATGGCATCTTTTTAATTGTTGATTAGAAATGCGTTTGCAGCAGATTCGACTTTCATTCTGTCACGATATATTTAGAACTGATTGTATCTATATTCGTCTGACTGAAGCACATAACAGCAACTCACCGAATTATTCCAGTTTTACTCCGACATCGTACAAAAAAGGATTCACCTATATATATATATATATATATATATATATATATATATATATATATATATTTATATATATATATATATATATATATATATATATATATATATATATATATATATGAAATGTTAAAAAGTAGGAAAGGGCACCTGTTAAGAGCCCTCAGTCGTACCAGTGCCTTTCTCTAGCACAGCGCTGTATCAGCCCCAACTGCCTAAGTCTAACTTTGAGAAATTTCAGAAACAGAAATGCATCATAATTGATGTCTGGTCGTTGTTCATCCCCCCGAAGACAGGATAGCGATACCACAGTAATGGCATTTAATGAAAGTTACATAAAGATTTACATAACATGACATGAGTTGCATACACACCTCCCAGACACGCGTGACATTTACCTTTAATCATTACTTTCAAAGGGTTGGATACACATACAGAAATTTAACGTAATTTTGGTGCATTTCATTATATATTTTAAATTTCCTGTGTTTTACATGCCCCGGTTGAGACTGAAGATAGCTTTCGGTATCTCACATTGTCTACAACAATATTTAAGTTATGAACTGTATAAGATATGGGCTCCGTATTTGGTTAAGTCTAGATCAAGGTGAAGTTTACAGTCAAGGTTAAATTAGCCAATGCATGAATTTGCAATAATCGGGAAAACATGTATAATGTTTTCTGCTTGAAATTCGTTTTACTACATTTTATTAAAGTTATTGTCACCAATGGACTGATTTCAATTGAATGATATCCTACATTAAATCTGGTTCGACTTGTAGCTCACCCGTTTCCGTTTTCAATATACGTTGGCAGGCGCGGGACCAAGTGAGGATCTTAGGGTGTGAAAGCGCTCCTGATATTAATCAAAATATATATTTAGGCATGACTTTGCCTACTTTAATGCTATGCAAATTGTAAAATATTAAATATCAGACCCCTGATATAGGTTGGACCCCCTGTGAAAAGATGACGAGGGCAGGACACCGAAAAATATTCCGGATCCGCGCAAGATTTGACTGGGAACTTATAACTAGGCACTGAGGCTATTTCACCTGAAATATAATTCCTCAGCATTTTTGACTAATAATAGCATACAATGAAAGGATTTCCCATCATTAAATTCAAGTCACAGGTGCTACGAAAGGAATTTTGAAAATACAGTGTAATTTTATTATTCGTAATTCGTGTTTTCCGTATCAGTTATTCTCAGTAGTTTATTGTTAAACATGAAATGGACATTAAATATCCTCAACATGATATTTTAATTATTAATAATTGGGTGTAACCATCTAACACTCTAATCTTAATTAACACATTTTGCCGTTTTTACCCTGCTGAATAATCAATAACCCCGTGTTACTGCCTGGTGCAATACACTGAATTTCTAAACTAGATATTGACCAAGCATATATGAGTCCTGAAGAAGCTTTAAAGGCAGATTATAATTTTAGATAAAAAAAAAAACACGTGTGCGTAATGTAACATATTGGTGTGATTTGCCTTCAGATTCGAGAATTCCAAGTAAATCCGGTAAAAATGCGGAAACGGTCGTTCCAAGCACTCCATTTTAGGAATGTATCTTACGTGTATTGGCAGCAGAGCAATGACCGGTAGTTATTCATATGATTAACAAGAGCTTTTTAATCAAATCAATTATACAAAAGGTAGATAATTGTGATGCACACTAAAGATCGTTAAACCCGGACAACCATCAACACCTCTAGTCCCTCAGGATTTATTCCGGGACGATTTAGTCACAATTAAAGAGGTTCTTATCTTGGCGCTTTTCGCATTCTGTCAGTGTTTTTATCATTTTCTCTCTCTTTCTCTCTGTCTCCTTCGTTAATACCCGTACACAGGCACTCGAAGTTTTAAATATCTATAACAAACAAAAATTATCTTCCTATAAACAAACTATTCACTAGTTTGTTTATAATATAAAGACATTTTCATATAGATACTGAAAAGGTCTAGTGCCTTTGTACCTGTACTATTTAGGAATCAAAGAACTAAATTGACCAGGAAATACAACTTGTTGCATAAATTAAAAACCATAATCGAACACTCTTTATCCGGTATGGAATATATCTCTCTTTCTCGTTTGTGAGAAGCCCATTAAAGAATACAGGTTTTGTTTGCGTGGATTTGGACTCCGTACAACATTGCTTTACAATCCTATCAGTTTTGTGTACACTATAAATGTAGGTCCATGTTGATGGACCAAACAATGTCTGCTGCCTTACTTTCTTTGATACATGTATTGTACATCTAAGTAAATGATATAAACTATTTGAAGTTCTGTTTTTCAGTTTGACAAAGAAAGTTGTAAAGAGTTAGATGAAATACAAGGACGACTACTTGTGATAGCATGTGATGGCAGAAATGGACAAGCATCCAGACTACTTGGCCTGGACGAATTTTCAGAACAACATTCCTGTAACGCTTATGGCGCAATTGCTGCCATAGAACGTACAGAGGCAAGAGATGTTCCAACGCCAGAAAAAAGAGTCCACAATTTAACATTTGATTTATCAGCTTATGGTGCATATAACTCCGAAAATGACTGTTTTCCAGGATTTAGTCTAAAGGTTTTTGGCAACAGTAAACATCGATTTATATCATTAGCCATCTCCAAATGCGAGTCACCGGTAGTGAAAGCTCTCAGAACAATACTCGATAGATCGGTAAGTATCGATCTTTCTTGATTAATTAACTGCTCAGCATTGGTATCTAGAGAGATAGTTGTTTGTGTTTATTTATGCAAGTCATTTATATTGCGTATCAGTGACGAAAAACCTCAGTGCTCCGGCCATGGGGTCATGAATCTCCATGCCATTTTCACATATAGAGAGGAACATGTTTAAAAGAACGAATTGTGATATTATTTCTACACAAGATTTTAAAAACCACTGAATAAGTATTTCTATACAGTATTACAGCCTTAGATTAAACCAGCGAGTGTTATAATTAAGGAATAACTGCTGCTTTGGGGGTAGGGTAGGGTGAGCATTCGATTGGTGTACTCGGTAATTTGCAGAAACGGGAGTGTATATGCAGTTATTGATCCACTTAATTGATCGTCTCCATCTACCCCCAAACAAGAAAACAGTTCCGTAATTAGACCATCAGGAATTTCTACAAACATTACCCACAGGTTCATATCGATTCATATCATACACAAATTGTACCTTATATAATATACTGATTCTTCTACAGAACACAATATTTTTACGTTATATAAAATACTGACACTCCTACAGAACCCAATATTTATACGTTATATAAAATGCTGACACCGCTACAGAACCCAATATTTATACGTTATATAAAATACTGACACCGCTACAGAACCCAATATTTATACGTTATATAAAACACTGACACTCCTAGAGAACCCAATATTTATACGTCATATAAACTACTGACACTGCTACAGAACCCAATATTTATACGTCATATAAAATACTTAAATACCTAAAGAACCCAATATTTATACGTTATATAAAATGCTGACACCGCTACAGAACCCAATATTTATACGTTATATAAAATACTGACACCGCTACAGAACCCAATATTTATACTTTATATAAAATACTTAAATACCTAAAGAACCCAATATTTATACGTTATATAAAATGCTGACACCGCTACAGAACCCAATATTTATACGTTATATAAAATACTGACACTCCTACCAAACCGAATATTTATACGTTATATAAAATACTGACACCGCTACAGAACCCAATATTTATACTTTATATAAAATACTTACATTCCTAGAGAACCCAATATTTATACGTTTTATAATGTACTGATTCTCCAATAGAATCCTACCTCTATATACGTTATGTAAAACAACCAACCAAACAACCTACATATGTTATAAGCTCTATGTTATACTGGTTCTTCTACATAACTCTATACGTTATATTGGTTCTCCTACATAAATCTATATGTTATACTGGTTCTCATACAGAACGTTATACTGGTTCTCCTACAGAACGTTATACGTTATACTGGTTCTCCAACAGACCTCTATACGTTAAACTGATTCTCCTACAGAACTCTATACGTTACTCTGGTTCTCCTACATAACTCTATACGTTATACTGGTTCTCCTACAGAACCATATACGTTATATGATTCCAGTGGCGGATTTAAGGGGGGGGGCGCAACCGACGCCCCCCACCCCGCCCTAAAATTTTCTTTAAGGTGAATCGTGGTACTAAACGATAAAAGAAGCAATGATTTCTTCCACTCCCGGAGAAATAAATGACAAAATCTTTTGATTTCTTGAATTACTTCATTGGGAGTACTCAATTTTTCCCAAAAGCCCTTACAATTTGGGTCATTTTATGAATTTCACCTTATTAGAAATGATAGAAAATAGTGCAAACGACTAAATAGGAGACATATTTTAAGCCTTATAAAATCTGTAAAATCCTGGATCTTCCGGGGGCTTCGCCCACTGGACCCCCATCAGGGCTTCGCACTGGACCCACTGGGGGCCTCAAGGCGGCCCATAGACCCCCTGCCTCATAAAGCGGCACCACCCGTAACCGCAATTTCTGGATCCGCCCCTGGATTTTCCTACATAACTCTATATATTATACAGGTTATCCTACAGAACGCTACATTTATGTTAGACTGGGTCTCTTACAGGACGTTATACTTTAGATTTTCCTACATACCTCTATACGTTATACTGGTTCTCCTAAATAACGCTATACGTTATACTGGTTCTCCTACAGACCTCTATATGTTATACTGGTTCTCCTACATAGTTTATATGTTACACTGGATCCCCTAGAGAACTCAATACGTTGGATTCTCCTACAGAACTCTATATCTTATACTGGTTCTCCTACATAAATTTGTAAGTTATACTGGTTCTTCTACAGAACACTATACGTTATACTGGTTCTCCTACAGAAATCTATATGTTAAACTGGTTCTCCTACAGACCTCTATACGTTATACTGGTTCTTCTACAGAACTCTATACGCTATACTGGTTCTCCTACAGAAATATATACATTATACTGGTTCCCCTACAGAAATATATACGGTATACTGGTTCCCCTTCAGAACTCTATATATATTTTATACTGGTTCTCCTACAGACCTCTATACGCTATACTGGTTCTACTACAGACCTCTATACGTTATATTGGTTCTCCTACAGAACTCTATATCTTATACTGGTTCTCCTAAAGAAATATATGTTATACTGATTCTCTTACATACCCCTATCGCTATACCCGTGGAGATCCAGGTTAGAATAGGTCCTCAGTACACCTTGCTTGTTATAAGAGGCGACTAAATAGGACAGTCCTTCGGGTAAGTCCGCAAACACCAAGGCCCCGTATCATAGCAGGTGTGGCACGGTAAAGATCCCTCTGCTCAAAGACCGTATGCGCCTAGCATAGGCCTAAATTTTGAAGCCCTTCACCGGCAATGGTGATGTCTAGAAATGAGTGAAAAATATTAGAGGGGGACGTTAATCATTATAAAATCAATCAATCCTACAGACCTTTATACGTTATACTGGTTCTCCTACAGAACTCTATACGTTATGTTGGTTCTCCTGCAGACCTCTATACGTTATACTGGTTCTCCTGCAGAACTCTATACGTTATACCGGTTCTCCTGCAAAACTTTATACGTTATACTGGTTCTCCTACAGAACTCTATACGTTATACCGGTTCTCCTGCAGAACTTTATACGTTATACTGGTTCTCCTACAGAACTTTATACGTTATACTGGTTCTCCTGCAGAACTTTATACGTTATACTGGTTCTCCTACAGAACGCTATACGTTATACTGGTTCTCCTACAGACCTCTATATGTTATACTGGTTCTTCTACAGAACTCTATACGTTATACTGGTTCTTCTACAGACATCTATACGTTATATTGGTTCTTCTACAGACATCTATACGTTATATTGGTTCTTCTACAGACATCTATACGTTATACTGGTTCTTCTACAGACATCTATGGGTTATACTGGTTCTCCTACAGAACTTTATACGTTATACTGGTTCTCCTGCAGACATCTATACCGTCTATACGTTATACTGATTCTCGTACAGAACGCAATTCCTTTACGTTATACGGAAAGCTTTTTATCTTGTCATAGCGCGTGCCACACCGATGACGCAATATACAGTTATTTACATATTTGTCGGGCAATACCGGGTATACTGATTAAGCTACCTGAGAAGGACAGTATTCACTGAGATCATTGGAGTCGGTAAATATTGTACCTCGAGGGTAGTTAAAGGGTCAAATTGACTGAGATAATGCCAATAATTGTTTTATTATGATTGATCAAATTTGAAAACATCATAACTGGCAACTAGAGCTTACCAAACGATACTTGGTCGACCATCATTGTTTACAGCTGGAGTGTAAGAACTACCGGTAGTCACTGTGATTTTTATTGACGACCAAAAATAACTAATCCTTTCAATTCGGGAATTCCCTATTTATTTTTGGTCCTATGTTATTTGGAAGAATCTAATGTTATGTTCAGCTCGAAGGCATGTGGAAGTGAATATAACGTTCTATTTTTCTACTTTGCTGGATCTTAATCAATTAGAAATCTCGTATCTATTCAATCATATGAATATGGTGGTGCCATTTTAATTCAATATTCGGTCACCTAAAGCTATTGACGTGAACGTATCGAACATTTGAGAAACATGGATATAATATGTAGAAAATTCAGTTTCGAAGAGATAAACAAAGCACACCAAAAGCATAAACAGAGCGACAGGTTCTTAATTGATTGTCTGGTCGTTTTCTGAAGAAAGCCCTTCTCTCATATACAAGAGGCCGATGAAGTATCTGATACCTGTCAAATGTACAGATTGGGCGCACGTTTAAAGAAACTGATTAATGCATTGGGTTTAGGAGTGATTGCTGATGGTCAAACGGTTTGTCTTGTTTTTACTACGACAAGATTAGCATAAGGCACGATAAAGTGTAAAACTAGATGGAAGAACGTTATTGAATGATATACGGTTCGTGTGGTAGACCGCTCGCTTTATCATTTTGATCCCCGACCGTGTCAGACATGAAAATGAAGTAGACAGTAACTGTCCCTCAATGACTGAGTGAAAGTCATATATATTTATGTAGCAATATTCCATTATCACCTGCATATTGCGTTTATATCTCTCAACTGATTCGATACACAAGAGCTTGTTCTGCTTATGGTCAGTTTTTTAATCGAAGCAGGTTACTCACCGTTACCGACAAACAAGTTGATGGTACAGGGGTTCCAACAGTTTCGTTTGAGGTCAGCATTTCGCATATTCTATGGTCGTTATAACGATCTAGTTTGCCAATACTATCTATCATTGGATCAAATGCTGTCTAACGTATTACATACCGATTGTTAGGCCGTTCTTGGCACATTGATTTTGACTACGGATAACTCCGTTTACCTGATCAAGATATAGGGCTAACGGTGGGTGTGACTGGTCGACAGGGGATGCTTATTCCTCCTAGGCACCTGATCTCACAACTTGTATGTCCGGGGGTCTGTATTTGCCCAACTCTCAGTTTTGTATTGCTTATGGGAGTGATGAAATTGATCACTGTTCGTTACCTTCACCTTTCACAAGTCTTTGGATTTCATAGAAGCAAATTAGCACATATGCATTGGAAATCACCGAGTTGATACGGAAACGAATCCATACGATATAGGTACATGTATTAACTCCTCGATTTCAGTGAAATTTCAATATAAATGTATTTAACCAATCAAAATCAAATGCAGAATGTTTCCCATAATCCTCAGTTAATGGCCAATAATAGACGTATTTCACATTTATAATTATAATATTTAATAATTGTAAACTCGTCAGATCTACTTTACATTTTTCTTCTTCATTTGTTGCGTTATTTACATACTTGTGTGATTCTTAAAATACCATTATCATTATTATCTTTAAAAAACACACCTTATATATTTAAGACATTTTGCGACCTCGGGAATGTAACACCGTGATATAACTCCAATTTGTGAGCTACTTTTGCTGTAGCTCTTTATCTAACTTTAACTCGGAAAAAGAACTATACCCTTGAAAGCTGACGCATTTTGTTTAGAATAGGATTTCGGTTTGTCCAAGGTCGTCAGATGTGTGTATCGACGAGATTCTCGAAGTCTGCGTCAGCTCAGCGACAGTTGAGTGCCCAAGATGGTGAAGTGCTGGTATCAAGTACCTGACGGCGTGTCGCTGATGTAAGCGATCCCCATTTAGTTATCGGCAATTATGTTTTAAATGGGAAATGTTTGATTTTGGGTCGATTTTTGGTGTAAAAACTGTAAAGACATATTGCACGCACATCAACTCGGTCGATCTGGTCGCAAATGGAATGTGTAATTTCTTTACGATTGACGTTGTAACACGTGTTCACAAGATGCTGTAGAATTACATGGTTATAATCTCTGTGCACTGGCCTGTGTAATGAAGTCTATATCAAACCTTTATCTTACAGATGATGCGAAACATCTTCATGAAATGCTTTAACCTGTACAAGACGGGCTACGAACAGTCTCTGAGCGAATCGTACGCCCTGAATCACATGAAGTTCAGTCCTCGTCTGTTTGAGATCAAGCTCTCCCAGAGGTGTGAGACTGTGGCGTATTTCCACGACTGTGATACTTTTGTACTCGCGGAGGGAGAAGCTGCTTTATCATTTAATTTCCACACGGGTAGGTCCCAGAGCCTATTTTCGTTTACTCAATACAGTACGAAAGCCTATTAGTATCATATTCAAAAAATGAATTCGCATTCCAATATCTCGTAGTTATGGAAATATCTCGTAACTACGAAATAAGATATCGTAATTACGAGAAAAGATATGAATATTGGTTACGTGATATCTCTATATAAACGATAATCTCTTTCCGTCGTTCTTTTTAAATGTCGTGCAGTGTCAAGGAATTTTTCGACACCCACCCTTATTCTTAACAGTCTTGATTAAGTAGTTTGAGATGACTTCCGGATTAGTTGGTTGTAGCAGCTTCCAACCATAGTATGTTTCTTAAATTCTCATCATTGCAGCCGCCGATGGCTACACTATACGGTTTCAACTTGTCATGGCTGCCAACATGCCACTCGAAATAAGGACCAGGATTTGAGTAACGTCTTTTACGCAGTCTGGACTTCATGCCTTTGAAGATCCAATAATTTCAGTAATTTGTAAACAGTGTCCCTTGGAATATTGAAACCTGTCTGCATACCTTTGAATTTGCGTTGGTGGCCTAGTGGTTAGGCTGCCAGACTCTCGACCGAAAGATCGTGGGTTCGAGTCCTGGCCGCGGCAAGGCCGACGTTGTGTCCTTGGGAAAGGCACTTTACATGAATTTCCTCACTCCACCCAAGTGTAAAAGGGGTACCTGGCTATAGACAGTGAAAGATATTGTTAGAATGTTAGTGCTCTAGCGCCTTAACGACAGCTTGCACTGTATGCTTCCCAGGAAGTTGAGAAAGTTCTAGATTGATATAAAGTCTGCCGGGGTAATGATGTATTGTAAAGCGCTTTGAGCAGCATACACTGGAAAAGGCGCTATATAAAACCAATCATTATTATTATAGATACATCCAGCAATACCCACACAAGGCTCCTGAAGTTTCCTTATGTTGCGTAATAAAACTAGCTACATCCAATTAACCGCATTCCTTCGAAACAGTCCCAAGGCTTAATTTTTTCTTTTCGGTGTTGAAATTAGCACCGATATTTCAAATTTTCTGCAGATAGGGAGGGAAACCTCCTCTCAGACAATCCCTATCTAAAATACTTGTCTCTAGAACCTTTTGAAGTCACCCTGTACATAAACAAAGTGCGTTTCATGATTATAATATGCATTAATAAGTATGTTTCTTTATCATGCATGTTGCCATGTGAGAATCTTAACTAAGTGAAATTTACTCACAGAATTATTGGAAAATATATCAAAAATTCAACTTGCTCTCTGCTAGATTTTGATATCAAAATATTTGAAAACACGGGAGATGGGCCCAAACGGGGCGTTGTCCTGGACCCATTGGGGGCGTAAAGGCAGCACTCAGAATTCCATTTACCTTCCCAACTGAAAGCCTGCATCCGCCCGCCCCTGTGAACCATAGCTAATTATATCGCTTGGGTTTGAATTGACTATTAAAGTACTCTTTCATAGTAAATTCGAACCCAAACGATACAATTGCCTGTGCAGTGAACTAACTAGGGGCTTAAAGGGCAGCCAGTGTTTTACTGCATCCTACACCGTCTTGAATTTTCTGGATCCGCTCCTGTAGACACTCAAATCTACTCGCGAGTATAGTATGATGAAAATAGGTTGCCACTTGGGTTAATCTAAAAGGAAAGAGTTTCGATTTTCTCTTTGATGTTGAAATACATGTACTAATAAATAATTCCCTCTGAATAAGTATGTAGAATTTCCTTGTTTTGAAATCCTGAGCGAAAAGACGTTTCGAAAAAATCATTCACATCGCACATTTTCCCGTTTACCAAATCAACGTTCCCAAGGCTTTTCATATAAAGCTGTGCAGCTCGGCTTTATATACATGTTTTTTTCTCTTTTCTCGTATATTTACGAGATCTTTTCTCGTATTCTCGAAATAATCATCTCGTAATTACTATATCGATAAATATATATTCTTTTACATGATGCTAATTATAGGCTCTCGCAATACAGGGAAATTTTCGCTGCTATTTTTGCCTAGGTGTATGACGTGTAAAACACAGCAATATCAAACAAATCTTGACTTATAAGCGGAGATCGTTATTTGTATTCGATAATCTGGATATTTATATGCAAAAATCTTGATTTACAACCGATAATCTTGATATTTAAATACAATAAATCTTGATATTTATATTCGATAATCTCATTATCTATATTCGATAATCTTGTTATTTATATTCGCTAATGTTTGATTTATATTCGATTAATCTTGATTTTTATTTATATGCGATAAGTCTTCATTTATATTCGATAATATTTTGTTATTTATATTCGATAATCTTGTTATTATGAATGTAAAATAAGATTTATCGAATATAAATAAAATGTGAAGATAACAAAGGGTGAACAATCTCATAACTCCTACAAGGAATTACAAAATAGAGAGTTGGGCAAACACGGACCCCTGGGTATGCAAGAGGTGGGATCAGGTGTCTAGGAGGAGTAAGCATCCCCTGTCGACCGATCACACCCGCCGTGAGCCCTTTATCTTGATCAGTGAAACGGAGTAATCCATAGTCAAAAATCGGTATGAAACATTTGACCCAATGGCAAACTAAATCATTATAACGACAATGTATAGACTAAGGAGATTATCGAATATGAATTAATATCTATTGAATATATATAAAGATTTATCGCATATGAATAAACATTTTCGCATATGAATACCAAAATTATCAAATATAATCAGAATTTTTGCATATAAAAATACCAAGAATATTGAATATAGATAAAAAAAAATTCGCATATAAATCAAGATTTGTATATTATTGCAACGTTTTACACGCCATACTAGTGCTATGGAAAATGTTTTGTTCGATTTGTTCTTACTACTTATAAGTGATTAATGAATCTACATTCCCTCAGTTTTGAATTCACCGTTCCCGCTAAATTCGAAATGGACGAAATGTAAAGAGGGGCGAATTTTATCCCGTGTAAAAAAAACTTATGTAGCTTTGTCTTCCTATATTTACTGTGTTAACCTCAGTTTTAGTATTATTGTATGTCCTTTTCTGTATATTTATTGTTCTTTGTTTGAGTCTATTTTTATTGTTTTACATGTAAAGCGCTATAGGGTAATTGATTTTATTATATAAAGCGCTATATATATGAACAATAATAGTAATGATAATAATTGCAGGGTGTCAAGCCACTTTTGGTCTAAAAAATATGATTATAGGAATTTTTTTGTTGCAGTTTATAGGGCAAATATAGGGATTTTTACAACAGATTTATAGGAATAAATAGGGTTTTTATTAAAGAATTTGTATAAAATTTTTATTGTTTCTGCATAAAAATCTAGCAAACATAGTATGTTACTGGAGATGAAATAATATTAAACATAAACAAAGACAAAATCCTCTCAGATGTGGACAGTTTTCCATCCAATAGACAATTCTTATACAATCATTATAGTTCTTCTCTTCATAACAATCTAATTAAATATCAATCTAGCATCAGCTCCTAGATTTTTTTTTGGGGGGGGGGCTGTTCTTTTTTTTATTTAATCATTTTTGAAAATAGGACAGTCATTTTTTTGTTTTTTTAAAGATATATAGGGCTTAATAGGGATTTTAATGACTTATAGGGAAAATATAGGAACCTTCTAGTTTATAGAAAAATATAGGAATAAATAGGGACTTGACACCCTTGATTAAAATTACTAAATTGTTCCAAAGACTGATTTGACACCAAAAATCATAGTAATCCCTGAGAGGTGACAACAAGGTCATTCTTACTGTCAAGGTTACGCATACTACGATAACGAGGTTGTTGCGAAATACATGTACTATTAAAGGTAAACGTGATTACTATGTAATTCTTCATGTGTTTATATCTGGTCGTGTTCGACATAATAATATTTCCACAACATTTCACACCAAAATTATATGTATCATACAATGTTTATAATTATTACACAATATTTTTGCAGGACTTGACATAAACCCAGCAATACGTGGCTTGATGTCGCTTTCCAAGTTCATAGAAATGATCACTTTGGCCGAAACAGAACTTTCCATATCAAACGCGCTTCTTTTTAAAATGAAGCATTATGAATTTGTCTGCAAAGACCTTATACGCAACGGTCTGCGAGAATACATGTTTTCCTGAGAAAGCCCCACTGTTATTCAACATTTATTCCAATTTACATTTTTTGAAACTGCCAATACACAGGGTTAGTGAACATTTAAGCCATACGCTCGCTGATGTGAGGAGCGACGATTGGTGAGGGTGGGGAAGGGGGAGAACCGTACATTCCTGGACAAAATGTGTTGGGGGAACGCTTATTATATTGTCAATTTTCTGTCATATTAATTCATCATTTTGTTATTATGATTTATTTTAGAATAAAGTAATCCGTTGATATATACATAGTTGTCGGATTTTAATAAAATTTAATAGAGAAAACCACTTTGGGTTGAAAGAGTTACCGCTCTTTAACATCAAATACTGGTGATTGACTGGACCGTGCACTACAAACCAGCATGAGACATTGGAGATTGACCGGACCGTGCACTAAACAAGAGTCTGGTTACTTCAATCCAGCATGAGTCATTAGATATACTTTAAAAGTCTGGTCACCTCAAATCTGCATTCCATATCGGAGATAACATATGAATACCGTAACAAGATTACCGAATATGAATCAAGATTTCCGCATATAATTCAAGATCTGTTTTATATCACAATGTTTTACACGTCATACGTGGAGATCAAATTAGTCCGCTTATACCTACAGGTAATTATAAATTCTCGCTGAAATCATCTAATTTCAAACTGAAAATCTATAACAGGATACAGAAAGAAAAACAGAAGCCTGTTATTGGAATTCGTCTATATATTGTTTAACGTCCGCTCGAGAAATTTTGACTCATATGGAGACGTCACCATTGCCGGTGAAGGGCTGCAAAATTTAGGTCGATGCTCGGCGCTTACGGCCTCTGAGCAGGGCGGGATCTTTATCGTGCCACACCTGCTGTGACACGGGGACTCGGTTTTTGCGGTCTCGTCCGAAGAACCTCCCCATTTAGTCGCCTCTTATGACAAGCAAGGGTACTGAGGAACTATTACCTATCCCCCCCCCGGGGGGGGGGGGGGGGGCATGATCAAAGTTTAACAAACTTGAATCTACACTATGTCAGTAAAGCTTTCATGTAAATTTCAACTTTTCTGGCTCTGTGGTTCTTACGAAAATGTTTAAATGACCCACCCTATTTTTGTATTTTCGTGATTTTCTCCCCTTTTAAGGGGGCATGGCCCTTCATTTGAAGAAACTTAAAAGCCTTCACCCAACGATGATTTGTACTAAGTTTGATTGAAATTTAACCTGCGTTTCCGAAGAAGAAATCGAAAACGTAAAAAAAAAAAAAAAAAAAAAAAAAAAAAAAAAAACTAAGAGAAACACATATCCCCCCGGTGCAAAATTGGAAAGGGTTATACACACACATCATTTAATACGGGACTTTCGAGATACGGATCCACTCTGACTTTTATCGCGCGTTGAACGTAATTTGTAGGGCATGTTACTTCCGGATTTCAATAACAACTAAGTAAACAAGCATGAAATACTTCAATTTGCTATAAAATTCCTGCATTTAATTACTATCTTTGAAAGAATGGAATCACTAATATGATTACGATGTGACCGTTGGGGCGAGCGCAGCATATCTGAATACATTTTCAAAAAATGTATATTGAAAACAAGGAAAACTGATCTGGTTCACTGTCAATACGTAGGATTACTGTCTTGTACGGAAGCTGATAGGTGCCAGGGTATAGAATTAATATTTATTTAACTGGCGGCCGCCACTTAATTTATGTGGCGGCCGCCTCTTAATTTAACTGGCGGCCGCCACTTATTATCTGGCGGCCGCCACTTATTAACTGGCGGCCGCCATATAAATTAACTGGCGGCCGCCACTTAATTCATATATGGAGGCTGCCAATTGCAAAAACAATGTAATTTAGAATAGTACGCAAACACGCAGCATCGTTTTTCAAAGTGTATAGGGACAGTCGGATAAGAAATTGTCTTCTACAATTGTTTACAAGCAAAAAAGGAACCTAAAATGTCTCTTTTGTCCAAACTTCGTACTCCTAAATTGGAGGGAGGGGCTCCGTTCATTCTTCAATTGATCAGTTCATTCATTATTACATTTTTACCATTCATTACTACCACCAAAAGAGTGGGGTGGGGGCCAATCCGCCAATTAATCTTATTTCACATGTGAAAATAATTATAGTTTGCATGTGAAAATAATAGAAATTGACGTTGTCAAAAAAATGGAGGGTCAGCCCCGTGGTTCTACGTATTTAACAGTACAATCGAAACACAATGATTTAATGCTCTTAATTGTATATATATATATATATATATATATATATATATATATATATATATCACATACATATTACTAAGCATTGGGAGGGGTTGCACCCTTTTCATTTTGAGAGAGAGATAGAGAAAGAGAGAGGAATTGAATAACTGGTGACAGCCATATAAATGATTTAATTTGAGTCTCGGCCACCATATAAATTAAGTGGCGGCCGCCACTTAATTTATCTGGTGGCCGCCAGTTAAATTAACTGGCGGCCGCCATATAAATTAACTGGCGGCCGCCATATAAATTAACTGGCGGCCGCCATATAATTAAATGGCGGCCGCCAGATAAATTAACTGGCGGCCGCCAGATAATAAGTGGCGGCCGCCAGTTAAATTAAGTGGCGGCCGCCAGATAAATTAAGTGGCGGCCGCCACATAAATTAAGTGGCGGCCGCCAGTTAAATAAATATTAATTCTATACCCTGGCACCTATCGGCTTCCGTAGTCTTGCTGTTTAGCGGGAAATGCAACGAGCGTGTTGTGACGTAGCCTGGTAGTTGTGACGTGACTGTTTACATTTCTTTAGACAATATTTTAAAAAGAAAAAGAAAGGGGGAAGAATATGATTGTCATCCTTTCCTTTCAAATAAGAAAGGTTTGTAATACTTCAAAGATTTTTTTAATTATTATTTTACGAATCGAACCATCCGCCATTTTGTACGAGGGACTTCTGGGATTGACGTCAAAAAAAATTCTTGTTAGAGGTTGAGATTTAGCTCGGATTATTTCCCGCGCTCTAGTCATTGGAGCTCGCAGTACGAGCCAGCGCTGCGCTCGCTAATATGTATACGGTGTGACCGTTGGACCGAGCGAAGAATGTAATGGTCATTGGAGTGTCCCAAGTAGTAATCATAATTCCTTTAAGTTCGGTAGATTATGATTCATTTAAAAATATATATTTTGAATGAAATTTTCCTTACGCTAAACACCCAGTAACATCTAAGTATTAAAGGGGTTTATATGGGGACAATTAGTTTTACGGGATCCGCCTATTCATTGAACGCAGGAAATAAAACGCAAGGCGACGTAAACTGTGCATCGTGACGTCACATTTAGCCTCGACTTTTTTCTCTTTTTCAAAGCAAACAATTATAAACAACAATAATACATTCCGTATGCAATGAAAAAGGCCGTTAAAACTAAACAAAATTAACCAATAACTTCAAAATGGTAAAAAAGTAACCGTAATGTTATCGTATATTCTTATTCAAAGAAACTCATGAACTCGTTCATCTATTTAGTCGTATTACGGTTTTATATGTATTTATGTACTAAAACCTGTTACAATGATAATTATACTATTCACTTTGAACAAACTGAGTGTTTGAATTAGAATTGCACGTAGAGTCTTCTATTATTGGCATTCAAAATAAAACACGAATAAACGTTGAAGCGGATAATGAAAAAATAAATGGCGGCGCCCATATGGATCATGAAAATTTCAGTGAACGTATATAGAGATTATCTCTTTTTCTTTTGCTGATTTTGACTTTTTTCTTTTGCATACGTGTTACCTTTAGAGCCTTGCTTCGCGGACGGGCCTTCGGCCCGTCCGAGCTTCGCTCGGTATAACCATTCATAGGAAAATGCATTTGATTAAATTGTGTGAGTTGGCGAGGGAAATAAATCTAAGGAGTATCTTTAGGATATTGGTAAAACTTCACGCCTTGCATCCAATGATACGCGTCTAAATGACATTTTCCCTTCCATCTAATTTACACCCAGGTACTAAGCACCAATAGTGACTTGAATCGTCATCGTAGGACTGCGCATATCTCTTTACGGACCGTCTGCTAGCGCAACACCATTTGCATTGATGTAAACTTTGCCCTACAATTGATTATTATCACGTGACGGTGGTGTATAAAAGTCAAATATAATCGGTCGTTCCGGCACATCCCGAAATTTCCGTATTGACAGTAGTATCATCAATTCAAAATATTGAGCAGACAATATATTCCTATGTCAAGATTGGATTGACCATGTGACCATAAAATCAATAGGGGTCATCAACTCCTTATGCTGTACCAGTGTACCAAGTTTTGTGTCAATCAAGCAAATAATTCTTAGAATATATGAGACAATATATTACTATGTCCAGTTTAACCCTTGACCTTTGACTACGTGACCTCGAAATCAATAGGGGTCAGATGTACCAATGTACTAAGTTTGATGTCTGTCAAGCAAAGATCTCTCAAGATATTGAGCTGATAGTATATTCTAATGTCCAGTTTGACTCTTGACCTTTGACCACGTGACCACAAAATCAATAGGGCTCATCTTCTTCTGAAGATGTACCAGTTTACCAAGTTTGATGTTTGTCATGCAAAGGGTTCTCAATATATTGAACGGACAGTATATTCCTATGTCCAGTTTGACCCGTGACTTTTGACCATGTGACTTCAAAATCATTAGGGGTCATCTTCTTTTTAATATATACTAGTGTACCAAGTTTGATGTCTGTCAAGCAAAGGGTTCTCTGGACATTGGTCAGTATATTTCTATGTGCAGTTTGACCCTTGACCTTTGATCATGTGACGTCAAAATCAATAGGGGTCATCTACTCCTTAGGATTTACCAGTGTACCAAGTTTGATGTCTGTCAAGCAAAGGGTTCTCAAATTATTTAGCGGACAGTATATTCCTATGTCCAGAGTAGATTGACCCTTGAACGGATCATGTCCGGACACTCTATATTCCGACAAAAAAATTGTCCACCAATGTAAAGTTTCATTGATAAAGCTATCTTGAAAAATCATTCAGAAATCAAAGCATTACAGACAGAAGAACAGACATAATAACACTGTTTCACTAAGGCAGGAAATAAACAGACATAATAACACTGCTTCACTAAGGCAGGAAATAAACAGACATAATAACACTGCTTCATTAAGACAGGGAATAAACAGACATAATAACACTGCTTCACTAAGGCAGAGAATAAACAGACATAATAACACTGCTTCACTAAGGCAGGAAATAAACAAACAGACATAATAACACTGCTTCACTAAGGCAGAGAATAAACAGACATAATAACACTGCTTCACTAAGGCAGAGAATAAACAGACATAATAACACTGCTTCATTAAGACAGAGAATAAACAGACATAATAACACTGCTTCACTAAGGCAGGGAATAAACAAACAGACATAATAACACTGCTTCACTAAGGCAGAGAATAAACAGACATAATAACACTGCTTCACTAAGGCAGAGAATAAACAGACATAATAACACTGCTTCACTAAGGCAGGAAATAAACAAACAGACATAATAACACTGCTTCACTAAGGCAGGAAATAAACAAACAGACATAATAACACTGCTTCACTAAGGCAGGAAATAAACAAACAGACATAATAACACTGCTTCACTAAGGCAGGGAATAAACAAACAGACATAATAACACTGCTTCACTAAGGCAGGGAATAAACAAACAGACATAATAACACTGCTTCATTAAGACAGAGAATAAACAGACATAATAACACTGCTTCACTAAGGCAGGAAATAAACAAACAGACATAATAACACTGCTTCACTAAGGCAGGAAATAAACAGACATAATAACACTGCTTCACTAAGGCAAAGAATAAACAGACATAATAACACTGCTTCACTAAGGCAGAGAATAAACAGACGGACATAATAACACTGCCTCACTAAGTCAGGAAATAAACAAACAGACATAATAACACTGCTTCACTAAGGCATGAAATAAACAAACAGACATAATAACACTGCTTCACTAAGGCAGGGAATAAACAGACATAATAATACTGCTTCACTAAGGCAGGGAATAAACAAACAGACATAATAACACTGCTTCACTAAGTCAGGGAATAAACAAACAGACATAATAACACTGCTTCACTAAGGCAGAGAATAAACAGACATAATAACACTGCTTCACTAAGTCAGGAAATAAACAAACAGACATAATAACACTGCTTCACTAAGGCAGGGAATAAACAAACAGACATAATAACACTGCTTCACTAAGGCAGAGAATAAACAGACATAATAACACTGCTTCATTAAGACAGAGAATAAACAGACATAATAACACTGCTTCACTAAGGCAGGAAATAAACAAACAGACATAATAACACTGCTTCACTAAGGCAGGAAATAAACAGACATAATAACACTGCTTCACTAAGGCAAAGAATAAACAGACATAATAACACTGCTTCACTAAGGCAGAGAATAAACAGACGGACATAATAACACTGCCTCACTAAGGCATGAAATAAACAAACAGACATAATAACACTGCTTCACTAAGGCAGGGAATAAACAGACATAATAATACTGCTTCACTAAGGCAGGGAATAAACAAACAGACATAATAACACTGCTTCACTAAGTCAGGGAATAAACAAACAGACATAATAACACTGCTTCACTAAGTCAGGGAATAAACAAACAGACATAATAACACTGCTTCACTAAGGAAATAAACAAACAGACATAACACTGCTTCACTAAGGGAATAAACAAACAGACATAATAACACTGCTTCACTAAGGCAGGAAATAAACAGACATAATAACACTGCTTCACTAAGGCAGGGAATAAACAAACGGACATAATAACACTGCTTCACTTAGGAAATAAACAAACAGACATTCACGAAGGGAATAAACAAACGGACATAATAACACTGCTTCACTTAGGAAATAAACAAACAGACATAATAACACTGCTTCACTAAGGGAATAAACAAACAGACATAATAACACTGCTTCACTAAGCCAGGAAATAAACAAACAGACATAATAAATCTGCTTCACTAAGGCATGAAATAAACAAACAGACATAATAACACTGCTTCACTAAGTCAGGGAATAAACAAACAGACATAATAACACTGCTTCACTAAGTCAGGAAATAAACAAACAGACATAATAACACTGCTTCACTAAGGCAGGAAATAAACAAACAGACATAATAACACTGCTTCACTAAGGCAGGAAATAAACAGACATAATAACACTGCTTCACTAAGGCAGGGAATAAACAGACATAATAACACTGCTTCACTAAGTCAGGTAATAAACAAACAGACATAATAACACTACTTCACTAAGTCAGGGAATAAACAAACAGACATAATAACACTGCTTCACTAAGGCAGGGAATAAACAGACATAATAACACTGCTTCACTAAGGCAGGGAATAAACAGACATAATAACACTGCTTCACTAAGGCAGGGAATAAACAAACAGACATAATAACACTGCTTCACTAAGTCAGGGAATAAACAAACAGACATAATAACACTGCTTCACTAAGGGAATAAACAAACAGACATAATAACACTGCTTCACTAAGGGAATAAACAAACAGACATAATAACACTGCTTCACTAAGGAAATAAACAAACAGACATAATAACACTGCTTCACTAAGGCAGGAAATAAACAGACATAATAACACTGCTTCACTAAGTCAGGAAATAAACAGACATAATAACACTGCTTCACTAAGGCAGGGAATAAATAAACAGACATAATAACACTGCTTCACTAAGTCAGGGAATAAACAAACAGACATAATAACACTGCTTCACTAAGGCAGAGAATAAACAGACATAATAACACTGCTTCACTAAGTCAGGAAATAAACAAACAGACATAATAACACTGCTTCACTAAGGCAGGGAATAAACAAACAGACATAATAACACTGCTTCACTAAGGCAGAGAATAAACAGACATAATAACACTGCTTCATTAAGACAGAGAATAAACAGACATAATAACACTGCTTCACTAAGGCAGGAAATAAACAAACAGACATAATAACACTGCTTCACTAAGGCAGGAAATAAACAGACATAATAACACTGCTTCACTAAGGCAAAGAATAAACAGACATAATAACACTGCTTCACTAAGGCAGAGAATAAACAGACGGACATAATAACACTGCCTCACTAAGGCATGAAATAAACAAACAGACATAATAACACTGCTTCACTAAGGCAGGGAATAAACAGACATAATAATACTGCTTCACTAAGGCAGGGAATAAACAAACAGACATAATAACACTGCTTCACTAAGTCAGGGAATAAACAAACAGACATAATAACACTGCTTCACTAAGTCAGGGAATAAACAAACAGACATAATAACACTGCTTCACTAAGGAAATAAACAAACAGACATAACACTGCTTCACTAAGGGAATAAACAAACAGACATAATAACACTGCTTCACTAAGGCAGGAAATAAACAGACATAATAACACTGCTTCACTAAGGCAGGGAATAAACAAACGGACATAATAACACTGCTTCACTTAGGAAATAAACAAACAGACATTCACGAAGGGAATAAACAAACGGACATAATAACACTGCTTCACTTAGGAAATAAACAAACAGACATAATAACACTGCTTCACTAAGGGAATAAACAAACAGACATAATAACACTGCTTCACTAAGCCAGGAAATAAACAAACAGACATAATAAATCTGCTTCACTAAGGCATGAAATAAACAAACAGACATAATAACACTGCTTCACTAAGTCAGGGAATAAACAAACAGACATAATAACACTGCTTCACTAAGTCAGGAAATAAACAAACAGACATAATAACACTGCTTCACTAAGGCAGGAAATAAACAAACAGACATAATAACACTGCTTCACTAAGGCAGGAAATAAACAGACATAATAACACTGCTTCACTAAGGCAGGGAATAAACAGACATAATAACACTGCTTCACTAAGTCAGGTAATAAACAAACAGACATAATAACACTACTTCACTAAGTCAGGGAATAAACAAACAGACATAATAACACTGCTTCACTAAGGCAGGGAATAAACAGACATAATAACACTGCTTCACTAAGGCAGGGAATAAACAGACATAATAACACTGCTTCACTAAGGCAGGGAATAAACAAACAGACATAATAACACTGCTTCACTAAGTCAGGGAATAAACAAACAGACATAATAACACTGCTTCACTAAGGGAATAAACAAACAGACATAATAACACTGCTTCACTAAGGGAATAAACAAACAGACATAATAACACTGCTTCACTAAGGAAATAAACAAACAGACATAATAACACTGCTTCACTAAGGCAGGAAATAAACAGACATAATAACACTGCTTCACTAAGTCAGGAAATAAACAGACATAATAACACTGCTTCACTAAGGCAGGGAATAAATAAACAGACATAATAACACTGCTTCACTAAGGCAGGGAATAAACAGACATAATAACACTGCTTCACTAAGGCAGGAAATAAACAGACATAATAACACTGCTTCACTAAGGCAGGGAATAAACAGACATAATAACACTGCTTCACTAAGTCAGGTAATAAACAAACAGACATAATAACACTGCTTCACTGAGGAAATAAACAAATGGACATAATAACACTGCTTCACTGAGGAAATAAACAGACATAATAACACTGCTTCACTAAGGCAGGGAATAAATAAACAGACATAATAACACTGCTTCACTAAGGGAATAAACAAACGGACATAATAACACTGCTTCACCAAGGCAGGGAATAAACAGATATAATAACACTGCTTCACTAAGGCAGGAAATAAACAGACATAATAACACTGCTTCACTAAGGCAGGGAATAAACAAACAGACATAATAACACTGCTTCACTAAGGCAGGGAATAAACAAACAGACATAATAACACTGCTTCACTAAGGCAAGGAATAAACAGACATAATAACACTGCTTCACTAAGGCAGGGAATAAAAAAACAGACATAATAACACTGCTTCACTAAGTCAGGGAATAAACAAACAGACATAATAACACTGCTTCACTAAGGCAGGGAATAAACAAACAGACATAATAACACTGCTTCACTAAGGCAGGGAATAAACAGACATAATAACACTGCTTCACTAAGGCAGGGAATAAACAAACACACATAATAACACTGCCTCACTATGGCAGTGATCCGGAAGGACCTGCGTTGGTTTGAAGATTCTTTGATGGTCAACATCCACAATCATAGAATTCAGTCTGTATTCTGGTGTTGAAAAATCCAAGCATGGACTAGCTTTGGATTCTTCAGATAACGTATCCAAAACTCTCAATGGAACAGATTAAAGTTTTGTGTGGATATGTAATGTGGATCATCATACATCGTGTACATATTTGGTCTTTTATATGACTTTTGAACACTTTAAACGACTATTCCTCACGATAAATTAAAAAATAATTTTTTTTACATCATAGACAGTTGCTTCTTCAATAAAAATGAAAAAAAGGAAATATTCATATCTTGTGACCAGCCGTCTGTTACAATTCCCATGGGCACGAAATGTGCCCCTTTATTAGCTGACCTGATTTTATATTCTCACAAAGCAAAATTTATTCAAAAGCTTCTATATGGGACAAAAAATCTCTTGATGTGCCTTTCAACTCGACATTTAGATATATTTAGATAAATTTATATATATATATGTATATATAAAGATTTCGGTTGAGCATCACTGAAGAGACGTTATTTGTCGAAATGCGCATCTGGTGCATCAAAATTGGTACCGTATAAGTTTTACATAATCGATGACGTTTTATCTATTAACAATGATCATTTTCATTCATATGCCGATTTGATATATCCCAGTGAACTAGTAATAAAAGACACTACAGAGTCTTTCACATTTGCTTCACAGTTAGATATTTTCTTGAACATGGACATCAACAGCAAACTAACAACTCAACTTTATGACAAACGGGGATTACTTCATCTCCTCCATCGTCAACTTCCCATACATGTATGTAGCACTATTCCATTATCACCTGCATATGATGTTTATGTCTTTCAACTGATTCGATATAAAAGAGCTGAATTGTTCTGCGTATGGTTAGTTTTTAAATCGAGGCAGGCTACTGACAAATAATTTGGTGTTTCAACAGTCTCGTGTAAAGTCGGCATTTCTCATATTTTATGCTTGTTATACGATCTAATTTACTAATACAACCTACCATTGGGTAAAATGCTGTCTGACATAAAAACTTAAAATTGTGAATTTACTGGATGATATTAATCAATATGACAATTGTTGATATCTTTTCACCTTGGTAACGCTACATCTTCCATCTTTTCACAGGGGCAGATCCAGGAATTGCGGGTCACTTTATGAGGCAAGGGGTCTGGGGACCCCCGGAAGCTCCTGGATTTTACAAATTTTATAGGACTTGAAATAAGTCTCCTATTTAAGTCATTTGTACAATTTTCTATTATTTTTAAAAAGGTGAAATTAGTAAAATGACGCAAATTTTAAGGTTTTTTTTTTTTTTGGAAAAAATTAAGTTCTCCCAATAAAATAATTCAAGAAATCAAAAGATTTTGTCAATTATTTCTCCGCGAGTGGAAGAAATTATTGCTTCTTTTATTGTCTAGTACATTTTTCTAAACAAGATACCACGATTGACCTTGAATTTGAAAATTTATGAGGGGGGGGGGCACAGCGGCTGCGCCCCCCCCCCCCCCCCTTAAATCCCCCACTGTTTAATTCACCCCGAGTCATTTTCATTTTCAAATTTCGTCAAAATAAAGACTATTATGAACACCAATTTTGTAAGAAATTCAATGTCTTTTTATATTTTGTGACAGATTATCATGGTTCTTTCTCAAATTGTTTCAAACCTTGAATTCAGCTAATGAAGCAAACATCCGTGCGAATTTTCGTAGGTACTCGATATTAAACACGAGTGTTTCAGAAAAGTAACCACTTTCATTCTAAGTATGGGGCATATTCTGTTTCTTAATACTTCTGTGCGTTCCTTGCGATATGTGTTAGACAAAGAAAACTCTCATTTATGTTGTTTTGGGGGAAAATAAATAGACCGATCGCTTCAAAAATCTAGAACCCCTGCGTTACTAAATCTTTTCACGATGGTCCACGGTGATTTAAAGATATGCTCAATGAATTTAACATAGTTAGTTCAACATTTGATGGCTAAATTAGAAAATTCAATACTGATTTTTCACTAGGGAGGGGGGGGGGGGGGTATTGGAAAGACTTGTATCAAAATATCGAAGGTCAACACATTTTAATATAGATCTACTTCCAAACTGTTTAAAATTTCTTTGTGAATATTACCTTTAATGTAAGACAAAATTATTGATGTCAATAGACAAATTAGATTAAAAAAGACCTTAATCATCCATTGCCTGGCAAATAGTATTTGAAAAATCCAAAACATGCTATCAAACTTTAAAAAATAGATATCGAATTAGTTCTTGTACAAGCTAATACAATCTTATCGTAAGGTAAAGCTACTTTCACACACAGGGCGTAGTTTCGAATATATAATCATATATAGGTCTGCGAGATAAGAATATATGCAAAAATATATTGTATTGTGGCTTCCAAAACATTAATTGAATTTTGAATCATATGAAAAGTTTACAATAGATGAAAACAATCAGTTAACTGCAAAAACATTTCCTGAGGACTTGTATAGCAACAATACTGCGTCAAAATGGCGGACACGATGCTTATCCGCGCACTAAAGGGTAAACCAAAGGCCCTAAACTTGTGCAATAAGAAGCTAGATAAAGTACCAAAAATTATTGGTAAACTGGACTGTGTTTTACATCTACAGTTACGCGGGAACAAGTTAAAGACACTTCCCATTGAACTGAGCCACTTATTCCAGGTATGTTTAACTTTGACAATTCAACAAGTAATTTAAATTCTAAACTCGCGTTGTTTTGGTTCTTCATTATAAAAATTGATTTTAATTAATATAACAAGATAACAAAGTCATTATCAGATCAGAATCATTTTGTACGGGATCCCCTGACATAAAGCCTTATGATTTTCATGACGGCGAAAATATATTGTCATATAAATCGACAACATTTAGACAAATTTTGAATGGATATTGGCACTGTTATCTTTATCAGCTAACAATCTCACCAACAATGTTGATTGTATGAGTAAGAAGACATTTCTTTTACATTTTCCCTAGTTGCAGATTCTAAATTTAGGAAACAATGAATTTGAGGAGCTTCCCGAAGCTTTGGAATACCTTACTATGCTGGAAAAACTTCACCTGTTCAACAACCATCTCAAAACCTTGTCACCCAAAGTGCTAAGTATGAATTATAGTCATTGAATAAATGAATTAAGTTTTCTCTCCAAATTAATATGTTGACGGTGCTACCGTTTGAGCGAGCACAGCTTCATGTACGTACATATTTTTGTAATGTTCATGCTTTGATCAGGTTCAATTTAAACAATATCTATTTGCCAAATATTCATTACATGAATTTTCTCACGGTTTTATATTAAAAACCATTAAAACATGTGTACATGGATGTGATTAAAATATTTTTATGTTATATATATATTTTATTTCTGCTGCCTTCACTGTGACTTGCTTAACCTTCAATGATGCATGACCTGTTCTGAACTGTATGCTCTCAGCCTCTACTTTCCTTTTTTTTTTCTACTCTCCTGCAATCTTTTCAAGTTACTAATTGTATGATAGAAATGCCCAAACCTTTCAAGTTTGTAAAACTGTGTTTAAACAGCACTGCCTTTGAACACAAAACGCATTTCAATATAATGAAAATTTAAAAATAAATCGATAAATTCAACTATTGGGCATGTATGCCCTCCCACCCCCTTGCGAACCTTGCGAACCTATCTAATTTTTAAAAAAAAATGAAATTCATATGATAATCCCCTTTTAGCAATGATATGTTCCAAAAGAGAAAATTAGAACAACTTTTATAATGTTGTACATAATCCTAGTTGCAACACAATGATGAAATACTTCAGCATTCACATATAATCATTGAATAAAATTGCAACATCATTGATTTCAGCCCCTCTCCATGTGCTGTTGTTGCGAGGATACATTAATTAAGATTAATTTACAAAACTAGAATCAATTTATGATTTTTCAGTCGTTAATAGCAAGTGGCATGGTTGGTTATTATGGGGGGGGGGGGGGGGGGGGAGGGGGTCATCGTGGTTTGCATTACCAGACATGTTAGAAGGAAATGGATTCAAGCACTTCTTATTTTTAGTCGTGGGAAATAAAACAAAGATTTTAAATCCGCCACTGTTGACCAGTCTTATTCAATCGGATCATGCGCTCGTCCTTTTCCGTAACTGGTAAGATTTGCGGTTACAGAAATAGCCGAGTAGTTACGATTGCAATCTTATTATGACGTACGTCAAAACGTAGACATGACGTCACAATCATCTTAGCCTGCCTTTCATAAACATTGCACTACGTTAAACATTTCGCCTAATGGTGCACTGAATTTTGGAGCTAGGAGGCCATAAGATTAGGATGATAATCCACGTAAGCTCACAATCATATTCCAAGGTGTGACTTTGAGAGATCTCAGCCATTTTTGACAAGGGACTTCTGGGATTGGCGTCAAAATTTTTTTCCTTGTTAGAGGTTTAGAGTTAGCTCGGATTATTTCCCACGCTCTAGTCATTAGAGCTCGCTACATGTATTAACACAAATTGATGCATTAACCTATACTTCCTTTGACATATTTCTCTTAGCTAACCCAGAACCTTTTGCTATGGGGGTTGGTTAGATGGTATTCTGTATCATAAAATACACATGTATAATATGGTAATTAAGGTACAAACTAATATTAGGATTCTTGTTTTGAAGTTTTATTCTTATAGCTCGATCATTTTAAATCAATTGTTTGTGGGATCAATTTTTGTCTGATACAAAGATTTTGCAGTTTTGTTGGGATTTCATTTTGTGGATATGGTTTGAATAAAAATATATTTCGTAGTGGTTTGAAATTTGTGAGAAAGGCCAGTACCTGTACAAACTTCACAAAGTACACAGAAATCAAGCCCTCATTATCTGTGTCAAACACTTATCATTAATTAAAGTGAATGAATTATTTTTATGATGAGAAATTGTGATGTAAAAATGAGATTTGAAATGTGTTTTTGTTTTTTACTTTTTTCAGCAAACCTCAGAAATCTAACATTCCTCAATTTAAATTCAAACAACCTGAAAACCTTTCCACCTGAAATATGTAGGTAAGTAAATTCTCTATCAAAGTGCAAGTTTAAGGGTTGCCCCTCTACTGATGCAAAATTTCTTAATAATTCCTCTAGAATATATATATGCAGATTTTATTTTTCTGCCTTCAAGACTTGTTAAAACAAAAATATCTCTCTTGTTAGTGTTTTTTTGCATTATAATGGACTACTGATCTTTTTGTTGCTCAGACTGTCCAGTCTTCAGCATCTGTCTGTGGACTATAACCAGCTGACCGATCTCCCAGTGGAGATTTGTGCTTTACTGAGACTGGAGGAATTCCATGCTGCTAACAACCAGCTTACTAGCCTGCCGCTGGAGTTTGGATTCCTAGTCAACCTCGAGAAATTACATATACAGAAAAATAAAATAAGAGAACTTCCAGAGGTTAGAATAAACATGGAATGAATTAATTTGCAATAACATTTTATTCGACATTTACATATAATTACTAGAAATATCCACCATGCTGTTTGATTTCATCCCAAATGGTTTCACTCTGTTTTAGAATTTCTCAGAACCTATGTCTGTTACTTTGTTGAATTTAAATTGCTCAATTTTTAAGTTTGCTGGAAATGGGTGTTAATAAATTTGCAGCATGACAATAATTTCCCTGTACATACCATATGTTCCTTTACTCAGGTATGAAACAGAGACCTTGTTTTAGTGTTAATATTATATTTTCTCTATATTTAAGAGTCTTGGAAAGTGTTATAAATTAAGGACCCTAGATATTGCTGCCAATGAGCTGAGGATATTTCCAACTGAGGTAATGGCAATTATAGACACCCTTTTATAGTGTAATATGAAACAGAGCTGATTTTAATGCAGTCAAACCAGATCATCCTAAATATAGTTAAAACAGACAATAGCCAACACCCTGCCCTGGACAGTTCACATTGTATTACAAATGTAAATTCATGTTACTTGATTTTATGTTATTGATTTTAATCATCTGTATATTGAATTTTCTTAAGTTTCTTGCAGAGGTGAAATTATTTCAATATCAAATTGTGTTCACTGTGAAAATTGTGATTTAAACTTTATTAGGTTGTTAGATAAAAGTACAGCAGTTGTATTTTTTGTGTCATTATTTTATTGATAATTAATTCCCTGGTCAGGAATAACCATATTTGAATTTTTAAAAGATCTTTAGAGCATGTTCTTGGAATTTTCTAGTTAAATACTCTGCCTTTGAAAGAAATGTATTGTGAAGAAAACCCACTGTTACAGCACATCCCTGTCCACTCAGTGCAGGAGGAGGAGGTTTTGTCTCTCAAGGTATGCAGGCAAAATGGACAAAGTTTTAAAAAGACAAGAGAGCATGCATTCTTAACATAATGTTATCCATTACTGTTGAAACATTTTAATTCAAGGGGGGTCAATGTTCGTGGGTAAGCGATACGATGTCATTAGGAGAGATAACTCTATTTGGTTTCAAAAAATGTTTGAGGACACGTAAATTCGTGGGTAAGAGTGACACACGAAATCCGCGAACATCAATCCCCCCCCAGAACAATGATGATTCCACAGTAATTTTGATTATTTAATACTGTCTTTTTTCTCTTACTTACAGGAAATCAATGCTAGATACATAATGAAAGAATTAAAGGATAGGTAAGAATTAAGTCATTCACTTTGCAGTTTAGAAATTACATGTTGTGTGAATTTAATATTCTAAACAATTTGTAATGTAACATGAAGGGAGGATATGCAATGGACCATACCAAGTTTGAATTCTGGTCTGGTCCATTGTTTTTCTCCCTTCCTATTACATTTGGTGCCATTGACCAGCCCCTGGAACTGACAGGTAAAAATACCTACTCGGGGATAACGATTCTGGGTTGATGTGCTCAACCGACATTTAATTAGGAGAGAGGAATGTTTCAGTCGGACTGCATGGTTCAGTCACTGGTGCCAGAAAGCTCACTTCATAGAGCACCTGATTAGAGATTCAGGAGACCTGGGTTCAAATCCTGTTCAATTACATTTTCTTCTTTCCTGTTACATTTGATGCTGTAGACCAGTCCCTGGAACTGACAGGTGAAAATGCCTACCAAGGGACTAAGATCCTAAGGTTGATGTCTTCAAGGAAGGAGTGGGGAATGTGATGGCAGGATGAGTTTGTTCACCAATGGCCAAATAGTTTAGTTGATAGAGCACCTGACTAGAGACTCAGGGGCCCGGGTTCAAATCCCAGCTTGGTCTGTTGCATTTTCTCAATTTTCTGTAAGAATAAGAAATGAATCCTTGTAAACAAAGTTATACTTATATAATTTCCATTTTTTTTTAAATTCTACAAGTAAATTTCAGCATTCCTTCAGGAGGAAAAGACAGGTGACACTTTTTTTTTAACTTCGTGTTCTTTTTTAAATTTTAAGGGATATGCTTTTTCAAGAGTTGTTCTTATTGATATGAACTTGTTTACTTTATGTATATGTTTGATTGTTTTTGTCTCCTGGGAACCCTGTAATTAATCTATAACAAAATCACATGACTGCTGTTCAGAAATACCAATTACTATAACAACCTGGATATTGTGTATTTGTTGTTGTGATAACATACTTGTTGTGTTTTGAATTTTACTTTCCTTGGCTTCTTTTATGATGTGTTTATGTTTTGGGATAAATGAAGAATTTAACAAATAAAGTTATCTGGTTCCATTGATGGTGGAAGATGATGATTGAACTTTGAACTTCGGTGACTAGATTGAATAAAATGCCCTCTACAATGAGAGTATGGGCTACTTAGCTACCTATAGTGCCCAATGACATGCTATGGCATATTTTTCATACTTTAAAATTGCTATTGCACAGCAATTTACTGCATTACGCAAATTTTCAATTCAAATTTTTTTTTTATTAATTATTGCATAGATGCATGATGTAAAATATGCCTCTTTATTATTGAGATTTGTGCCCATTCTTCAAGCATTAAGGAGGAATACTACACCAGAGAAATTTTGATGTGGATGGATAGTGAAGGATATGTACAACAATATTTTGAAATTGAAAAATTTCAAATTTACTTTATTTAGTCAAAAAATGCAGTTTTAATAAATTAAAAGTAATCTGAAAATATTTAAAACTCCTGCTGCAGTCGAACTTACGATCTACAGTTCAGTAATTGACACACTAACCTACTGAACTACCTACCTAGGTATTAAATCTGAATTGAATATAGACAAATATTGATATTTATATCTCCATTTATGTTGTAAAAGGAAGTCAGCCATTTTGAAATTATGTAGTGTACGTACCTCCTTAATTCCCTTACAAATGCAAAGTTTGCTGCAAATGTGTTACAAGATTGTGGCAAACAAATTTGTTTGTCAGAACTGTTTGCTGGAACTGTGCAGCTAATGCTGCTAGCGGCACACAGGGTGCCAGCAGTGCACTGCCATTATTCCTGTAATATTTAGAATTGAAACAGTGCACCAGAAGTTCACCAATTCTTCATTACTAAACAAGTTAATCAAGTTCACCGCAACTTTTTCTTTAGTATCCAAAATTGAGACAGTGCACCAGAAGTTCACTACATTTTTTTCTTTTATCTAGTCTAAGAATTGAAACAGTGCATAGCAGTTCACCACTGAAGTTTGACAATTCAGGGGACACAATTACTCTTTTTGCTGAATTTTATATCCCCTGGCTATGTATTTCATGGACATGTGACTGGCTTAGGGGGGGCAATGGTTATGGAAATGAAGTGTCAAAGTTTTGAGTGCATGCAATATTCATTTACAGGAATCTCACTGGGATCATTTGTCACTACAGTAACTTTGTATGCAATGCTTATGAAACATTCCAGTTTTGGAGAGAAAAAAATTGTTACAAGTAGTCGATACACAAATGTCCATGAGTCTCATGTTAGTATGGGGTATAAAATTCTGAAATTTGTTTTAAAGAAAATTCTGTCCATTGTAGGTGGTCTTACCTACGTCGTGCCATTCGTCATTATCCTCAGATTAAGGAGATGCTTGCCCAGGCCAGTAAATGTGCAGTATGTGGGGAGTCCTTCCTAAATACGTGGCTGGAGTGTGTTCGCTTTGTGGATGCCAGAGAGGTAGGAAATGTTTTGTACTTTTAACACACACACACACACACACCGTATTAAGATGCATCAACTTGTTAGGGTGTAAAGCTTTCATTCAACTTTTGAGTTCTATACGTACATGCATAGTACACAGCATCATCGTTAGCCAGGCTTACCGAGTCTGGGAGTACCTCTACCCTATCTCTATAACATAATGTGAACGGAGACAATATATATAGGTGTGGTTTTCAACAATGGTATAGTAGTTGGTATGGTCATGACAAATTCATCTTAAACTGGTGCGGTAGATGTACTGTATGATTTATTGCAAAACAATATGTGTGTGAAACACTGATGCCCCCATATGGCCAAACTCCAGGATAAAGGTCAAGGGGTCAAAATTTTTGGTATGGAAAGAAAGGTCTTGTCACATGGAATACGCACGTGAAGTTCTGGCTTAAGTTAGTTTTCAAAAGTAGATCAAACTCCAAGATAATTAAATGAAAAACTTTGCTACCTCAAGAAAGGTCTTTTCAAAAGGAACACACATGTGAAATATGAAAGCCATATCACCAACCATTCAAAAGTAATATAGCCAAAGTTAAAGTTTTACAAAAGTAGGTCAAACGGTAAAAAAAAAATTGGGATTAAAAATAAGGTCTTGTCACTAGGAATATACATATAAAATATGCAAGTCATCACCTGCTATTTAAAAGATATATTGGCCAAGGTTAAAGTTTTTGCAGACAGACAGACTAAAAAGTATGTGCCCCTGAATCTTCGAGTACAAGACATGATAATCATTTTGAACATTTATGAATTTTGCATACCCATTGTGCTTGACAAAATGCTTTATGCGCTTGTTAATTATCTCTCAAGAAATCAAAATGATTAATATTCTTGTTGACTTAAAAACACTAATTAATGTTTTTGTCATTTATCTTTCAGGACTTGAAGCTGAACAACCTGTCAGGCCTGATCCCAGTCCGAGCCTTGCTTTGTTCCTATCGGTGCTTTAACTCCGCGGGACATGATTATTATGGAGTAGCATTTCCATGACATGTGATATTACACTGTACCCGTAATCTCAAGTTTTCGTACAAGAAATAGCTCTTTGTGTCACCATTCAGTTTTATTGACCACATTTGATAATAGTACATTCTGACTCCAAGGATTAAAGTTGCCAGTTAAATCTTCGATGTGAGACAGCAACACAGAGCATTGCTTTTATTTGCCTTATACCCCGGTAGTATCAGCAAATATTGCTTCATTCACTGAAGAGTGCTATCATATGGAAAGCAGGCTAATAATGAGTGACTTATTTATCTGTCCAGTGTTGTCATTCACTTGACAAACATGATGAATGCTATAGATATAAATGTATACAGATTTAAATGATAAACTGGAAAAGAAGTATAGGCACAGCTACTGACACCGAAACATTAGGGTGATGGAAGTGTCAAAATAGGTTTTTTCAAAGTTAAAGACAGAAAAATACATTTTCCTGTGAAAAACTCATTCATCTTTTAATTATAACATTCATCAATTTATCAAACTTAGTGAAAAACAATTAAGCTGACCTTTGCTTGGTGGTTTTTTGGTTAGATAAAAGTACAGGTGTCCAGAGGGTTTCAAAAAGACTAAATCATGTCATACAGGGTGCAGCTCCAAAATATCTGATATCATTTTAAAGGATATTTTGGATCACCTTTTACGTAGAAAATGCATGCAGTATAGTGAGATCAATTGGGCAAGTCCTTGTATTCTCATGTTATTTGGGGAAATTGCTCTTACTTTTACTCTCTTAATTTTTATGGAGAAATTTAAACACTATATGTAGTTCTTTGATTTGTTTTGAGCTTTTTTGTACATTATCAGAGGTTTGTATGAAAACCTCAATATTTGCATTACAGAGTTTATAACTTGTTGTTAACATGTATGTTTCTTTGTTATTTAATTGAAAGTTTATTTTCATATTTTTCTTATCATTTATTAAAAGACATTTTATTACAAATGTTGCCTGTTGTATCATTCCTACCCATTTTTATAGACTATGAATCATTTATATTCATGGGGGCCAATTTTCATGGATAACAATTTGGGGGGTGGGGGGTGGGTTGTTACTTTTGTTGATATGGTTTCTGTACATTGAGACATTATATAAATTGTGTATTTTGTTGTGGTTTTAAATATGTTGTACGCCCGTTGGACAGTGAAATTCAACCCGGAAGCATATAATGCACTCTTAATTAATACCACACATATTCTGAATAGAATATTCTTAAAGTAGGTCATGGTCCACCAATCCATTCGACATGTGAACTGATTATGTATTTCTCTGGGAGGGAGGTTGTGACAAAATGTCAGTGCAATGTATCTATGATGAGAAAAAGTCCAAAAAAGAATTTAAATCTACTTTTGGCCCTAAAGTAGGTCATGGCGCACCAATTAAGTTGAAATGTGAACTGATTATGTATTTCTCAGAGAGGGGAGGTTGTGACTAAATTTCAGGGCAATATCTATATCCGTAATGAAAAAAAGCATTGAAAACTGTTTGACCTATTTTTAGTCCGAAAGTAGGTCAAGGACAGACCAATCAAGCTGAAATGCAAACTGAAAATCTATTCATCAAAGAGGAAGCCTATATGACTAAATTTCAGGGCAATATCTGTATCCATAAGGGAAAAAAAAAAAGTCCATAAAACTATTTGACCTACATGTACTTTTAGTCCTAATGTAGGTCATGGATGGACGGGCCAATCCAGCTGAAATGTAAACTGAACTTGTATTCCTCCGAGAGGAAGCTTATGACTAAATTTCAGGGCAATATCTGTCTGTAATGAAAAAAAAGACCGGAAAACTGTTTGACCAACTTATAACTCTAAAGTAGCTTTAGGTCAAAGTGCACCAATCCAGCTGAAATGCAAACTCACTCTTGGGCTTCTTGAGGGAGAAATTGTGACCAAATTTCGAAGTCATACATCCGTTATGGAAAAAGTCCGGAAAACACGACCTCTGATGGACGGATAGCCAGACAGACGCATAGACAGTGCCATAACATAATATATCCCGTCTAATGATGGGCGTATAAAAATCACTGACAAAATTAAAATTCATACATCTTGCAATCTTTTGTTGTAAATTTGACATTAAAATTTCTTTTCTTTGTATAAAAACAATGGTTGAAACATTAATTAATGGGAAAATATAATTCACTGCGGAGAAATATACATAATTTTCATAAAATTTGATTGGAGGTTGATTTTTTAATCTGACATTGATTTTTCTTCATTTTTTAACACATTGAATTTTAAATTAGATGTGTTAACACAACACAAATGCCTGCAGTAAAGTCAAATTTAGGAAATCCATCAAAGTATAGCATTGGATGTGGTATTCAGATTGTATGTTACACACATTTAGTACAATGAAGAGCTCAACAATCCTTTATGTTTTAACAGCAATAAAAAAAATCTGGTTGTAACTAATTTTTCTACCTTAAAGGGGCACAACTCCCTCAAAAATCAACGATCAAGAATAAAACTCAATTTCCATCTGGAACTCATCAATATACATGTACATCTCAATACAAACAAGAGTCCCATGGGCCACATCGCTCACCTGAATCACCTTGGTCCATATCAGAAGACTTTCTAATTAGTCCTTATTATGGCCCCAACCTACCCCTGGAGGCCATAGTTTTTGCAAACTTGAATCTACACTATGTCAGAAAGCTTTCATGTACATGTAAACTTCTTTGGCCCAATGGTTCTTGAGAAGAAGATATTTAAAGATTTTTCCTTTATATTTGTATATAAAACTTTCATCCCCTGTTGTGGCCCCATCCTACCACAGGGGGCCATGATTTGAACAAACTTAACTCTGCTCTATGTTAGGAAGCTTTTCATGTTAATATCAGCTTTTCTGGCTCAGTGGTTCTTGAGAAGATTTTCTCTATATATTTGTATATAAAACTTTGAACCCCTATTGTGGCCCCATCCGACCCCCGGGGGCCATCATTTTAACAAACTTGAATTTGCACTATATCAGGAAGCTTTCATGTAAATATCAGCTTTTCTGGCTCAGTGGTTCTTGAGAAGATTTTTAAAGAATGTCCCTATATATTTGTATGTAAAACTTTGATCCCCTATTGTGGCCCCATCCGACCCCCAGGGGCCAGGATTTTAGTCATTTAGAATCTCCACTATATCAGGAAGCTTTCATATAAATCTCAGCTTTTCTGGCTCAGTGGTTCTTGAAACGAAGATTTTTAAAGATTTTTCCTAAATGTATGTAAAACTTTGATCCCCTATTGTGGCCCCATCCGACCCCCGGGGGCCATGATTTTAACAATTTAGAATCTGCACTATATCAGGAAGCTTTCATGTAAATCTCAGCTTTTCTGGCTCAGTGGTTCTTAAGAAGATTTTGAACGATTTTTCCTATATATTTGTATGTAAAACTTTGATCTCCCTTGTGGCCCCATCCTACCCCCGGGGGCCATCATTTTAACAAACTTGAATCTGCATTATATCAGGAAGCTTTCATATAAATCTCAGCTTTTCTGGCTCAGTGGTTCTTCAGAGGAAGATTTTTAAAGATTTTCCTATATATTTGTAAGTAAAACTTTGATCCCCCCTTGTGGCCCCATCCGACCCCCGGGGGCCATGATTTTAACAAACTTGAATTTGCACTATATCAGAAAGCTTTCATGTAAATCTCAGCTTTTCTTGAGAAGAAGATTTTTAAAGATTTTTCCTATATATTTGTATGTAAAACTTTGATCCCCTATTGTGGCCCCATCTGACCCCCGGGGGCCAGGATTTTAGCAATTTAGAATTTGCACTATATCAGGAAGCTTTCATATAAATCTCAGCTTTTCTGGCTCAGTGGTTCTTGAGAAGATTTTTAAAGATTTTTTCTTATATATTACTATTTGAAACTTTGATCCCCCATTGTGTCCCCATCCTACCCCCAGGGGTCATGATTTGAACAAATTTGATTCTACACTATGTAATGAAGGCTTCACATGAGTTTCAACTTTTTGGGCCCAGTGGTTCTTGAGAAGAAGATTTTTAAAAGATGCCACCAAAATTTCACATATTCTTAATTATCTCCCCTTGAAAGAGGGCATGGCCCTTCATTTGAACAAATCTGAATCCCCTTCACCCAAGGATGCTTTGTGGCAAGTTTGGTTGAATTTGGCCCAGTGGTTCTGGAGAAGAAGTCGAAAATGTGAAAAGTTTAGACGGACAGACAGATGGACGACGGACAAAATGTGATCAGAAAAGCTCACTTGAACCTTCAGTTCAGGTGAGCTAAAAATTAGTTCATTATCTCGAGACGTTCGGAAAACTGGTTGTGACAGTAATTTTTCTATGTTAAAGGGGCACAACTACATTAAAAAAAGGAACGAACTGGAACAAAAGTCAAACTTAATCTGAAACTGATTAAGATACACCTGCTTACAAAATATCAAAATCTCAAGGCGTATAAACTTGAAAAACTGGTCCTAAACATTAATTTTTCTGGGTTAAAGGGACACAACTAAATCATAAATCAATGAACTGTTACAAAACTCAAAGTTGATCTATACCTCATCAATATACACCTGAAATACAAAATATCAATTCAATATCTCAAGGCGTTAAGAGAAAAAGTCTAGAAAACTGGTCGTAACCGTAATATGTCTGGGTTAAAGGGGCACAACTCCATCAAAAATCAACATACCGGAACGAAACTTGATCTGTAACTCATCAAATTATACACCTGCATACAAAATATCAATTCAATATCTCAAGGCTTTTAGAGAAAAAAGTTTGGAAAACTGGGTGTCTCGGAAGGACGGACAAGGGTAAAACTACATGTATATGCCCTAACCACTTTGTGGCAGGGCATAAATTTTTTTGTCCTAGTTGCATGACTGCTAATGCTCTCTCAAGATGAAGTGTACTATAAATATTCTGGTTTGCCATCATTCACCTGGCCAGCTGTCTGCATTTCAGTCAAATGACACCTTGTAGGCAAGATAGACACCAATTTGTAAAATCTATATTTTTCTAACTTTTACTCTTACTTATCATAAAAAGGTGCTAAGGACATAAAACTGACATATGCATGTAATGATTAAGGTATTTAGATGTGTAAATAAGGCTGTAATTTAAAGATTATTCAATGTATAATGATCATATATTTCATATCTAATAAATGGATGGTGGGATTTTTATAATCGTGGCATCATTTTGAAGAGTTTCTTTAATACACAAAAATAATCCACCCAATTTTTATTTCTGCTTCATTTATTTCACCTAGAATTTGACGTTGAAGTCTATGGGAAGAATAAATTTTATTAAAATTTTTCATAAATCTCTTGGCAAAATGTTAAATAAAATTTCTTTATGCAAATATGAACTACAATTAATCATTTACCTCACAATTTTCAACAAATTAGATTTTTATTATTTTTACCAAGAATGGACAACTCTTCCAAAAAATCTAAAGTGAAAATAGATTGGTTTCAATTTATTTACCAGTCATTTGAATTTGATCTTCTTCATTTTCATTTAACAATAAACATTTATTTTGATTTAAATTATTAAAAATTGTTCTGTATCCTTTTGTTATACATTGAATACTAGCTTTCAGTCCATGAATTTCAAACTAATAAAAAAACACATTATTCCAAGTAGCATTGGAACATATTATGTATGGTCCGAAGTACCTTACACCTGTACCTTAACTTTAAAAATAATAGGAATCAAAATCTTTATACATGTACAAGTTTATTCCTGTAAATCTAACACACTTTAAATGAAAACTGTACAATGTAATTTATATCTTGCTCACATAAAATTTCAGAAATTCCATTTCAGTGACCCTGAATTTTGACATTTAACCTTGGAATCCATATCTACATGCATTCATGCAAGTCTAATGAAAGTCAATGTAGATGAGGCTTAAATCTTGTACATGTACATGTAACAAAGCTGAACAATGGACAAACAAACATGGGTAATTTACTAAAAATGATTTTATTTATAAAAGTAATTCCTGTGTAAACACTGTATATATGTATACATAAATTTCATAACATAAATTTGGAAGAAAATTTTACAATCCACAGGGATTGAGCAAAAGTGTCTCTATTCAAAATATAAGATCCATGTCAACCAAACAGGCATATTCAACTGTTTGGGGTAATATTTATAAATAATATTCTCCACATAATATGTAACAAAACATCCACATTCCAAATCAAATGCATAGCTTCAAACAAAATCACCACATAGAAGGTTTTTTCAGGACATAAAATTTGGCAATTTTCTAGCTCCCAGGTATACTACTCCAACCAGCTAGTGGTCCAGCAGCGACACTCTTATTCTGTGTTATCATATATATATATATATATATATATATATATATATATATATATATAAAATTTACATTACAGTTTATTTTGCTCACAAATTTTATTTTCATCTTATTTCATTTATTTATTTTTTATTACTTCATATACAGAAGATTATAAGGAGCATAAAAACAATAAACGAGGCTCTTACTTGTAGAAGTATTGGGTATACATATATATTTTGGATGACGTTGAGTTAAAAAAAATTTAAGAATTGATCAGCAGTGTAGAGTTCACTTATTTGGAAAATGTTTAACTGTCGTCAGAAACAACTGACATAAAAAAAAACCCACCAAAACTAGCAGGTTTTTTTTTTTTACCTCCCAAGCTGAAGAGTGTTACATATGTTCTTTTCACCTTTGACATAAAAAAAAACCCAATCTCTTTCAAGAGTTATTGTTCCTTACGCTCACACATACATAAACTCTGTCAACGTCTCAAAATCAGCAGTAGTATTGCATGTGTTAATTCACTTACAAAATATCAGAAAAGTAGAGCGCAGGGAACTTATGGTAGTTTTTGTTTCCCATTACATTGCATGTCTATAACTATATAGTGTAATCACACAATGCCCATGTTTAACCCCAATTCAATGCTTCTTGTGTCACGGAAAGACTTGACTTCTGCTTAATATTGATTTATTTACGTATATATTTACAACTAAATGCGAAACCATTTTCTATTTGAGCATTTTAACTGTTTTACAAAAATCTTGAAAAACTCTCAAGATGTTGACAGAGGTATTTGTGGGTGTTAAGAACGAAAACTCAGGGTAGAGGTTGATAAAAACCAACTGCTATACAGCTATCTCTCTTGCTAATATACATGTGATTGCAGTCACGTTTAGGTTCAAAATTTAGCTATTGAAAATTTGACGGCATGATACCAAACTGCTAACATAATCACACACCCCACCCCAACCCCCATGGAAAAAACCCACTATATGGTCAAATACGGCTCTAGACTACATTTCAAATAAAAATATCACATCTAATTGTCGTCCTCCCAGTTCCAAGGTATGCACACCAATCCATCGTCTGTCACCGAGTAATACTGTGTTGCACGTATACGAATGCCCTCCACATAAGTACCGAGTTCATCTGCATGATCAATCAGTCGCTCACAGCACTGGGTCATCTGGGCCGGGGAAATATTCAAGTCTTTTTCAAGGCTCCGCAGATTGAGCCTGTCTCGGGTTTGTTGTATCACCTCCCCTTCAATCATCCTCAGACTGAAACATACAATACCACATCTACAAACATGTATATATCATCCTCAAACTGAAACATACAATACCACATCTACAAACATGTATATGTGGTATTAATCTCAGTAGTCTATCTATTTTAAAGCTTTTCCCAGTAATGTACTATGTGACTATACATTTACTATGTGACTAAATATACATTTACTATGTGACTGTACATGTACTATGTGACTATACATGTACTATGTGACTATATATATACATGTACTATGTGACTGTATATATACATGTACTATGTGACTATATATATACATGTACTATGTGACTATACATGTACTTTATGACTATATATATATGTACTATGTGACTATATATATACATGTACTATGTGACTATATATACATGTACTATGTGACTATATATGTACTATGTGACTCTACATGTACTATGTGACTATACATATACATGTACTATGTGACCATATATACATGTACTATGTGACTATATATGTACTATGTGACTATATAGATATATATATATGTACTATGTGACTATATATATATATATATATATATATATATATATATATATATATATATATATATACACACACACACACACACACACACACACACACACACACACACACACGTGTGTGTATGTACTATGTGACTGTACATGTACTATGTGACTATACATGTACTATGTGACTAGACATGTACTATGTAACTACACATGTACTATGTGACTATACATGTAATATGTGACTACACATGTACATATCCATTCCTTCCCTACACCAACAAATATTTCTAATATCAACCTTTAATTTTTCCTGTTTGTGTAAAGTGTTGCATAATTATAAAAATCGGGGTGTAGCCATGTTTTTTTTAAAAATCTATACATACGAGACAGCATCCCGGAGAAGTTCTTCTGCCTGATGCCGAGTATTCTTTATAAACTCCACAATCATTGAGCCTGGCATAGACACAGGAATTAAATATTGACCCAGGTTTGTAAGTGTCAGGGGTGCAGATGGACTGTTAGAGAAACGATCCAAGGTTTACATAATGTACATGTACATATACAACGGTTTTAGGAGTAAAAACATTCCTACCTCTGAATTAGCTAAAATGATAACCAACTAAAATAAACAAAACTGTTTCCAATTAACTGTCACTTTCATCCATAAAGGGCAGTTAGTGTACGTGATATGCCTTTCTGCAACTGCTTGTACCTGGATCGACAGATACCCGCTGATCTTGTCTTCATCGTAATAAGTAGAAGACAAGATCAGCCGTGGGTATCCAACAATGATGTACATGGTTCATAGCAGTATAGGTTTATATGCTTAAAGTCACAAGCTGTGACATTCCAATTCCAAAATGAAGCCACAATGACCTACTTTTGGGTCATGATACACTCACAGCTCCCCCTTCAAGATGCATCGACTGACCAAGTTTAGTCCTAGGCCTCATACTATGAAAAACATGAGCCGGACAAGATAAAGGTAAAAGATGGACAGACGGGAAATCTTACGCCATAATACGACCCATCACTCTGACGGGTGTATAAAAATCATTTATATCTATTCTGGTTTATTTTTGTTGTAATACTATAAGCTTCATGATGAAACCTACCCTTCCACCACCATTTCTAAAAGAGAAAGGTCATGGTCTTTAAACCCTCGCCTCACAAGATCCTGACTTCTCCTCATGGAATTTAAAATCTTGTTAAGAAGAAGCTCATACTCTTCTGCCATCACAATATGGTGACGTTCTCGTCGACGGATTTTTATGTGACATAATAATTGAGATAGTTCCTTTTCCATGAAAGGAAGGCGCTCTAAGACTGCATCATATGCAGGGACTGCTGTCATTCTCTGAAATATCAATATTTCCTAAATGTATTTAATCAATAGTAGCTATTACTTACATTCACTTCGTTAACCCCAAGCCTATCTAAACATTCCTACCCACTGAATCAGAAGATTCACCTTTTGAGATAGTCTAATCACTGAGTATGAATACACTTGATGTAATCTACATGTACATATGAATGCAATAAAAATGATTAAAACATAAATACATATGTCTTTCCATTTTTGAAAGTATCTGAGATGATATACCTTGAGTCTCTTCACATTGACTAGAGGTGTATCATCTCTCATACTTTTAAAACTGAATGACATTTCTTAAACTACAATTAAGTGTGTCATCAACTCATAATAGATGATGCTACAGATACACAGTCCAGTTTGGATATCCTGTTGTAAACCTGTTTTGGATAAAAGTCTCTGTTCCATGAATTTAAACACATCTCATCATGTATCTTGATATTAAGTTTATATTAAAATTCAAGTGCCTTAGAACACCTTTATTTGAGAGAGCAATATTTTTCATGGAAGTTTATAAGGTTGTCATGACAAAAAAATTTAGTTTGTATATCCTTAATGTTGAACATTAAACTAATCATTCATGAACATTATGTTTTGCAGATAAATTTGACATGGTGAGAATCTGGAAATAAAGCATCCCAAAGTATAACTGATTTATACAACAGTTATACTATACTAACCCTCAGCCAAACTTGAGGGACATCAGTGTGGTTAAGGCACACTTCTCCAGACAAGCTGACCCCGTTCCTGTCACTGATTGCCACATCCCGCCCTGTCATATTACAAACATTTAATGCAAATGATTTACAAGAACACTATTTTTTCAATATTGATGGCATTTACTCTTAATGCCAATTAACAGCTTGTTGGTAGACAGAATTTGTGATGGACATCCAATAAGCTGCAGGAGTTTTCTGACCCTTTTGGTATAGGGTTTTTATGTAAAAAAAAAAAAAAAAAAAAAATAAAAATTGGGTAAACAAAAGTCATCTATCTGCTGCCATGAATTTAGAATTCAAATTCTGGGGCAGAACAAGTAATGTTCTAGAAACATATATGCTCCAGTGTGACAACTTCACATTTAGAATGTCTGTAGTGATAGTGAAAAATAGGAGTTATCTACTTGTCAGGGGCAAATCACAATACTAACTTTAATCTCTCAAGATACAGAGCAGACATTTCCATAAAACCATTCATTTGAGTCATAACCTTTGACCTTGTGACTTGAAAACCAATGAAGGTCATCTACTATTTTGGGAGTAGAGGTGCACCACATCAAATGGTTCATAAGATATTGAGTGGACAACATTTTTTATTATATGATTGAATAATTCCTAGCTCTCTAATTGGCTGAGATCCAACAATGTAGAAATCATACTACGTTATGTTTACCTGCACGTGACCTTCAAGGTGAACATAAGGAATTATTTTTTCCACATAGGAACAAAAATAGGTCGGGAACTTCCAATTTGACGCGATTGATTATACTTATTTTTGCCGTCCAATGAAATTCCGCGTTTCTCACTGGCTTCGGCTAAGATTTCAGCAGGTTTGTTTTCCGGTCGTCACATTAACAATCTTGAAGGGTTTTTTAATCATTTAATCATATAATAAAACAATTATTGCTGTTTTTGAGGTCAATATGATGATTTAGCCACCTTCGAAGTACAATATTCACCTCGCCCTTCGAACTCGGTGAATATTGTACTCCCCAGGTGTCTAAACCATCGTATTGACCTCAAAAACAGCAATAATTGTATAATGTCTAGAATAATTTGACCTTTCACCTTGTAACCTCAAAATCAATAGGGGTTATCTACTCCTTAGTATGTAGCAGTGTATCAAGTTTCATTTCTGTCATGAAAAGGGTTCTCATGATATTGAGCAGTCAATATCTTACTATGTCCAGTTTGACCCTTGACCTCATTACCTCAAAATCAATACAGGTTATCTACTTCTTAGGGGGAACCAGCATGCTAAGTTTGATGTCTTTCAATGTCCAGAGTAGTTTGAACCTTGACCTTTGAACTCAAAATAAATAGGGGTCATCTACTCTCTTAGGGAAACTAGTTTCATGTCTGTCAAGATAATGAATGGACAACAATTGGTCTACCAACCGACCAACAAGTGCAAACCAATATACCCCCACTTTCAAAGGGACATGGGAACATAAGAGTAGAGAAATTACTCTTAACTACTGCTGTGATGTAAATTAAATTGCAGGACTTTTATACATATAGCATTACAATTCTCTGGTCATCAATCACAAATTTCCTGGACCAGTGAGACCCTCATTAACATTATACACAGAATGTTAATCAAAAGTAAACACAAGTACATAAAAAATCTTTATATGTAAACAAATGGAGATCACTACATCTTATGATTTGTATGAGTACTGTACTCTGTGTAATACTTACCAGAGAGGTACTTTTTGACAAATGCTAGGTGATTCTCAGCGACCTTTTCCAGTGACGTCAGACAAGCTGTATACCGACGAGGCCCCCAATTTGTGTGCCATCGAACTGCCCTTAACCCCACCATTTCTTTGAGCCTTCCAGTGATATACTCAACATCCTTCTCAAACTCTAAAGATTCTTCTGTGTTTGCTCTAGAGATCTGGGAATTGGTTTTTATCCATGATCTGTATTGTAAGTCATTTTTACAACATTTGAGTATGTGTACTTGTACTTCGAAATAAAATTTTACTCCACATAATTTCTTTTTATAGCATCTTTGGAATATTTATTCTACCTTACTTAAACCAGTGCCTTAAACAGCTGTGACCCTTTATTTTCTGTATAAGAATTTTTACTAGCCTACTATGTTTTTGTGGATTTCTGAAAAATACAGTTTTGTCAATACATTATTTTGTGGATATTTAGACTTGTGTTGTGGATACATTATTTTGTGGATATTTAGACTGGTGTTGTGGATACATTATTTTGTGGATATTTAGACTGGTGTTGTGGATACATTATTTTGTGGATATTTAGACATATGTTGTGGACACATTATTTTGTGGATATTTAGACTTGTGTTTGGATATTTAGACTTGTGTTGTTGATATTTAGACTTGTGTTGTGGATACATTATTTTGTGGATATTTAGACTTGTGTTGTGGATACATTATTTTATGGATATTTAGACGTGTTGTCAATACATTATTTTGTGGATATTTAGACTTGTGTTGTGGATACATTATTTTGTGGATATTTAGACTTGTGTTTGGATATTTAGACTTGTGTTGTTGATATTTAGACTTGTGTTGTGGATACATTATTTTGTGGATATTTAGACTTGTGTTGTCGATACATTATTTTATGGATATTTAGACTTGTGTTGTGGATATTTAGACTTGTGATGTGGATATTCAGACTTGTGTTGTGGATACATTATTTTGTGGATATTTAGACTTGTGTTGTCAATACATTATTTTGTGGATATTTAGACTTGTGTTGTGGATACATTATTTTGTGGATATTTAGACTTGTGTTGTGGATACATTATTTTGTGGATATTTAGACTTGTGTTGTGGATACATTATTTTGTGGATCAATATTTAGACTTGTGTTGTGGATACATTATTTTGTGGATATTTAGACTTGTGTTGTGGATACATTATTTTGTGGATATTTAGACTTGTGTTGTTGATAGATTATTTTGTGGATATTTAGACATGTGTTGTGGATACATTATTTTGTGGATATTTAGACTTGTGTTGTGGATACATTATTTTGTGGATATTTAGACTTGTGTTGTTGATACATTATTTTGTGGATATTTAGACTTGTGTTGTGGATATATTATTTTGTGGATATTTAGACTTGTGTTGTGGATACATTATTTTGTGGATATTTAGACTTGTGTTGTGGATACATTATTTTGTGGATATTTAGACTTGTGTTGTGGATACATTATTTTGTGGATATTTAGACTTGTGTTGTTGCTTGTATTTCATTGGACACTTGATTTGACACAATCACAAAAACAAAGAAAACTGGTGTTCAATGAATAAGAGGTCCAAGGGCCACAATGCTCACATGAGTCATCTTAGGTCTACTATTCTTCTGAGGATTTCTACCTTCTTTAAGCCTATGACAAATTTTGACCCCATATTATGCCCCCATGAGATATTGATTTTTACCTAACTTTAATGCACACAATATGGGGATGTTATATATGACCAACATGTCCTTCTGTGACTGAGAAGATTTTTAAAAAAGATTTTTCAACCCTCCCCCTTCACTATACATATGTGTGATGGAAAATTTTATCCCTAATTTTAGCCCCAACTTAACCCAAGAGTCCATGAAAAACAAGAGGCTCCAAGGCCTTCTCAGCCACCTAAGTATTAATTAAAAGTATCACTAACCTCTAATGTTACAAAATCTATAATAATATTCCTGTTCTGCATATCTAAGTTAAAATCTTATATTCAGCAGCAATATAAAACAAGATGGTTTCTTTTTAAAAATGCAAATGCCCCAAACCTGCTCATGCTGATGAAAGATTTTACATAATATATATTATATCAACACCATATGACTATTTTGGACCTGCCCTAGAGTCAGAAGAAGCTTGGGGTTGTCAAATTCAAAATTTTGGTAAATCCCTTTCTGCTTTCCCAAATGATAAAGACATCTAATCACTGACCATTTTGAATCCACTCTGGTATCAACACCCCTGCTCTTGGTATCTCCAAATTTACAATTTTGGTTAAGGACTACTGCTCCTTTTAAATATTCATTCAGTTTCAATTTCGTATCAATAGCATATCATTTAACTCTTTTACACATGAACACCAAATCCCAAGTTTGGCCCCACCCTAGAGTCAGAAACCTTACAAACCTGAAATTTACAACTCTAGTAGAAGCCCTTCTGCTCTACTTGACTATACATTTAGTTTTTCTTACAGATGTGCAATTGAAGAAAAGATTTTTGAAAATTTGTCAATTTTTGCCCCACCTCTAAAGTCTTGGGGTGCAGGAGTCCTGGAATTTGCAATGCATGTACCCCTTGTCCCAAAGATTCTCCGTACCAAAATTTGAAAAGAATTGGAAGGGTGGTTATCAAGAGGAAGTTAAAAATGTTCAATTGCTAACACACACACACATTTAATCACTATGACCATTTTGGTCCCAACCTGATACTAAAAACCCCACCCTTTAGATCATGAAATGTACTTCTGTAAAGGACTATCTGCTCCCTCTACATATCAGAAGATGTTATCTAAATATTTTATAAAAAAAATAATGTACCAAGTTTGGTCCTGCCCTGAAGTCAGAACCTCTACCCCTGGGATCATGAAATTAACAATTTTGGGGTAAAGAACTTCCTGCTCTATATGACCTATGCATTTTGTTTTTCTTAAAGATGTGCAATTGTAGAGAGGAATATTGTTGAAAACTGTTCAATTTGGGTCAGTTTTTGCCCTACCAGTAAGGTCCCGTTCAATTTGGGTCAGTTTTTGCCCCACCAGTAAGGTCCCGGAGGTTCAGGAGTCCTGAAATTCCCAATTTGTCCTAAAGATGCTTCATACCAAATTTGAAAAGAATTGGAATGGTAATTATTAAGAAGTTAAATATGTTCAATTGTTAACACATGATGAACATCGGACGACGACAGACAAAGACCAATAGCAACAAGTCACCCGAATGACTCAGGCGACCTAAATAATAATAAATAAAATTTATATAGCGCCTTATATAAAACAAATTACTCTAGGGCGCTTTACAACGGTAGCGATGAGGAAAGCAACAATAAAAAAACCCAGCAATTAAATGGAATTAAATGACAGTATGACATAAAATCTTGCATCTAAGGCCAAAAAAAATTAATCAATAGTTTCTCAGGCCAAAAATTTCAAAATTCAATGTGGCAGGCAGGTTCTTTCTTTTTTTTTAAGCCAAAGTTATCTTTTTTCCTTGTCAGTCAACAAAATAATATCAACCGATTCTTACTTTTTTGTAGTCTAATATCAATTATAATACTTACTCAACTTAAAATAGTATTATTCCAATCATTTTATAAAAAGTTAATCCATAGAATACTGTTGAACAAAAAATATATTGTATATTAAATAAAAACGTCTTTTTATTAGCATATATGAAAAGGGGAATAACTCAATTTTCTTTTTCAACTCGGAAAAATAGAAAATTGAGTTATTTCCCTTTTCAATATGGCAATAAAATTGATCAATGCGGCAGTGTTTAACCTGATGCGGCGGTGCCTGAGAAACTATTGATTAATTTTTTTTGGCCTTAAAATGCTACCATATTTTCACTATTTCTTAATCATCTCCCTTTTGAAAAGGGTGTGACCCTTGATTTGAACAACTTTAAATGCCTTTTGCTCAAGGATGTTTTATGGCAAGTTTGGTTAAAATTGGCCCTGTGGTTCTGGAGAAGAAGTCGAAAATGTTAAAAGTTTATGGACAGACAGATATCGAACAAAATGTGATCAGAAAAGCTCACTTGAACTTTCAGCTCAGGTGAGCTAAAAATGACGAAACCATAGTATAAAGAAAACATGTGACATATGTCAGATTTCCAAGAGATGAACAGAATATAGAAACCAATTACGAATCCACTCAACAATGTAAGCAATCCCAATGAGTTCACTCAACAATGTAAGCAATTACAATGAGTCTACTCATCAATGTAAGCAATCACAATGAGTCTACTCATCAATGTAAGCAATCACAATGAGTTCACTCAACAATGTAAGCAATCACAATGAGTTCACTCATCACTGTAAGCAATCCCAATGTGTCTACTCATCAATGTAAACAATCACAATGAGTCTACTCATCACTGTAAGCAATCCCAATGTGTCTACTCATCAATGTAAACAATCCCAAAGTGTCTACTCATCAATGTAAGCAATCCCAATGTGTCTACTCATCAATGTAAACAATCCCAATGTGTCTACTCATCAATGTAAACAATCACAATGTGTCTACTCATCAATGTAAGCAATCACAATGAGTCTACTCATCAATGTAAACAATCCCAATGTGTCTACTCATCACTGTAAACAATCACAATGTGTCTACTCATCAATGTAAGCAATCACAATGAGTCTACTCATCAATGTAAGCAATCACAATGAGTCTACTCATCAATGTAAACAATCCCAATGTGTCTACTCATCACTGTAAACAATCACAATGTGTCTACTCATCACTGTAAACAATCACAATGAGTCTACTCACCAATGTAAGCAATCACAATGTGTCTACTCATCAATGTAAACAATCACAATGTGTCTACTCATCAATGTAAGCAATCCCAATGTGTCTACTCATCAATGTAAACAATCCCAAAGTGTCTACTCATCAATGTAAACAATCACAATGAGTCTACTCATCAATGTAAGCAATCACAATGAGTTCATTCATCAATGTAAACAATCCCAATATGTCTACTCATCAATGTAAGCAATCACAATGAGTCTACTCATCAATGTAAACAATCACAATGAGTCTACTCATCAATGTAAACAATCCCAAAGAGTCTACTCATCAATGTAAACAATCCCAATGTGTCTACTCATCAATGTAAACAATCCCAATGAGTTCACTCAACAATGAAAGTAACTGAGAAATGTAATTTGCTCATAGAACTTACAACAAATTAAGTTTTTGTACTTTTCTGTAGTACTCTTCTCCACCTTTACGTCTGGCAAATATGTCTCCAAAGTCAGGTCCATGGTGTACCCTATGCCTGGTAGATGGAGAAACGTCAGGAATTGTGTTGATGTAGTCCAGTGGCAACTGACAGGAGCTTAGTACTGTTGTAACTGTATCCCGGATATTTGGTGATGCCAGGTGAATCTTTACATGACTTGGATCTGCAAAAGCAAATTTTAGATTTTATTTTGTCATCACTAATGGAATGAAAGTTTCATTGACTTTGATATCAAATGGTGTAAAGATCATATAATCAATTTCCAGAACCATACCTCTGTAAGTTTAAGCATTGTGCTACCAGTATGTACACTGAGTGGCCAAAAGTATTGCAACAAACATGGTTGACTTCATCACAATTTTACTCGTTTCAAATTTTATTTTTTAATGCTAACGCGTAACAAAGTAAGCTGGGGTCATGATGTCAGGTATGCGAATTAACTAGGGTACGAATTATATAGGGGACCGTTTGTACTTCAAAGTAGCAGATGATTTCCGGTAAGGTATCGAATGAAAACAATGTCGAAGAATGAGAAAGAATTGTCAAAGGACCTAAAGAAACGGATTGTAATTCTAAATTCAAAGGGATTTAATGACAACAAAATTAGTAAATCATTGGGAATCCATCGAGGCACTATTGGAAGAGTTTTGAAAAAATTCCGTCAAAAAGAAAGTGTTGAAAACGATCCCCAGAGTGGAAGGCCCCGAGTTATAGATGAGAGGGGTGATCGGAAATGGCTGCAGTGACAAGAATTTGGAATGGCCTCTCTCAAACATATATCCGTCGCTTCCATGCTTCAATATATTCAAGACTACGACAAGTTATTATTCAGAAAGGCTTTGCAACAAAATACTTTTAAAAAATGGTAAATAGATAATGTTTATTTCATTTAAGGTGAGTCCTTAGTCCTGAATTTTTGGGGTTTAGGTAGCATTTTTTTGTTTGGAATCAATAGATTAACATTCAGAGTAATGAAAAAAGGCAAATTAGTTAAGGATTTCCATATTAATTTTCATTACAGTCACCACTGAAGTCATGTACTCCTATGTAGATTTTTATGAAATTCATTGGAAACAGTTATCTGTTGTTATTTTAAAATGAAAAAAAAAATTAATAATTTAAATTGCATTTATTTATCAGGAAACATGTCAATAACTAAAACACATGTCATTTTCAATATGTTCATCAAGTTTTAGTATAAGAAGTGCAAAATTATTGAATTAGCCTTATTCTCCAAAATGTTAAAAAACAAACTAATATGGACACAACTTCCTTATAGCATGGTTTACATATCATTTTTTCTGTTTATATTAGTAGATGTACATCTGTTATAGTTATTTATGAAAAAAAATCCATACCTTTCCTTAATAATTTCAAATCTATAGCTTCCAGAGTATGTATACCCCCATAAAAAACCTAAGTCTGGCACCATACAGCTGAGCTATTCAAAACCACTGATGGATTAAAATTTTATGTAATTACATGAAAAGACACAGATAATAATTCCTTATCACCTTGGTAAAATGTTTGTGAAAAATATAGGAAATCTATTGCATAATGGACTTGATAAATAATTTAATGAAAACAGAGTTATTGTCCTTGGATTCAATATTTTGAAACACATTATTGACTATTCAAATATAACTAAGACTTTTGAAATATTTTATGGCTAACAAGATTTTTTACAATAACTATTGAAAAAGACTCCAACAAAATTTATGTTCCAGTCATTAAATCATTGACTTTGGAAAATCTTATGACGTCACCGGAGTGTGGAACTACGTTAAAGTTGGTTTTTTCCATGCAGCTGTTATTTACATTGTAATGATGTCAGCCATGTTTGTTGCAATACTTTTGGCCACTCAGTGTACTTCAAACAAATGCTTGTATTAAATTTCATTAGTGAAATAAATCAAATTAATCAGACATGTCTATACGTTACTCAAATTATCTGCATCTTTCTTTGCAAAAAATGTGAGATTGGTTGGAGGAACTTTCTCCTGTTTTCTGAGGGCAAATATATACTGGTGAAGTTTCTTCAGGGAATCTTCATTGATAGACTAAAACAAATACATACATGTACTAAAATTTCCTCACGTAATCTTCATTGATGAACTAGACCAAATATATTAAAGTTAAAATCTCTAAACTTCAATTGAAAAGATTTTAACTGCATGTTCACTGTTCATTAGTCTTGAAGTACCATTCATCCTATCCATTGTCTTTATAACTCTATATAAATTTTCGCAACTTCTTAGGACTTGAAAAATCATGGGAATAAACATTTCATACAGTAAATTGTATTCATTTTAGAAAAAGTTTGTTTGTAGCAAATGTTAAAAAAAACACTGTTTATACCCTTTCTTTGGGGTGCTGCCCAAACAGATCTGGGTGTACAGTGAAGTAGAAAGGTCTCAGAGCAGTCGCTGCCTCACCCACACTCAACCATCGACAAAATCCTGGAACCCTGTCCCTGTAATATAAGTGCACTTGCAGGGAAAATCAGTTTCTATGTGAAATATTGTGAATCATGAATGTGCTATTCCAAGAACACACAACCAAATAGAATCTAATAGCATATTGATAGCAGTGCCTTCTTGCTGACTGAGTAGATGAGCACAGGGACACATACAAGTCAAAAACCATATTTCCAGTCAATTTGCAATCTACAGTACCACAAAGATACAATCTTATACCCAAGTGGATCTCTAGTTCTCTCCAGAAAAATCTGGTTCAGAATGGGTCCATTTTGAGTCAACTCTAGGTTAGCATGAAAACTAATTCTGGGAGCACTTTTCAAATGTGCTTTGTTCATCCATGCATGAAGCATCTGATGGGATTTGCTTTCCCTCCTAGTCTATGGTATACTCCTTATACTGAAGATCCATGGTATCAGTCTATGACAAATCCCGGGAGCCCGATGCCCGGGACCTGGTAAAATTGGAAGAGGGCATGTAAAAATTGTATACATAAATCTCCTTATTTTTCATAACAATGTACTTTTGTTTTTGATTTGGATGATCAATTCATTCATCAGATGTTTCATTTTCATTCGTGAATAACGTAACATATCAAATTAAATATCATCTATTGCATAAATATACTTAAAGTATTTGTCTATTTTATTCTTTCAAAGTGAAGCATAAAATTTTAATGACATTACCATATATACTCGCCTATAAGTCGGATTTTTGGGAGTCAATTTTTGGTCCAAAACTCTATGTCCGACTTATAGGCACGTCCTAAGAAGATTGGTATTTTTCTGGGCCGGGCGGCGAAATGTAGTGTTTTTTAAACAACTCTGACGATTATCATGGACTACCATAAAAATGACTATTGTTCACAAATATCTAGACATATTGTATTGTTTGTGTATTTTAAAATCATGTATAAAGTACAAGTATTTACATATTTTTATCTAGTTAAAAATTATTTACATACCGATAACTAATACTTTCAATTCAACTAATCTATCGTTTACCGGTAAAATTGAATTACGAACCCGATTTAATATTGAAATATTCATATGTATACCGGCTGAAATATATTTCATAACAGACTGAATATTGTTAACAGATAATTTAGATCATCATTCTTGACTCTTAAAAACTTTATTGTTGATACAATGAATTATACCGGAATCCCACAATAACAGTTTGCGCGAGGTGGTTGCCACTAAGTAAACATGGTGTCAGGTACTGGTAATTAGGAGACCATAATTGCTTAGGTAACAAGGGATCATTGCCCATAATAGAACAAGGGTTGCGTTTAAACCCCAATAGATATGGCTTGGATATTGAGCAGATCATAATTATTAATTTCTCGAAATATTTGTTGAAACATAGGTAAAAACACTAGAACATTGACTTGAAATTGTCAACCGAATCTGACAAAAATTTGTACCGACTTATAAGCGGGTCAATGGCAAATTCCTACAAAATAACCTTAAAAAATACAACCGACTTATAGGCGGACCGACTTATAGGCGAGTATATACGGTATTCTGCCATGATTTCCAAGAAACTCTTTTGTATTGGAGACAAAAAAAGTGTACAGATTGGAAAAAAAAAAGGTGACATTAGATGGTCTCGGAAAAGTGAATTTCCTTGGCATTGAAAAGCAAATAAGAATAAAATTACTTAATAAAATTCTAGGCATGTAAATATTTGTTTGGGCTAGTATAATTAGTGGATACGTGGGTTTGTATTCAGGCAACAATCGATTATGAAAAATGGAATCGATAATCGAAATCCACGAGCCAAAAACATTCAACAATCGATTGTCGCAGACAATCATTTCATCACTAGTTTAGCGCAGAAGGAATTTCATAGATGATGTATATTTTTATGTGATTCTAACTTACCATACTTAACCGAATTATGATTATCACTTGGGACAGTCACACGCCAAAGACACATCTTTGATGCTCTGCTTTTCATCAATTAAATTCTGTGTTTCATTATCATCAGTTAAATCAGTGAACCTCGCCATTACGTAAACAAATCAGCAGACCAAGAATCATGTAACTTGCGTATAACAGCTTTAACACGAATAAAATAAAAATAAGTAAACTTCATCTTATATAATTGATTCTAGAAAATGATTAACAAATAATTTTTTTATGTTCTTGCTGTCCCTACGTTGAAGAATTAATTGAATTTCATCTTCCGTTGCTGTCGCAAAATGTGCACCCGCCATTTCTCTTTATCCAAACGGCATGAAAAGATAACTCCAGTTAGCGCCATATGACGTCATCAGTGATATTTTAGGCCCATTTTGGGTCCGAATTTCGGCCCTTTCCCCTCCTAAAAATTGCCAATTTTTTCCCAATTTAGCTTGCATTTTTCCCAATAATAAAATTATGAAAGGAAAACGTATTTGAAAAAAAATTAGCATTCGATGTGAATTATATACGTAAGACTTAACAAAGAGTTATGGGAATGATTTGGATAGAATAGTTGAAAATTTTAGAAGGTTAAAGAAAATTAGATGTGTAAAATAAAGATACCGGGGTAATATAATGTTTGATATGAATTTAAATCTTATTTATGATCAAATTAATTTTTCCCAATTTGACTGAAATGTCGACAATTTTTCCCAATTCGAAAGCCACAGGACCCTCGTAAAAAATCACTGGTCATCAGTCAACAGTCTTTTTTAACAGTCGATTTTAACAGTTCCTGGTCCAACAGTCGCCAGAACAGTCGAAATGTTGGACTTTTTTTGCAAAGGAGTTATAAAGGAACTGTTTTATAGGGGTATAACTATGCAAAATATTTTTACTTTACTGTGCAACGTAAATCTTCACCGTGAAACGTAAATTATAGAAAACATATGACGTTACAATCAAATGATGTCGCAGCAGTGCGAGACAGAAAAATCTCACATTATCACCAATGTGAGATCGACTTTACCCATGTGAGATTTTTCTTTCTCACATTATCACCAGTGTGAGATCGACTTTACCCATGTGAGACAGCCATGTGAGATTTTTCTGTCTCACACTGCTGCGACGTCATTTGATTGCGACGTAATATATTTTCTATGATTTACGTTACACAGTGAAGATTTACGTTACACGGTGAAGCAAAAATATTTTTCATTGTTATCTTTAAATTTTAATGTATATAGCTTTCTGTTGGACAACCTTGGGTTTTTTAGTTTACACTTACAGTGTAAACCATTTTCGGATACGCTCTTTCTGCCTATCTAATTAGTTTTTGCATCGAAGTTCAAATGAGGATTTTGATAATTTAGAATTTTCTCAAAGCTCCTAAATTTATGCACTAAACTGTAGGTAAAATGTGAGAAAAATAATCCTTCATTATTAACTCGTGTGGGGTAGGGAAATTCCACCTCTGGAACAAGATTCGCTGTCTAGGACTCGGCAAAGCCTCGTCCTAGACTGCGAATCTTGTCCCCTCGGTGGAATTTCCCTATCCCACACTGGTACTAATGAAGGATTCTATTAGTCTCACACTGCTGCGACGTCATTTGATTGTGACGTCATATATTTTCTATGATTTACGTTACACGGTGAAGGTTTACGTTACACGGTGAAGTAAAAATATTTTGCATCGTTATCTTTAAATTTTGATGTATATAGCTTTATGTTGGACAACCTTTGGTTTCTTAGTTTACACTTACAGTGTAAACCATTTTCTGGTATGGTCTTTCAGCCTATCTAATTAGTTTTTGCATCGAAGTTCAAATGAGGATTTTGATAATTTAGAATTTTCACAAAGCTCCTAAATTTATGCACTAAATTGTAGGTAAAATGTGAGAAAAATAATCCTTCACTATTTACTCATATGGGATAGGGAAATTCCACCTCTGATACAAGATTCGCTGTCTAGGACTCGGCAAAGCCTCGTCCTAGACTGCGAATCTTGTCCCCTCGGCGGAATTTCCCTATCCCACACTCGTACTAAGGAAGGATTCTATTAATCTCACATGGCTGTCTCACATGGGTAAAATCGATCTCACACTGGTGATAATTTGAGAAATATTTATTCTCGCTAGAGAGGGATAATCGCGTTTTCGCGAGAATAGCTCACTGTAGGGGAAGTGTTCCCAACTTGTGTATCAATCTCTACCCAGAGTTATCGTTCCTTACACTCACTTACACCTCTGTTAACGTCTCAATATAAGCAATGTTATTCCACAAGTAAATCCACTTTTTTTTTTTTTTACAGCTAATAAAACTAAGAACTATTTTATAAAATATCAGGAAAATGTAGGACAAGCAACTATTTGTAGATTTTTTCCATTACTATATATTCTTCATGTACCTATGTATAGGCCTGGTGCAATAGAACTACCCAATATCCACGTTTCAACCCAAATCAATGCTTTTTGTGTCACAAAAAGACTTCACATCTCATCTGCTCAATATTTATTAATTTATGTTATTTTTGTGACTGAAGTCAAAACCATACTTTATTTGAGCATGCGTGCCATTTTACAAAAATCTTGTAAAACCCTTGAGACATTGACAGAGGTGTAAGTGAGAGCTAGGAACGATAACTCTGGGTAGAGATTGCTTGTGTGTAGGCCTATTATTCATTTAAACCAAATATTTCGGTTTAACAGTATCAACGGAGTACCAGATTTTTTTATGCTTATATAGAAAACATGTCATTGAATGACAAATATTCTAATAATTTGTTCCACTGCAAATACTTGAAACAGCTTTTAGAGGTTGAGTTTAATTTGTAGCTTGAAATCCATATTTTTGTGGTTAAATTCGGGATTTCATGAGAATTGATCGCAAGCCAGCATTGTTCTAACCTTTATAAACATACCAACTGATCAATTTATACCATGATAACGTAGAAATGTTGGGCAGCGGACGACGTAGGGCACTCATGTCACCATTGTTTCACACTCAGATACCAGTTTGTTTATTATGCGAACCAGTTTAATAATGAATAATTCGTTCGATTAATGTCAGCTGTTTCAAGTTTGTAGAAAAAATAAATAATATTGATGTCTTCCGTTAAATGTAAACATATTATTAATCTGATTGGATTGTAATCAAAGGACTGACCATTCTAACATGTAGAACTATCTAAGAAAATAATGTGTCTAAATCTCCCTTTTCGCATTAAAACAAATCAAAGTACTGAAAATACTAAAAAGCGGTAAGCTTGACTTCATGTTTTTGTTTGCTTTGTTGTTTTTCGCCACATTTAAAAAATTTTCAGTTATATGGTGGCACCCAGTTTTTATTGGTGGAAGAGAGAAACCAGAAACATTGTACCTGGGAAGAGACCACCCACCTTCCGAAAATAAACTGGGAATCTTTCTCACCCACCGGCGCGAGCGAGATTCGAACTTGCGCCGACTAGAGGATGGGAAACGCTATCCTGAAACTGTTAACCAAGTTGAAATGTAAATTGTATATTGATAAACACAAGTCATTATAGTAAATTTTGTCCCCACCCGGCAAGGAGAAACCTACCCCTAGGATCGTGAAAATTACAATTTTAGTTTTTAAAACAATATTTATTCGTAAATAATTCGATAATAATGTTTACAAACAATGTCTTTTACATGTAATAGATTGAGAAACAAGCCAAAAGGCTTATATCAATCTCGTTCTAAGAAATTAAGAAAATTAAGAATTCTAAAGAAATTACAATTTTGGTAAAGGGGCTATTTGTTCCTTTTAAATATCTATTTAGTCTGAATTTAGTATCAATAGCATTAAAGAAGATGCTATTGATTTGTTTTATACATAAACACTATATACCACGTTTTAAGTTTCGCCCCATCCTGGAGTCAGGACCTCTCTCACGAAGATCATGATATTTACAATTTTGATAAAGGCCTTCCTGCTATACACGACTATGCAATCAATTTTTCTTACAGACGTGAGGTTGTTAGAAAAGATTTTTGAAAATTGGTAAGCTTTTGGCAAGGCTTGAAATTTGAAAAGAATCCTAATGGTAATTATCGAAAGTTAAGTGTTCAATTGTTGACGCACGACGTACGCTGACCAAATGCAATAGAAATGAATGGAAACTTTCATAGCTGATAAATAACTTCCTATACTGTGTTCTAGTTTAATATTGCATGATATATTTTTAGATTACAACTAAAATGAAACTAATCTATAGTTTGATACATTTGCCATCCAAGAAAGAAAAGTACATTAAACAAACAACTGAACATAAAAGAAAAATCACATGTATCAAGTAGCAAGTGCCACAGATGTTCATGTCAAAACAATGTCACAATGTCACAGATGTCAAAACAATGTCACAATGTCACAGATGTCAAAACAATGAAGGGCTGTGAAACACTTGACACATCTTTCCAGAAATTATTTAGATGTACAAAAGTATGCATCTTTATGACTTGTACTAGAAAGTTCAGTGCATAATTACCGGTAGCAATTGAAATATGAAAGTAGAGTTAATTTTTTTTTTGTAATTGATAATGAGGTTGATTTCAATTCAAAATCAGATTGGAGAGAACGTGAATCCAAACAAGCCAGAGAGAATGTGAATCCAAACAAGCCAGAGAGAATGTGAATCTAAACAAGCCAGAGAGAATGTGAATCTAAACAAGCCAGAGAGAATGTGAATCTAAACAAGCCAGAGAGAATGTGAATCCAAACAAGTCAGAGAGAATGTGAATCTAAACAAGCCAGAGAGAATGTGAATCCAAACAAGCCAGAGAGAATGTGAATCCAAACAAGTCAGAGAGAATGTGAATCCAAACAAGTCAGAGAGAATGTGAATCCAAACAAGCCAGAGAGAATGTGAATCCAAACAAGTCAGAGAGAATGTGAATCCAAACAAGCCAGAGAGAATGTGAATCCAAACAAGTCAGAGAGAATGTGAATCCAAACAAGTCAGAGAGAATGTGAATCCAAACAAGTCAGAGAGAATGTGAATCCAAACAAGCAAGTCAGAGAGAATGTGAATCCAAACAAGCCAGAGAGAATGTGAATCCAAACAAGCCAGAGAGAATGTGAATCCAAACAAGCCAGAGAGAATGTGAATCCAAACAAGTCAGAGAGAATGTGAATCCAAACACACTAGAGAAATACATACACGATGTACAATTGAAAGCAAAATTTAAGAAGTTATTCTGAAAATGTTCATTATACATGTGTAAAATTCACAACTTCAAAAGTAAATTCATCTCATCAACATGAGTGGAAATAACTCATTTGTTAACACGAAAATTGTACAGTTTATGTTACAATTGCAAGGGGATATACCAACAACATTTAAAAGCATATACTGTAAAATTCAACAACAAAAAAGTTCACATGGCACACAAAAACACAATTATTATCTACATACATCATATTTCAATCATCTACGATTTTCATAACAACATGAATGATAACACACATATGTCTTCAAATCGGACATATGTACAGCGTATTGAATTGCACTCATTAATATGTGTGTTTCACAATTTCTAACATTTTCTTAAAAAGCTGTAATTTTTCATCATGTAATGATTTCAGTCACATTAAACAAGGCTATCTTGTATATAAGTTTTGATTTGTCACATTTTTTCTATATATCAGACTTATTACAAATTCTCATCAAGTTCAAATATTTTTCCAAAAATATGGTTCAATTTTCTACTTTGAATCTCACATTTATTCTTTGAAGTGCTTTAAAACTCAGCCTATTAATATATACCATATTTTTCTTCAATTTTTCAATATCTTTGATTTCTTTTTCTACAGCATGAAAGGTGAGGATAACGAACAGTGATCAATGTCATAACTCCTATAAGAAATACAAAATAGAGAGTTGGGCAAGCACGGACCCCTGGACATACCAGAGGTGGGATCAAGTGCTTAGGAGGAGTAAGCATTCCCTGTCGACCAGTCACACCCGCCGTGAGTCCTATATCTGATCCGGTAAACGTAATCCGTAACCAAAATCGGTGTGCCAAGAACGGTTTAGCAATCGGTATGAAACAAATCAGACATGCAGCATTTGACCAAATGATAGGTTATATTGGCAAATTATATTGTTATAACAACCATATAATTTGCGAAGTGCTGACTTTAAACGAGACTGTTGAAACCCCTTCACCATCAACTTGTTTGTCAGTAGCCTGCTTCAATTTAAAAACTGCGTATTGAATCAGTTGAGAGATATAAACATCATATGCAGGTGATAATAGAATATTGCTACCGTACATAAATATGGGAAGTTTACGATAGAGAAGCTGAAATTATCTCGTTTGTCATAAAGTTGAGTTGTTAGTTTGCCATTAATATCAATTTTCAATAAAATATCTAAGTATGAAGCAGAAATGGACGTCTCTGTGGTGTCGTTTATTTTGAGTTCACAGGGATATATCGAATCCACATATGAATGAAAATTATCATTGTTAATAGATATATTAACATATTGACATACATGTATATCTAAATGTCGCATTGAAGGCTACAGCACGATATTTTTTTCTTCTCGCGTAAAAGTTCATGAATTTTGAATAAATTCTGCTTCATAAGAATATAAAAACAGGTCAGCTAACAAAGAAGCACAATTCATGCCCATGGGAATTCCAACAGATTGTTGAAAAACTGATCACCAAAGACTACGGAGATATTGTCAATGAGGAACTCCAGCATATTTTAATTTCAACTTCAGTGTACCTGTGCGTGGAAACAGAGTGGTGTTTAACAAAGTAATTTTTTGGATGACTAATCACTAGATATGAATATTTTCGTTTTCCATTTTTGTTAAAGAAGCAATTGTCTATAATGTCAAAAAGTCTAGTCTTTGATTCATCGTGAGGATACAGGTAATCATTGGTCTTGTAAAGTATTGAAAAGTTATACGTTCTGATGTTGTTAATTTGAGAAAAGCTTTACGATTTCAAGTTTACTAAAAGTTCTTTAGAATTGTTTAGAATCCACATTTGATTTACACCACATCTACCATATGTAGTAGCACAGTATGTTTGAAGCTTCTCCTTCACAGCTGTTAATATTTTTTGTAAGGAGCAAAGATAGAGGCTTGGTAGAACACTTACTAGATCCAGCAAGGTATATTATGTTAATGACACGTAATACATATACCACTTTACATCTGTATCCAAATTTGAAAAATAAAAATTATTCACAAAGCCTACCACTGATGGGGATGGGGGTGTTATAGTACAAGTCTACTTTGCCAAGCCCGATTTTCTTAAATCGCAGAATCGTTCTCTTCAATACCTTGCCCATTTCAGTAGTACTTCCTACCAATCAGTAAAAGAGGGGAGGCGCCACTAGGTTGGTATACACGTGTATTTATTTTCCCATAGAAAATAATATGGTACAGTATATGATTATACTAGTTAGTATAATAAGTCACTTTGACAGAAACTTGCACAATACATTAAACACATTTTTCTAAACTTTTCTTATCTCGAAATACATGGCCATAAATACATTGTTTATTTTGTTACAAAATTAAAGTTATGGATCTCGTATACCATTGTGAATGATTTGAGCGAATACATGAAATAAAATGAGTTATCCCACAGACATATTGTGCTTATTGCTGTCTTCAATCATTGTTTGCCCTTTTACTTCATGTTGTCATCATTTAATAGTTTGTTTATTGTTTATAATACATGTATCCTTACAGAAAACTCATTTCTTGTCTTTATCTATTCTATTCATATTGTAAATTTGTCATTTCCTCTTGTGCTTTTTGTTTTTGCTTATATCATTCATAATGTCAATCAGCTGTTTGTCTACATGTTATAGATAAGTAATGCTATGTGTCTGCATGGTCTGTAGTTTCTGATTGGGGGAAGGGCAGAGTACGATAAACTTACTCTATATATTTATGAAATATAGACTCGAGGATCAAGCCAACCGTCACAGTGAACATGCCGTTCACTGTGACGGTTGGCTTGCCATATACCATCGTCGGACGATGCATGTGTATATAAAATTTAATACGCTTTACCCGTAAAACAGCAAAACTAACTTAGCGAAAACTGATTATCCCTGTCAATATCAATATCAATCACATATTGGTGGAACTTGCATTAGCAAACTCTTTATAAAATTCTCTCTCTCTCTCTCTCTCTCTCTCTCTCTCTCTCTCTCTCTCTCTCTCTCAGTTTATAAAGAACCTTTAATCCTTTTCCTATCTTAATATTTGTGTTATACATGTTTTCTTAAAACATTTGTACAAATGCATGTATAGAGTTAAATTCCTGAAAAAATAATTTATGAAGCCACCAATATGTGATTGATAATGACGGATAATCAGTTTTCATTAAGTTAGTTTTGCAGTTTTACGGGTAAAGCGTATTTTTTACATACACATGCATCGTCCGATGATGGTATATGGAAATCTACCATTGTATTGAATGTATGGTTTAGTAATGTAAAATGAGAAGCTTTTGAAATATGTGACAAGTCGGTCACCTTCTAGCATCCTCGTAAAATTCACATTATCAAAGAGATGGGTGGTCCTTCTATTTGATAATGTGAATATTAATCGGATGCTAGAAGATAGCCATTACTTATCGTTCCCACTACGCTCCACTAATGTGATACGATCTCGCTGAGATTATCCTAAGTCTGACATTCCGATAAGACGATTTATGACTTTCACTTTGAATTCCTGGAATCTTATTTTTAGACGGGTTTTTTCTGAAGAACATATATTTCAGTAATATTTTACACAAGTATTTAATTATTTCAAACTCTTTTTAACCTCAAAGCAGGCACATTAATGTGTAATCTTAGTGATTAAGTAATTTTTGTCTTGCAAGACATTTCCTTTTATATTTATGTACACTAAAAACGGTTCTCTATTAGGTTCCTCTTGTTTTTGTACAACATAAATGTTTTTGTTAGTCATTATTATATATTCCTGTGCCATTGAGAGATTTTGAGAAAAAGAAAATGGTTCTTGTATTAGAATACACCAGGACGGCAATGAAATTAAGTATCTCCGAAGTAAATTTTTGAGATAAAAATAAAATGTTAACGAAAGTCTCCAAGATAAATCATTCTACTATTGAGATTTTATAAATCTATTTCAAATAAAATTAAAGAAAGTCTACCACTGTCTAACGTTACACAGGCGCACGCCGAATACGTCGGTTTCAGAAGACCGGCGAGTTTTTTGCCGCTTTATGAAACCTAGCTAACAATATTAACCTTGATGGTGTAAGTGAAATATTGAATATGCCAATATGCGAGGAAGAAATGATAAAGGCTGTTAAGGATTTAAAGTCTAATAATGATTGTGTAGAGAATCAAATTGTCAATGAGTATATTAAGCACTCTGCCAGTAAACTTGGGCAGGTTGATGTCCAGTTTTTTAACATTGTTTTTGATACAGGTATTTTGCCTGATGTCTATCTTCAGGAGATCCAAAAAAAATACAGACCTATTACTATTGTTAGCAGCCTGGGTAAATTGTTTACTTCTATACACTAGGTTGTCAAATTATTCCAGTGAGGTAACCTTAATATATGAAAATCAAGCTGGTTTTAGAAAAGGCTATTCTACTATAGACCATATTTTTGTACTCAAGATGTTAATTGACTACTTTATGTGTAATAGAAAAAAGAAACTTTTTTGTGTTTTCGTTGATTTTGAAAAAGCTTTTGATAAGGTTTGGAGAGATGGTCTGTGGCATAAGATGCTAATGAATAATATTACAGATAAAATGTACACCGTAATCTATAATATGTATCAAGACATTAAGTCATGAATTGTCCATGACAATAAATTTTCAGATTACTTTATGTATAATAACGGCTTTCGTCAAGGCGAGAACTTGTCACCATTTTTATTTTTATTGTATTTGAATGATGTAGGGAAATTTTTCGTAATGGATAATGTCACAGGTTTAGAAGTAATGATGTTAGGAATACACTGAGCATTTACTTCAAATTTTTTATTCTGTTATACGCGGATAATATAGTGTTGATTTGTTGATTTCGGAGAAGATGGGTTTCAAACATTTCTAAATATTTTTAGTGAGTATTGTAAATTATGGAAACTAATGGTAAATGCTGAAAAAAAGTAGTTGTATTTTTAAAAGGAAGGGTACCAAATTATAATTTTAAATATGATTCCCATGATGTAGAGGTAGTTGATGCACTGTTGTATCTAGGTATGATTTTCAATAGAAACGGTGGTTTTGTAAGCACTATTAAGAGCAATGCTCAGAGAGGATTAAAGGCTTTTTATGAGATTTTAAAGATGGGAATATTACATAAACTATCGGTAAGCTGTCAGTACGGTCTTTATTATATCATTGTGAAGCCGATTTTATTGTATGGGTGTGAAGTTGGTAATTATGAATGTTTAGAAAGGGTTCATTTAAAGTTTTGCAAATTATTATTGAATTTAAAACTTTCAACACCAAGTTATATGATATGTGGTGAATTGGGAGCGTATCCACTTTATGTTGATGTACAATCAAGGATCCTCAATTATTGGTGCAAGGTTGCTTTCGCAGGAGATGATACATTTTCAAATATTATGTACGCATTTTGTAAATGCAAATTCATACAAGATTCTTGCTTTTCTAAGTGGTGATGGGACTCTTTCCCAATACGTAAAGACGGAAACGCCAGTCATGGACATCGTACATATAAAACACCAAGCATAAATGATGTCACGTTTGATTCACCTTTACCTTACGTCAACAGACAATCAGGTCCACATCATATTCGCACTCTACTCTGTTTCATTGAGAGTTTTACATACGATATTTCAAGAAACCACAGCTAGTCTATACTTGGGTTTTTTAACACATGAACATAGACTGAACTCTATGATTATGGATGTTGCCTATCACAGGCTCTTTAAACCAGCACGGGCTGGCGATATTCCTTCCAAATCGTGCTGTCAGTTCCTTAAACTCTTACAAACAAAGGAATAGATGCCGTCAACATAAGCAACATTCTTCGTCATAGAAAAGTTCAGTCGTTTATTCCAACTTATTTCAAGTTCAAGTCTACACCCAGAACTTCCTACAAATATACTTCTACTCTTGCATCCAAACTTTTCAATTATAAACAAACTTTGCAGTGCCTACATATACATGTAGACCATCTAATACTTAATCCACCTAGGCGTTCTTGTTCTTCGTCTTCTTTCAACTATAGCCCAGCTGGACATGCCATTAATGGTCATGTTGATATAGTTGAAAATGAGGACCTCAAATCATTATTCTAAAAGGCCCTAAATACAAAGAACCTCGGTCATTCAATTGGCGACAGAACTTTATTTCTTTTATGAATTCTGTCGAGGATTATGCTAGACGATGGGCTAAATATGAAAAAGAAGAACTTGATACATTGTCAGGATGAATTAAAAGAATAAGAGGAATACATTTTTATTAAAATCCCGCATTAGACATATAAAAAAATACCTACCATCTACCCTTGTGTGTTTAGTAAACCAGAAGTGATGAAATAATTAGATAGGCTACATGAGGAATATGTTTTGGTTCCAGCTGACAAAGCTTGTAACAACATTGTCTTTGTAAGGCTCATTATTACAACTGTATTTTAAACGAACTTGGCATTAATTCCACTTTTGGTAATCATATTTATACCCCAACTGCCCTTTCAAAAGATAAAATTCTTCAAAAACCATGCCTCAGTGTTAGACACATTTAACTTCCCAGTCAATGGGTCGGATGATTATAAGTTACCGTACCTATACTGGATTCCTAAACTTCATAAAAACCCTTACAAAGATATATTGCTGGATCCAATAAATGTTCTACCAAACCCCTATATTTGCTTCTCACGAAAATATTAACAGCTGTGAAGGAGAAACTTCAAACGTACTGTACTACTACATATGCCAGATGTGATGTAAATCAAATGAGGATTTTCAAAAATTCTAAAGAACTTTTAGGCAATTTGAAATCACAAAACTTTTCTCAAATCAACAACATCAAAACGTATAACTTTTCAACTCTTTACCTGACCATTCCTCATGATAAATTAAAGACTAGACTTTTTGACATCATAGACAGTTGCTTTTTTAACGAAAATGGAAAACGCGAATATATAGTGATCAGTCATCCCAAAAAATAACTTTGTTAAACACCACTGTGATTCAACGAACAAGTACACTGAAGTTGAAATAAAAAATATGCTGGAGTTCCTCATTGACAATATTGTCGTGGTCTTTGATGATCAAGGATTCCAACAGTCTGTTGGAATCCCCATGAGCACGAATTGTGTTCCTTTGTTAGCTGACCTGTTTTTATATTCCTATGAAGCAGAATTTTTTCAAAAACTTCTACGTGAGAAGAAAAAATCTCTTGCTGTGGCCTTCAATCTGACATTTAGATATATCGACGACGTATTATCTATTAACAATGATAATCTTCATTGATATGTCGATTCGATGAATCCCAGTGAACTCGAAATAAAAGACACCACAGAGACGTTCACTTCTGCTTCATACTTAGATATTTTATTGAAAATAGATATCAATGGCAAACTAACAACTCAACTTTATGACAAACGGGATGATTTCAACTTCTCCACCGTCAAATTCCCATATTTATGTAGCAATATTCCATTATCACCTGAATATGGTGTTTATATCTCTCAATTGATTCGATACGCAAGAGCTTGTTCTGCGTATGATCAGTTTTTAAATCGAAGCAGGCTACTGACAAATAATTTGATGGTGCATGCGTTCCAACAGTCTCGTTTAAGATCAGCATTTCGCAAATTATATGGTCGTTATAACGATCTAGTTTGCCAACACAACCTATCATTGGGTCAAATGCTGTCTGACATGTTTCATGCCGATTGTTAGGCGGTTCTTGGCACACTGATTTTGACTACGGATAACTCCGTTTACCTGATCAAGATACAGTCCCTGAAATGTTCTTCTTTCCCACTTGAACGGTGCGCGAACGGTGAACGCACGGTGAGCGAACGGTGAACGAACGCAGAGTGAACGGTGAACGCAATTTGGTGAATGGTGAGCGAACGCAGAGCGCAAAGTGAACGGTGAACGAACGCTGAGCGCACGCTGAACGCAAAATGATCTATTTACTCGGAATGTTTCGGATTTTCCCTGGGATTTTACTTATTTCATAATCAAGTAATATAATACATGTACATGTATATTTCATCAATTAATGAAAAATTAAATAAACAGGAATCGTGATGCAGGATATTTTACAGTTCTGGATATATTCAATGTAATATATTTTTGTACAAGTACCGAGTATACATATATATTATTACTACAGTAACTTGATCCGAAGAGTCGGATCACGTCGAGTTGACAGGCGCGGATCATCAGATCACACGAGACGCGAAGCGTCGAGTTTGATCTGATGATCCGCGCCTGTCAACGAGACGTGATCCAACTCTTCGGATCAAGTTACTGTAGTAATGATAAATTTATTATATACCCCCTTCTGCATTTTAAATCCACATTTATAAGATGATAAATGTAATCCAAATTATCAAAAACAGACATACCATGAAATTATGTTTTGTGTACGCAGTTTCGTTTGTGACGCGGTCAACATTTTCCGCAAAAAACGTTGCGTTGATGCATTGTGACGTCATTGTGACGGCATCAGTTTCAGAGGATACTGATACGGAATCAGAAAACCACAGTGTGGTGATCCGGAAAACCGGATCACACCCTGTAAAATCCACAGTATCAACGAACGATACATTGATGGGTATATAATAAATGTATATATTTCATGAAATTATCGCAAATTGTACATTGATACACGCAACAGTCATACACAAACGAAAGCAAATTTCGTATGACTTTGTACATTGTGTATACCATTACATGTACAGATACATTTAATGCATGGGTATAATATATAAGCAATGCATGTGAAAAGGAAAACGCTATAGTCTACATGTACAGTGAGATCCAGAATTTACAGGTGTTCATGTATGGCTTCACTTTACGAACTCGATCGTTTGGGATTAACAAACACCCCCGAAAGGAGTCAAGATAGATGCAGTAAACAAACAATACGGACGGTATACCCTGTGTCAACACCTCTACACTCCTAACAGTATTAAATATTCCTACTTACATTTTGTGTCATTCATTTGTAGCAGCTACATCGACCCGAGGAAATAATCAGTAGAAAACTTTCTATTTTTATTATTGATGTGACCATAGATTGCAGTTAGATCGTGCAATATTTGTATATGTTTTATGTAGATAAAACTGTTTATTATACTGAACTACGGTACCCGTAGAATGTTTAAAGGCTAATGCAGAAACGTACAAGATAAACAATGCGGTACTTGCCAATTTATACAAACCGGCCACTCCATAACTTTCAAAAACGGAATGAACTTCAATGTAAATTCAACTATGACGTGTAAATCTAAAAATCTACTTTATTGTATGACGTGCCCTACATGTGGAGAAAACTATATAGGTCAAACAGGAACTAAATTGGCTGACCGTGTTCGTGTACATAAACAACAGATCAGAGATCCTACAATAAGAAACACACCGTGTAGCGGACATTTTGATTCGTGCGGGGAAGGCAGTTTTTATATTTTTCCATTTTACAAAGTCTGTATTTTTAAAAGTGCCTATGACGTCATAATGGAACTTGTTTACATTGTTTAAAAATCTACTGACGAGCTCGCAGGGCGAAAGCGCTATAGATAAAAGTTTGAGTACTGGATTTTTATTTTTTGACTTTATTCTACCCCGATACCAAGAAAAAAGAATTTATTGAATATATATATGAAAAAATTCAGATGAAGATTTCACATTTATCCTATGTTTTGTCTATACCAAAGACTAATATATATAGGGTTTTAACTCGACCAATGTATATTCCATCTAACGCTAAATATGCATGTGTACAAAGGCACGCAGTAATCTGTAATCGTAATTAATTTTTGCGAGCTACTCGACAGTTTTGCAGAGAGCTGCATGGAAGTTAATCATCAGCGTGATTTATTATTCTAATAATCAACCAATTTCACCTTGTCATGACAATGTAAAGATTTAATAACAGATTTACTGTCAAATCATGGACCTACAACCCTGACAAGGACATAAGTTCATGATGTCAGTTTAATCAAGACGATTTGTGACTTTCACTTTCAATTCCTGGAACCTTATTTTTCTAGAAAGGGTGTTGCTAAAACGCGGAACGGAAACCGAAACCATCGGAAGTACAAAAGATCGGAGAAAAAGGGGGCATTAGCTGTCAATTGAATTCAATGAAAATTGCTCTATATTTTATATTTCGGCAATAATGTTCACCAGTATTTAATTATTTCAAACACTTTTTTCCTTAAAGCAGGCACATGAATTTGTAATTAATTATTCTCTTGCAATACAATTAACTCTTTCTTTAATATATCTTTACACTAAAATGGGTTATTTAACGTAGTTTTATTAGGTTTCTCTTGGTTTTGTACAAAGTAAATCTTTTTATGCATGCGTTATTCATATGTCCCCGAGATCAAAGATCGGGGGGGGGGGGGATGCTAGAGCTTTGGTATTTCACATGAGTATTTCTTGTGACAAGACCTTTTCGTGGGTACCACATTTTTAACCCTGTGACCTTGACCTTGGAATTTGACCTACTTTTGGGAAACTTTAACCTTGCTAATAACTTTTAAACAGTACTAAGTGCTAGCTCAGCTTTGATAATCCACATGAGTATTCCTTGTGACAAGACCTTTCCATGGGTACTAAACCTTTTGACCTTGACCGTTGACCTACTTTTAAAAAATTGACATTGGTCATAACTTCTAAATGGTAAATTTTAGAGCTTTCATATTGCACATGAGCATTTCTTGTGACAAGATCTTTCTACTGGTACCAAGATATTTGTCTTTGTGACCTTGGCCATCTTTGGAATTTACCAAATGTTATCGGGGGCATTTGTGTTTTACAAACACATCTTGTTTGTTTAGAAATAGTCATATTAATATGGTATTGAATTCTGCATTGAATATGGGGATCTGGGTTAGAGTAGGTCTTCAGTACCCCTTGCTAAATTGTCGTAAGAGGCGACAAAATGGGCGGTCCATCGGATGAGACCGTAAAAACCGAGACCCCGTATCACAGTAGGTTTGGCACGATAAAATCCTTCCCTGCTCAAAGGCCGTAAGCGCCGAGCATAGGCCTAAATTTTGCAGCCCTTTACCGGCCATGGTAACGTCACCATGTGAGTGAAATATTCTCGAGAGGGACGTTAAACAATATAGTACTATTAATTAGTCCATTCATGATCAGAAGTACAAAATGTCAGTTTAATCATTACAGATTTTATCTAAAGCATTCAGAGTCGCAGAAATCTTCTCAGTCCTAATCCTAATCTCAGCGAGATTCGTCGATGCTGAATCAGTCCAAAAACAGAGTCTCGACGAATCTCACTGAGATGAGTATCCTAATTCTATACCCAAAGTCGGGCCGCCCGTCCTGACATTCCGATAAGACGATTTGCTACTTTCACTTTGAATTCCTGGAACCTTATTAGACGGGAGGTTTTCTAAAAAGGGTGTTGCTAAAACGCGGAACGGAAAACGAAACTGAAGGAAGTAGAAAAGAGGCATTAGCTATCAAATGAATTCAATTGAAATTGCTCTATATTATATATTTCAGCAGTAATACCAGTATTTAATTATTTCAAACACCTTTTAATCTCAAAGCAGGCACATGAAAAGTTCTATCAAAAATGTACATACGCTGTATACATTGCTTAAAATATAATTGCTATTTTGTCTTTGAAAACTATTTCCAGCATAAAAAGGTTTACTACGGAAACGCTTGATTTTTCTACTCTGTTGTGCAACCGGTTTAGTCGTTGTACACTTATAGTCTAGTGCATTTGGTGTAGTAACTAGAAATAACGATTTTAATATAAATGAAGTACAAAAATAAATAATTACTAGAACTTAATATTAAGAATTCTTTTTTACAAACTGTATTTAAATCTACATTTATATATCCCTACATACATATGAAAAATAACTGGCCATATTCCAAAATACCTATTGATTTTTTAACGCCCAACTTGTTTTCGATGATTGTACGAAATATCAATATATAATGTTTTCTATTCACAAATGTAAGACATATTGCCTGTCCTGCAAGTGTTGGTCATAGGGCTGAAACGATTCACCGAGATATCGATACTGTTCAATATAAACCCTCGATTCAATGTTCAATTCATTGCCTCGATTTTCGGTGCAATACGTTTATTACAAACTGATTCAGTAGAATACATCAGGTTCCGGGCCTGTAATGATTTTGTTACCTGCATGAGGGACGAAATAGCATCAAATAACGTTCAGACTGTTGTTTACCTTGAGTCTTACGAAAATAATAATAAACTTTAAAATCAATTTAAACTACAGAGTCAACATGCATCTTACCATTTGGCAATTTGGAAACATTTGCTTTTAAAATTATGAATGTAATTCTTGGTAATTAAACTTTTCTTCAATGTTATTATTGGTTTCTTCTGTAAATTGTATCGTATTGAAAGTATTGCATCGTGACATAAGTATTGCAATATGTATCGTATCGTGAAGGGGGCGTATCGTTTCAGCCCTGGTTCAACTTGGTCACGTGATATCACGGTCATGAGTAGGAAACAGGGTAAGTGCCCATGTTTACACAAGATCAGCTCATTTTGATGCTGGAACTGTTTACAACACGACCAAGAAAGTTGTTATTATAGCAGCAATATTCAAGTACTACTGTTCACCACAAGTTATATGTAAGTAATGTATGCATAGTGTGTAGTTTTTGATTGGGGGAAGGGTAAAGTACGATAAACTTACTCTATACTTTTATGAAATATAGACTCGAGATCAAGCCAACTGTCACAGTGAACGGCATATATATAGGGTTTTCACTCGGCGTCGGTGGCCGAGTGGTTAGGCCGTCAAACTCTCGACCGAAAGGTCGTGCGTGGGTTCGAGTCCTGGCCGCGGCAGGGCTGACGTTGTGTCCTTGGGAAAGGCACTTTACATGAATTTCCTCACTCCACCCAAGTGTAAAAAGGGGTACCTGGCTATAGACAGTGAAAGATATTGTTTGAATGTTACTTTAGCGCTTGTAATGGCAGCTGGCACTGTATGCTTCCTAGGAGGCTGAGAAAGTTCTAGATTGATATAAGGTCTGCCGGGGTAATAATGTACATTGATTATTGTAAAGCGCTTTGAGCAGCATACGCTGGATAAGGTGCTATATAAAACCAATCATTATTATTATTATCTATTCACCTAACGTTAAACATTCATGTGTAATGTCAAATGTATACATTCTGTAATCGTAATTAATTTTGCGAGCTAATCGACCGTTTTGAAGAGAGCTGAAAGTTAATCATCAGAATTGTTTATTCTAATAATAAACCAATTTCACTTTGTCATGACAATGTAAAGATTTAATAACAGATTTATTGACAAATCATGAACCCACAACCCTGACAAGGGACAGTGTTTTGTAAAGGATCGAGGCTGAATCAGTCCAAAAACTCTCGCTTAGATGAGTATCCTAATTCTATACCCAAAATCGGATCGTCCTGACATTCCGATAAGACGATATGTGACTTTCACTTTGAATTCCTGGAACCTTAATTAGACGAGAGGTTTTCTAAAAAGGATGTTGCTAAAAGGTTCATTCTGACTCACTTAGCTAAAATTCTGAAATTGTTATTCCCACTTAGTTAAAACTGTGATTTTCACACCTGAGTGGTCCTGGGGTATAGTCTGTTTTAGACTAACTACCTGTAATAATCAGCCAGGCCTGTGAAATCAAATCATATATATATATATATATATATATATATATATATATATATATATATATATAAGTATATCTCTTCTTATCAATATGAAATAACAAAGATTTAAATAATGATTTAATATATTAATGACATTGTTTAGAGGTGTACAAATATAAGTTTCAATACAGAATTCTGAACAAAATTTTAGCTTCAAACTCATACTTATTCAAAATCAGTTTGTTTCGAACAAAAGACCAATCTTCAAATATCAATAACAAAAAATAATTTTATTTTTGGATGAAATTCTATCACATTTGTAATATGATTTATCATCGTAATTTCTAATAATATGATCTCTCTCTCTCTCTCTCTCTCTCTCTCTCTCTCTCTCTCTCTCTCCTAGTTTATAGTTTATGAGATAAACTACCTGAAATTAAGTTTTGTATAGGACAAATTATTACGAAAATGCATGTACAACTTTCTTTTTTATTATCAATACATAAAATCTATAAATGTAATTGTACAGATAAACCAGATAAACAAGCATACATGTACCACTTATGATCCCTGAGTGTGACCCTCTCATTGGTTGGCTATTAGGCTTTTATTTTCACTGTAAATAATTATGAGCATAATTGTTTTGTCCAGAAACATCAATAGCTAGTACTCTCACCCTTTGATTTATTCTCTCTAAAAGCAATTAATAACAATCATATACTCAGTTTTCATTTATTATATTTAGTTCAGTAAGATTCTATATCACTTTCTTAAGTATGGCTAACGCTCAAGTACGGGTAGATTTTCTAGAGAATGGTAGAGGAGGATTTTTTCTTCTTTATGGTGGCTTTAAGTATTCTGTCCGGAACAGATATAATGACAGAACCTATTGGAGATGCGTTGACAGACAGTGTCCAGCAACTCTAACAACAACCAACAACATCATCGTGTCATTTGGGAGACACCACAACCATGATGATAACTACGTTGGGCTTGCTGCGGAATCATTTATTAGTGGTGTGAAGAAGAGGTGCCGAGATGAAGCAACAGCGATCCCCACCATTTATGATGACGAATTAGGAGGACTACGCAATGCTGAATGTGATGATTCAGTGGTGGATATGATTCGACAGATACCAACCTTTCAGGCCTCCAAGTCTGCACTTTATAGAGCACGTGCCAAGACAACTCCAAAATTACCCACATCACAGGATGACATCAAACTCCATGGACCATGGATCAACACCTTGGCAGGTGAAAGGTTTCTTCTGTGTGATGACACTGATGCACAAGGACACAGAATCATGATCTTTGCAACCGACACCAACATAAATCATCTGTGTGCAGCGGAGGTAATTTTCAGTGATGGGACATTCTATTCATGTACACGATTCTTCACGCAGCTGTACACTCTTCATGGAAATGTAAATGGAACAATTTTTCCTCTCATCTATGGACTATTGCCTAACAAGAGTGAGGACACATACAATCGGTTTTTCAGTCTCTTGAAGGATTCAGCTAGAAGACTCCAGTCTGTGTCGACCCCAGAAAGTTGGCTGCTGGACTTTGAGATCGTCGCTCGAAATGCAGTTCATCACAACTTCCCAGGGGCTTCAATCAAGGGATGATTTTTCCACTTTACTCAGTGTATCTGGAGAAAAGTACAATCCTGTGGATTAACCGTGCGATTCCGGGATGATGAGGACTTCCATCGCCTCGTGAGAAGAGCAGCTGTTCTCCCTCTGATTCCTGAACACCAAGTGGAGGATGTGTGGTTTCAGGCGCTGGAAGATAATGACGATGATGGCCAGGATGTCCTACGTTTCAAGGACTATGTCACTGAGACATGGGTAAAAGGGCATCTGACGAACTGGAACCACTTTGACAATGATGGGCCCAGAACGACAAATGCCGTAGAAGGATGGCACAACAAATTGAACAGGATGTGTCAACACCCTCATCCGAATATCTATGTGTTTATCCAACTTATTCAGAAAGAACAGGCAGCCAATGAAGCCAAAATCATCCAACTTTCTGCTGGAGGAGTGATCAGGCCAAAAAAGAGGAAATACAGGCAGTTAAACACACGAATTCGGCAGCTTAAGGAAAGATTTCGCCGGGGTGAAATTCAAGTGATGGACTATGCAGATGCCGCATCTCATCTCATTCATTTAGACTGATGTGTTCCTTTTACATGCATTTCCTTATGCGTTTCATTATTAGACTGATATGTTCCTTAAATTTTCTAAAAATAATAATAATAATGTATAAAAATAAAAAATTAATCTCAAGTCTTTCTTTTTTGGAAATGGAATTTTACTGCCCAATTTTTAAAACTAAACCAAATTACCTGTGATTTATTACAAAACAGACTATAGGTTACCTGTAATTATTTTCCTTTGTTCTTTGACACCCTTACCTGTGCACCATTCCCATCTAGCTAAAACCAGTCAACCGTACATATTTCAGAATTTTAGCTAAGTGGGAAGATACCTGCTAAAATGCGGAACGGAAAATGAAACTTTCGAAAGTATACAGGTTTGGATTACGGAAGTTCCGAGTTCCCCAAGAGTTATTTCCCTTTGTCGAACTCTTCCGTAAATTATGACGTAAAATATGATGACAGTGGGTACATTTGCTAATTACTATCGTTGTATTATTTCTTAAAAGATGATATCCAGAGTTTCTGAGACCATCCTATCTCAGGGGAAAGGCAACTTTAGCGAGTTTATGAGTATTGGATAACAAAATGGCTCAAACAAATAATGTTAATTGCCATCTTTCTTTGATAAAAGCGTCCCTCATGTAGAAGAGGAAACGAATAATGATTTAATAGCCAATTTGATGATCTTATTCAAACAGATTATGCTTGATATGACCAGAATATACATACCAGTGATTGATATAAACAAAAGTTACGCTTTTGTTACATTAATCGTACGTAATTGTTATGTACAATGCCAGTCTACGATATAATGTATACATTGTGTACCCACCATACGTCATAAAATGCGAAAGAGTTCTACAAAGGGAAATAATTTTTGTGTAACTCGGAACTTGCGTATTCAATTGAAATTGCTTTATATTATATATTTCAGCAGTAATACCAGTATTTAGTTAATTCAAACACCCTTTAACCTCAAAGCAGGCACATGAATGTGTAATGTAGAACGTACATAGGGTACCAATTTTGATGCACCAGATGCGCATTTCGACGAATAATGTTTCTTCAGTGGTGCTCAACCGAAATGTTTGAAATCCGAAATAACAATGAAGTTTTAGAGCAATTACAGGGAAAAACAGTGTGCCAAAGAAGTGGAGTCAAATTCGTCTAAGGATAAGAGCTTAATCCTTAAGAGATAATCCTTAATTTTGAAATGAATTTCTAAATTTTATAATAGCAATTAAATATACATCCGTATTTTCAAGCTAGTAACGAAGTACTTAGCTACTGGGCTGTAGAGACCCTTGGGGACTAACAGTCCACCAGCAGAGGCCTCGACCCAGGGGTCATAATGTAAAACTTATACGGTACCAATTTTGATTCACCAGATGCAATTAATTATTCTCTCGCAAGACAATCATTCTTCCTTTGATATTTCTTTACACTATTTAAAAGCGGTTATTTAATGCAATACAAGCTGTAACTGACGCCAAATGAATTTTAAAGAAAAATAACTATCAAAATTTCATTTGAATAGTACTTTTGCGTTATCATTACTTTCTTACACTTCTTGTCATTCATGAAACGATTTAAAGGTGGCCCACTACACCCCAAAATAGTTTCTCAAATCAGTATACGAATTGATTTTATTATAAAAGATATGATGATATACAATAAGTATATATATGCCCAAAAGGCAAAAAATATACAAATTTGGATAAAAACATGATTTTCAAAAAAATTATTTCAACACATATGAACGAAAGACTCTGGGGGATTTGAGCTCGAGATCTGCGGTTCACCTGCCCAATGCTTTAACCACTGACCTACGATGATAGACAAACACATCGATCGATATAAATAATTTCACAAAACATCTAAATCGCCATCTTGTGACGTGGTATCATACAGGGTATAAACTTTAGTGTAGTGAGCTACCTTAAAACAAACAACACGTGTAGTTACTAACGTCAGTTTCCGTCTTTGTATATAACCTCGACCTGAGCAACCCGATTATGTTCCGTAATCGGCAATCCTCGTTCCCATTTCCTTGTATACGCCACAATGGCGGTTTATACGAAACGCATTGTAGCTAGGTATGTTCTCAAACAATATTCCCTTGTTTATTTTGTTGAATTTTTCTTCAGATCTTGGGGATTATATTAGTTATACCGATAGGTGTTATTTAGTGCATAATTGGATAGTTGAAAAAATACCGTCACTGACGGTCAGTTACAGCTTGTATTGCTTTAACGTAGTTTTGTTAGGTTTGAAATATGCCTAAAATTGCTCAGGTTACATCTTTATTCATAAAAGATCTGCAGCGGAAGGGGGCCTAGGCGGTCCCCTGACCCCTGCCTTACTATTTTCCATTTCATAATGTTGGCAGCTCTGCATCAGTTACAGCTTGTATTGCTTTAACGTAGTTTTGTTAGGTTTCTCTATTATGCATGCGTTATATATCTTTACCTAAAGATCTGAAAATTTTTATAACCAAGATTTTTCCCCTCCTTTCTTTTTATAGTTTCTTTTGGTAGTACATGTATAGTTATGTGATATATTATAAACTTTTTTAATTTATTTAATTCCTCTGTTTGTTCAATTTTCTATCAAAACGTAACATATATTATGAAACACCCTGTATTTGCGCGTCTATAAAAAACGTACTGTAATACGCTGTGTACATTGCTTAAAATATGATTGCTATTTTGTCTTTGAAAACTATTTCCAGCATAAAGAGGTTTACTATGGAAACGCTTGATTTGTCTACTCTGTTGTGCAACCGGTTTAGTCGGTGTACACTTATAGTCTAGTGCAATTTGTTTAGTGACTAGAAATAACGATTTTAATATAAATGAAGTACAAAAATAAATAATTACTCGACCTTCACATTTTTTATTTTACAAAATTGTATTTTAATCTACATTTATATATCCCTATATACATCTGAAATATAACTGGTCATACACCGAAATACCTGTTGATTTTTTTAACGCCCAACTTGTTTTCGATGATTGTACGAAATATCAATATATAATGTTTTCTACTCACAAATGTAAGACATATTGCCTGCTCTGAAAGTGCTGATCATGTGATATCACGGTCATGAGTAGGAAACGGGGTAAGTGCCCATGTTTACACAAGATCAGCTCATTTTGATGCTGGAGCTGTTTACAACACGACCAAGAAAGTTGTTATTATAGCAGCAATATTCAAGTACTACTGTTCACCACAAGATATATGTAAGTAATGCTATGTGTATGCATGGTCTGTAGTTTTTGATTGGGGGAAGGGCAGAGTACGATAAACTTACTCTATACGTTTAATTCTGAAATATAGACTCGAGGATCAAGCCAACTGTCACAGTGAACGGTATTGGCTCCTATATTATATGTGTATATATATATATATATATATATATATATATATATATATATATATATATATATATATTTATTTATTATATATATAAAGGGTTTTCACTAGACCAATGTATATTCCATTTAACGTTAAACATGCATGTGTACACATATATACATTCTGTAATCTTGATTAATTTTTGCGAGGTAATCCACAGTTTTGCAGAGCGCTGGAAGTTAATCATTAGCTTGATTTATTCTATTAGTATTAATTAATCACTTTGTCATGATGAGACAATGTAACGATTGGAAAATTTTCGAATCATGGACCCACAAGCCTGACAAGGGGCAGTGTTATGTAAAGGACATGAGTTCATGATCAGCAGCACAAAATGTTAGTTTAATCTTTTAATCTTTACTGATTCAGAGTCATAGAAATCTTCTCAGTCCTTATCCTATACTCAAGGTAGGGCGTCCTGACCTTTCGATAAGATTTGTGACTTTTGCTTTAAGTTCCTGGTACCGTATCGTTTTCTGAAATGGATGTTGCTAAAACACGGAACGGAATTTAAGAAGTAGCCAAGATAACACAAAAATCGGGAAAATGTGCTGTATTTCAAAGGGGCATTAGTTGTCATTTTGTCACTAAAAGTTGAATTTAATGAAACTTGTTCTATATTATATATTTCAGTAATATTTTACACAAGTATTTAATTATTTCAAAGTAGGCACATGAATGCGTAATTTTAGTGATTAATTAATTATTGTCGTGCAAGACAATGATTCTTCCATATACATTTCCTTACACTAAAAGCGGTTAGCGAACGTAGTTTTATTAGGTTTCTCTTGCTTTTGTACAAAATAAATGTTTTTATGAGTCATTTATATATATTGCTAAATTTCATATGCCATTGAGAGATTTTGAAAAAAATAAAGGTTGCCATCACGTGTAAAATCAAAATTTTAGGAATTTGTTCACAAAGCGATAAAACAATTTTTTTTAAAAATTCTGCACCATAGATTGATTAATTAAGCCGTAGGAATCTGTAGACTTATCAATTAAATAAAAAATAAAAACCGGGAAAAAAAAATATCCAATCCGAAAAAAAATTTACCCACCATCTTTTATATATTAATAAAAATACACGAGGATGGCATCGTAATTTAATAGATGATGGTAGATAATTTTTTTCGGGTTGGATAATTTTTTCCGGGTTTTTATTTTAATTTAGTTGATTAAACTTCAGATTCCTGTGATTAAGCTAACTTAAATGTTTGTATAAGAGTTTTCATTGAAGCGTCTTACAAGAATCTTGTAATTTCGGCATTGAGAGAGGTGTTAGCGAGCAGTGGCCCGTAACGGGTAGAGAGAACACGCAGGGTTTATATATATTCTCTCTCGTGGCAAAACGTCTTTAACGCAGAATCTGATGTATTTACACATAAAACAGAGTGTGTGTGTGTACTTACGACAGTGAGTGTGGTATGTATAAAACAACGAAAATTCATGATCTTATTAAATCAACAAGGTAAGCATCTTGTGTTTAATTTATAATATATCTTTATATATCTTTTTTTTGTTTTACAAATAGGGACAGAGTGACTGTCATTAACAAGTGGCGGATCTAAGATTTACGAAAGGGGGCATATGAGAGTCAAGTATTAGCCAAAATACTCAACCAATTTGGGTGTCAAATTTGGAGTTTTACTCATATCATTGATACACATCGTATTTGTTCTCTTCAAAATTTCGTATATTAGTCCAGATGTAGAAGTAAATTTAAATTCAATTATCTTAAAAAATATCTAGTTCAATTAAATGGACTGATTCACGATTTTCCCTAAAAAAATAAATAATTTTTTTCACTTTTAATTATCAAAATCTACTTCTAATGTGTTTAAAAGATTTCACATAAAGATTAAGGTTATACATTATCACAGAAGCTCATTTTAGAGAGTTTATTATGTGTTTTGTAAACAAAGATTGCGGTACATGTATGTTTAATTGTTTACGAAATTTTCAAAAGAAATGGATATCGATCTAAGATTATTATATCTTTTACATTTCAAGCATTTTGGGGGTAAAATGTGTCATTTTAAAGTTAAAATTTGTGACTATGTAAAATTAAGATGCTTTATATAACAAAATCAATATTTCACTTGTTTATTTGTATACATAAAAAGACTCTAGGGTCTTTGTTTACATAACGCAGATTTAAGGCAAAAATATTGTTTTTATTCTTGCATTCAGAAGGTCAAAATTTTGACTGTCAACATTAAATGAGTTATATTTTTAATGTTTAACATCAAAAAATGAATTTTTTTTTAAATCAAAAATCGTGAATCAGTCCCTTTAAAACCAAGTTCAGTTCCGTTTCGTTTTCCGTTCCGCGTTTTAGCAACACCCTTCCAAAAAATTCATATCCTTTTGAATGACCTACTTTTTTGCAGTTACATAACACGTCAGCTTTATTATCGGCCGCCTGGAGGCAGACGATTATTACCGTCTTCCGTAAAAGTTTCTCCCGTGCATACTCGGGTGGATATAAGATAATTATAGTGAATTTGTGTAGAGTTGTACAGATTTAATTAAAAAATTGTCTTCCTGTAAACGAACTTTTCATATATGAATGGTTTGTTAACAGGAAGACATTTTTCCTATTAAAAATATATTTCTTTCTGTGCTAAATATTTTGTCGTGTTTATTTATTATACAACATCAGGGACTGACACTAACGGCTGTCCGATTGTCCGGGACAACTTAAAACGGTGGTCGGACAACTAAGTTCTGTAGTTTACCTGTCCGATGGGACAACCAAAAATAAATGAAGGGTATCCGTGAAATTTTAATAAATTCTACGTGAAAAGAGTCCTTAAAGTTTTTGAAGTACATCTCGTCGATAGAAATAATCTGATAATCAATATGGCGTTTTTCTGGTTTTCCCTGATCTAAATTTAGATTGTTCATTAATATCGACCAATCAGCTTCACGGTGTATTTTAATCGCGCCAATCAGATGTCTCTATTGTCGCGTGATTCTTGGAAGTGAACAAACAGATATAGAACACTTTTTCCGAAGTTAAAATTGAATAATTTTTACGAAAAACATGTCCAAAATGAAAAATTATCAATAGGTTATCAAATAATACTTTATTAAAAAGAATTTAAGGGGAATATTCTCTGATTATTTGATCCATTATAGTCTTAAATAAAACATATTACGACGTAAGAAATGACATAAAATAAGTCAATATAAAAGTCTACTGGTACTATTTTTATTTTTTTATTAGACACAAAAATAATTTTTATTAGACACAAAAATACAATAAGTCACTGTGCAATTTGCTGCAGATCTGGAAGTACATAAATATGGCTCAACTTCTGTCTGTAACTAAGTGTTCTGCCTGCAAACATTAAGGTAAAAATGTATATACATAGATTGCTGTCTGAGTGACAGGAGTTTTGAAACCATTCAATACATTATTATTAATTAATGATTTCACATGGAGATCACAAGAAAACCAGGGTAACACTATTAATAAAAAAAACACTCATGAGAATGCAATGCATATACATTACAGTTTTTTGTTGGTCAGTTTCGGACAAGTACATTTTCCATTCGGACAACCTAAATTTCATGTTAACTTGTCCGAAGGGACAGGTTGGTATTAAAATTAGTGTCAGTCCCTGAACATAGAACATATATGATTTACGCAAACATGAAGGAAATTTTTTAGCATAAATCCATTTATTGCATAATTGTATACTTATAACTCATATAACTTTATAATACATAAACTGTCTAAATCATGAGTAATAAATCCTATATGGAAATTCCCGTGGTTTCCGTTAGTGGGTTAAAAAAAAAAAAAAAAAAAAAAAAAACAACTTTTAGAAGAACATATAAACCCAGATTATTCCGATTTTGAGTCGTTCAGGGTTCATCTATTTTTCTAAACATATCTTAACGTCTATCACTAAAATGACCAAATCCCTGGAACAACCTGTCCCTTCCTCATGATAAATGAAAGGTCTACAGGGGATGCTACCTTCTCCTGAACACCTGATCCCATCCCCTCCTGGACCTGATCCCACCCCCTCCTGGACATCTGATCCTACCTCCTCCTGGACACCTGATCACACTTCCTCCTGGACACCTGATCACACTTCCTCCTGGACACCTGATCCCACCTCCTCCTGTGCACCTGATCCCACCTCTTCCTGGCACCTGATCACACTTCCTCCTGGACATCTGATCCTACCTCCTCCTGGACACCTGATCACACTTCCTCCTGGACACCTGATCACACTTCCTCCTGGACATCTGATCCTACCTCCTCCTGGACACCTGATCACACTTCCTCCTGGACACCTGATCACACTTCCTCCTGGACATCTGATCCTACCTCCTCCTGGACACCTGATCACACTTCCTCCTGGACACCTGATCCCACCTCCTCCTGTGCACCTGATCACACTTCCTCCTGGACACCTGATCACACTTCCTCCTGGACACCTGATCCCACCTCCTCCTGTGCACCTGATCCCACCTCTTCCTGGCACCTGATCCCACCTTTGGTGTGCCCAGGGTCCGTGTTTGCCCTTTTCTCTTCTTTTGTGTTCTTTATAGAATTTTCTAGATTGATCATTTTTCATTGCCTTCCCTCTTATGCATAGGATTTTTTTTTCTGCAATGCTTGCTACCTTCATCACCCGATAAAACAACAAAGAAAGCATTAATTCCACCCTCCTGTGATGTCATCAGATTTTTCAAAATGATTTATTAAGATTTATGCATAATAGGAACATAAACTTTTCCGATAGTTATTGTAAAAAATCTTGTTAAAACTAAATTATTTCAAAAGTCGAAATTATAGATGAATATTCATTGATATGTTTCAAAATATTGAATCCAAGGGCAATAACTCTGTTTTTATTGATTTCTTTATCAAGTCCATTATGCGATAGATTTCCTTTATTTTTATAGACAATTTGTATACTTTGTGAAGAAACAGTTTCATGAAATTGTTATGAATGGCATTATATCGTCATAACCAGTTTTTATGACATTATGATAACGCTGTTTAAGGAAAATTGCAATTTTCTGACGGTGATACAGATTCTGTTTATGTATGTCTTGCATCTTAAAAACTGATGACCTATATATTTTATTTCATAATTCATTAGTTCTAACTCTAATGAATGGAAATAAATACACTTTTTAAACTTGTATCAGATAACACTGTCGTCATAATAAGGCGCTACAGCTTACAAAAGTACTAGACTGGATAATATCCCAGCAAGATTTTTAAAAGATGCAATATGGTGCTTTTTCATTAAAGAACCTATCATGTATATTGTAAATAAATTAAGTGGTGTTGTACCAGATGAATTTAAAAATGCAAGGGTCAATTCAAGTCCCTTTTCAAAGACGGAAGTTCACTGGAAGTTGGCAATTATAGTCCAGTTAGCATACTATGCATAGTGTCAAAGATACTGGGAAAATGTGTCCATGTACAACTCTTACATTTTTTGAACAGCAACAATTTGTTTTATTCTCATCGATCAGGTTTTAGAAGCCATTTTTCTACGGATACCTGTTTAATACATATGTTTGACTTTACTAGAAGCAATACCTCCAAAGGGATTTTTACTGGTATGGTAATGTTGGACTTACAAAAAGCATTTGACACTGTCGATCATAAAATCTTATGTGACAAATTAGAGGTTTTAGGAGTTTTATCCACAGAGTGGTTTATGTCTTATCTGTCTGGTAGACAGCAGCAAGTTGATGTCAATAACGTAGCATCTAATTTTAACCAAATAGATTGTGGAGTACGTCAGGGGAGCATTTTAGTCCCTCTTCTATTCTTAATTTATGTCAATGATTTGTCTATAAGTATTGACAAAGACTGCAAGTTGATTTTATATGCTGACGATAGTGCTGCATTTTATGTTCATAGAGATCCTGGTGCGATTGCACAAAAACTAGGAAATGTTATGGAAAATTGATCTTCATGGCTTGTAGATAACAGTCTCTTCACCTTGGAAAAACAGAAACCATTTTATTTGGACCACCCCAAAAATTGAAAAATGTTACAATTTTTAAAATTCTATGTAATGGTCAGGAAATCAAAGCATCTGATACTGTTAAATATTTAGGTATATGTATAGATAAATTTCTCTCATGTGAAAATATCGTTTCAAACATCATACAAAAGGTAAATGCTAGACTTAATTTTTTGTACAGACATGAATCTTGGTTAAATTTACGGTCAAGAAAGATGTTCTGCTTTAATACAATGCTATTTTGATTATGCATGTTCTTGGTTTTGTGGTATTGGCAAACAACTTAAACAAAAAATTGCAAGTAACCCAAAACAAAGTTGTCAGATTTATTTTTTAAATCTAGGTCCTAGAGCTAGCATTTCTAGTGACATTCTAGATTCTTTGGACATGTTAAGAGTGGATGACAGAGCTACTCAACTAAGATTGAACCATGTATTTAATATATTTCATGGTAAAGTCCCACATTATCTCTGTGATCAATTTGTTCTAAACAATAATGATACTAGAAGTACTACAAACAAAACTTTTATCATACCTAAGATAAAAGGCAAAGAATCCTCTTTTTTACAATGCTATCAAGGATTGGTATAATTTACCTTTAGATACAAAAGAGTTGGCAACTAAGCAAAGTTTTAATTTTTATAAAAAAGCTGTAAAGTCCTTATTAGCCAGCAAGGCAAGGGGTATAACCAGAAATCATGTCTAATTTTTTTTAAATACATTTTTTTTTAACACTTTAATATTCTATGATAAAATATGTCTGTTCAAAGCTTGTCATTTTTCAACACACTATGCAACTATTAATCGAATTGTTAGTCATGTAATGTTTATTCTTTTTGTCTGTTGATCATATCTATTATATAAATATAAGGACCCCATTGGAAATAAGCTAATTTAAGCTTTTATGGGTTATCCTTAGGTTATTATATCCACACACAAAAAATGTTGAATTTACATAGTACCAATGGTGAACTAACGTGTTACTTGCGGCACTTTTCAAGTTGTGTAAACACTGATTACAAACCAGGAGGATTCATTCTAATTATAAATGATAGAACAAATGATGAATTTACCTATACTTCAAAATAAGTAATTATACCTTTCAAAGAATTAATCATACACTGTAACAGACTAATTAAAATTGGATCTTTTGTGTATAGCGATGTAAGTGAACGGATCAGAGGATGAAAGGTGAAGATAACGAAGAGTGATCAATCTCATAACTCCTATAAGCAATACAAAATAGATAGTTGGGCAACCACGGACCCCTGGACACACCAGGGGTGGGATCAGGTGCCTAGGAGGAGTAAGCATCCCCTGTCGACCAGTCACACCCGCCGTGAGCCCAATATCCTGATCAGGTAAACGGATTTATCCGTAGTCAAAATCAGTGTACCACGAACGGCCTAACAATCGGTATGAAACACGTCAGACAGCATTTGACCCAATGATAGGTTGTATTGACGAACCAGATCGTTATAACGACAATAGAATTTGCGAAATGCTGACTTCAAGCGATACTGTTGAAACCCCTGTACCTTCAACTTGTTTGGCAGTAGCTTGCATCGATTTAAAAACTGACCATAAGCAGAACAAGCTCTAGGGTATCGAATCAGTTGAGAGATATAACCACCATATGCAGGTGATAATTGAATATTGCTACATAGATATGGGAAGTTGACGATGGAGAAGCTGAAATCATTCCGTTTGTCATATATACAGTTGAACTGATCTAATCTTAATTAGATTGACACCGGAACTTAAAAGTTATGAAAAAGCAAATACACATGTATATCAAAATATTCAATAGATGTTGCATTGTGTAATAACATTTACAGTCATTCCAACCCACTGGATTTACATTGCACCAATGATAAGTACTGCAAATTGTCAAGTAACATTTCACATTTCTACATTTACGTTTAACATTACGTGCATTGCGTAGTTATAAATACATAGTTAGAATTATCCATAGACGTATCTGACATCTATCATTGTCATATGGAGGGGGGTGGGTGGGTGTCTGAAACATGTCAATATTGAAGGGTGTGTGTCTGAAACATGTTAATAAGGGGGGGTCTGAAACATGTCAATAAGGGTGTGTGTCTGAAACATGTCAATAAAGAGGGGGGGGGGGGTCTGAAACATGTCAATAGGGAGGGGGGGGGGTGTCTGAAACATGTCAATAGGGGGGGGGGGGTCTGAAACATGTCAACAAGGGGTATACATCAAGTCAGATTATGACAGACTAATGAAAAAAAAATCATACATGTCCTTCCCTTTTACTAATATTGGTGTTGGCATTAATTGTTTTGCTGAATTTATGTGCGCTATAACTGAATTGTTGCTCTCTTCGAATGAATTGATTATATCAACAATTGAATGGAAGAGAACAATAATTCAATTAATGAGCGCATCAATTCAATTAATGCGCGCAATATATCATTAATTCACATTGATGCGCGCATTAATTCTTTTAGAGAGAGAAACTATCTATAATTAGATATATATGTATCTTCTAATCAACATATCCAAGATCAAGTTCATTTATTCGCTCAAAGCACAGTATATATAGTACATGAGGTGCATTAGATAAACATACAATTGAGTACGAATAAGGTCGACGTCAGAGTATATGAACAAATACACAATATTTACATTTACTCTTTAATTTTGTGATAAAATGCATTAGAGAATTTTGAATGATATTTGCCTATAACTACAAAGACCGAATCACTATTTCTGTTAGGCGTGTGAACACTGTCGAGCATGTCGTCTGCATCTCGGCCCACAGGGACGATTCAACCGGTGATTATGTAATAATGATAGTAGGGGTCTTATACCATACAACTTACTAATAAAATTATTATTACGCCTTATTGGGGCATGATATGGTGTAAGACCCCCTACTATTATTATTACAGACAAAATTACCATACAGTTCCTGTGCTCGGTCACACGTGTACGTGTGTCGAATGAAAACAAAGCCTTGTTGTCCATTCCCATCTCATTCGATGTCAGATAGGTTGATCTTACCTCTGATATGTGGTTAATTTCACCGAACAAGCTCGAGATATTGATCCAAGTGCAGGGTTTTTTCAACAATTCTTCTTTCAGGAATATTGTACTTTCATTTCTCGAAGTGACATCTTGGCCAACTAACACCTACAGTGACTATACCTGCGCTGTTTAAACCCAGTTCAGATTGTAAACTTTGTTAATAAGTTGATTTTTATGATATTTATTGAAAATCAATTCAAGAATTGGACTATTAAATTTTTCCAGAATTATGCACTCTTTTCTTTTACGTTATGACATCACATTTTGCTTCCCACGGCTATTCCGTTAATCGCTACTTACCCAAAGAATTACGCGGGATATTTGAGATATATATATACATGTATATATAAAAAAAAAACCACATATTAAAAAAGTTTCAAAATGTAAATATAAGCAATGAATTATTATTTTTTGAAAGATGTAGTCTCATAACTTCAACGGTGTGTGCAAACAAATTTTCATAACGCGCACACACCGTTGCAGTTACGAGACTACATCTTTCAAAAAATAATAATTTTATTGCTTAAATGGGCGATTCTCTCATTTCATTCACAAACTGGCAAAATATTGTCCCATGTTATTTTTTTTTCAAATTATTACGATGTGTCTTGAAAGTTTGAATTGATTCTGTGTCTACACTTTAAAAGCTTACTAGAAAAAAATATAAATCCGTTTGGTCTAACAACACAACTCAAAATTAATCAATGTTAATTGCCCAATTACCTCATTACAATGACGTGACGGTAATGTGTTGGAATTTTGAATATATTTCTTAGAAATGTTTGGAAAATAATGCAATTTAAACTTTTTACTTATTTTCTAAAGAAAATTAATTGAATGCATGGAATACATTGTGGGGAAAACCACTCATGGAATTATTTTTGAAAGAAAATATTTTGTCTATCAAAACATATTCCATACCGTAACGCTTCTATTTTCTGCACTTATGATACACCCATGAACTTCATTGACATATTTCCCACCACTGATTTTTGTTTAAATTTGATTAAATAATCCCTAGCAACCAACGATATAGACACATTCATTCAATTAATTTCCAAAGTAACAAGAATCGCTAAATTAGGACATGATTTGAAAAATATATATGGGATAATGTAAGAAAATATCCATACCACAACACTCCATACCGTCACATCAGTAACAATAGCGGTACGATCTATGTTGTGACGGTATGGAAATTCTTTCAATTAAGTTAATAAAATTGATATTATGATTGGAAATTATTTTCAAAATGGCAAATATATAGGTTTTTTAAAAAACATAAAATCACATGAATTTGCTGAAACAGAAAAAGAAATACATGTATTAGGCCTATGGTTTCAAAAGCTTAAATCTGGTGCAGTGGCCCATGTCAGAATTTTATGTAAGTCTAAGAATGTATGATCTCACAGGGTAAGGGTTCTGACTACTTGTTATTTATATATATAAAGATAAGTCAACATTACCGTAGAAAACAGCCAATCTGCATAGCAATGGTAAAAACGGCAGCTAATGAAAAAAATGTATAACATACAAGCTACATGTATCTGTCCTGTTTTGTCCAGCCAAATGTGCTTGTTTCAATCCCTCTGAACACATTTTTCATGAAATTATTTAAGAACGCAATGAATCAGAGCAGTCTACAGAAATTCGCATAAGTTGTAATGGAAAGGTGAAGATAACGAACAGTGATCAATCTCATAACTCCTGTAAGGAATACAAGTTAAAGAGTTGGGCAAACATGGACTCTGGACAGGATATATACCAGAGGTGATATTAGGTGCCTAGGAGGAGTAAGCATCAGATTCTCAAGATAGCAAGATAATGAAGGTCACAGATGGAGATGCAGAACTTATAGGGAAGTGCATCTTCGCAAGTCAATGGTTTCTGATCCGCTCCGCTCCACATATGTTTATGTGGAGTGGATCATATCAGAAACCCTTGACTTGGGAAAATGAGGGAAGTGGTGCGTTGTAGAGTCTGATAGAAAACCATACCCAGGTACAATTTTGGGTGTAGACCATGATTCAGTAGAGATCATGGGCCTTTAGAAACATGTATTAAAATGAAATGTAGAAATTGAACATGCACCCTAGCAAGAATTCGTGCAACTGTTGGAGTATACAATGGATATGAATGCGATTGAGTGTGCTTGGTGATCGGACTTATTTGATTAATGTATAGAAGCTGAGATATGAACTAAAAGATGAGTTAAATTCTGTTATTTTGATCAGTTGAGAATTGATGTGTGATGTTGCATTATTTGACAATTTCTTTCATAGTAAATCCCCTGATAGAATATCTCTGTTTGTTAATCAGTCTGTTATTCTGTACCGTAATATTGATGTCTTACCATCACAATGCATATTTTAACTAGCAACCTCTTAAAAGCAATGTACAATTATCATCATAATCTTTCAGAGGAACAATTATCTTATGGGATTTCCTGTATGATATAAACAGCCTTGATCTCTGTTCAAATTTGAGCGCAAATCTAAGTTTTCAAGTTCTTAAACGGGGGGAAATTCCACTTTCCGTACCATCACCAAATTTCTTGATAAAAGATTATTTCTATTTAATTATCTTTTATAAAAGAATTATACGATGACTGTGAAGCTCATCATTTTAGGCCATTTTAAATGTTTAACACCCAATAAACAATTACAAAACAAATTTAACAATTATGTTACGGTATGGAATTTTTTTAACACGTAACGTCGAGAATGACGTCATTACGTAAAATCCGTAAGTCCAAGTGTGTGGCCAAACAACATTTGACACCTTTAAACTTCATAATATTAGATTATAACTGAAAAGTTGGAAATAATTAACCTCAAATAAAAATCAATACCCATTCTGAAATGTTAACTCAACGAGAGAATAGCCCAAATATACATGTATATGCAGTGAAAAATTATTTACAAAATAGGACAGACTACCTCATAGATTTTTTAGATAAATACACAGAGTTTTTAAAGTGTTTTAGCCTTACTGATTGACATAATTTCATATTGTAACATTAGGTTTTCTAAAGCCCGGGCCTAAGTTCAATCATTGTTCATGCATATTCAAAATTTTCTGTATCCTGGCCATAATCTTAATTTGAAATTTTCATAATTATATAAACATTCCAAATTCGGTATGAGGCATCTTTGGAACAAGGGGGACATAAATTGTAAATTGCAGGAGTCCTGCATCCCTGGGACCTTAGGGGCGGGGCAAAAACTGCCCCAAATCGACCAATTTTCAAAATTATTCTTCTCTACAACCGCACATGTTAAAGAAAAACGAATTGCATGGTGATGGAGAGCAGGAAGGCCTCTACCAAAATTGTAAATTTCATGATCCCCAGGGTAGGGGTTCTGACCCCAGGGCAGGGCCAAACTTACTATATAGTGTTTATGTGTAAAACACTTAAATAACATCTTCTTTAGTGCTATTGAAACTAAATGGATATAATATACAGGTAGTCCTTTACCAAAATTGTAAATTTGATTATCCCTGGGGTACTTGTTCTGAAAATGCTTACTTAGGAATAACAGAAATGGAATGTACAGAAAATGGTGAATTTCACAATCCATGGTTTTGACTCTAGGATGGGTCCATATCAGTTATATCTTTTAATGTTAATACACCTTTTATATTATGTAAAACCTTTCATCAGTGTATGCACTTTTGAGGGCATTGAGGATTTAAGAACACATCTTGTTTTATACTGTTGCTGAACATTAGAATTTAGCTAAGATGTTCAGAAAAGGAATTTTTCTAGATTTCATAGCCCTTGGGAGTAGATACTTTTTCACTAGTACTCGTGTGACCGACAGGGCCTGTGGGCCTCTTGTTCAGAATACGTACGAAAGCTATTTTTAATTTGTGTGTGTGTGTTGGGGGGGGGGGGGGGGGAGGGGCAATACACTGTAATACTGTTGGTGTAGTGAGGAAGGTCAGGTATATCGGTTGCATTTAAAAATCAAAGTACTTATGGGAGTTGATTTATGTAGGTTTGCACCAGATGCTTCTGGGATTGAGAATTATTCCAAAATAATAATAAAAAATAGAGAAGTACCCTCAAAAGTAATAAACTTATGTTGTGTCTCTAGGCCTATAACAATCAACGCACAATTATTTATGTCTACATACATATAGACACTGGTAAGTTAACACATTGTCTGGATTCTATTTCACTATTCCAACATATTATAATGTAATACGCTTACAATTGCTCTTTTTTGTCAAAATATGTCACTACACAAATATTCTAGCACAAGAACATGTTTGGAAAAACTCCACACATACCTCAATGATTCTTTAATTAGTTTATGCTATTTCTTCATTTCTTTTCTACAACTCCTCTTAAAGATTGACACGACTTACACAACTATCCAGTTCCCCATTGCTTGAAGTACAAGAACTTGTACTTAAACATCAGACATTTACGTATCCATTATCTTTAAAATTGTGTATGATCCTACTTAATATTTGAAATTCAATTCCTAGAGCTCTATGCTATCCTATCATCTAGGAAAATCTCGATGTACATAACTTCGTAAGCATCAACAAATGACAGTAAAATAGCTACAATTTATTCAATTTCCAAACATAGCCATGTGGTCTTAATTTTGCACATGTGAAAAGGTTAAGATAACGGACAGTGATACATTTCATAAATCCTAAAAGGAATACAAAATTAAGAGTTCGACAAACACGGAGTCCTGTGTATATATTAGAGGTTGGACCTGCGCTTAGGAGGAGTAAGCATCCCCAGTCGACCGGTCACTCCCGCCGTAAGCCCCATGTCTTGATCAATTAAACGCATGTGATTGTGTACAGGACTCCATGTCCCACCCCCTCCTTGTATTTTTGAATGGTATTTCGGGTGTAATTTTGATAAAATATGAAACTTCAGTCAGTTCAGTAATACTTTAAATGGAATACTCAAATCTCGCATAGAAATCAGTTTTTTTTTTTTAAAATGTCATATCAACGATCATTAGAAATTATTAAAGTGTGCAATTCAGTCGGTGACATTTAAAAAAAAAAAAATCTGCACTTTGCTGAGAAATCCTATCAAAAGAGCAATTACCAACTGAAAAGGACGGTCGTTCTAAATCTGCTGATGATTCTTGGATTATATGCATCGCTATTTGGTGCGCAATATTTTCTTCACGCTGTTCAATTGCAACAATATAACCTCACCATCTACAACGAACGGAAGGTGTGATATTGATATCTTTCTGTCGTGGTCCACTATTTTTAAAACAAAACAAGAGGCCCAACGGCCACATCGCTCACCTGAGTCACCTTGGCTCATATTTAAAGATTTTCCCTATATATTTGTATGCAAAACTTTGATCCCCCTTGTGGCCCCATCCTACCCCTGAGGGCCATGATTTTAACAAACTGAAATATGTCAGAAAACTTTCATGTAAATATCAGCTTTTCTGGCTCAATGGTTCTCGAGAAGAAGATTTTTCCTATATATTTGTATGTAAAACTTTGATCCCCTATTGTGGCCTTATCATACCCCCAGGGACCATGATTTGAAGAAACTTGAGTGCATTATATCAGGAAGCCTTTATGTAAATTTCAGCTTTTCTAGCTCAGTGGTTCTTCAGAAGAAGATTTTTCCTATATATTTGTATGTAAAACTTCGATCCTCTATTGTGGCCCCATCATACCCCCAAGGCCATGATTTGAAGAAACGTGAATCTGAATTATGTCAGGACACCTTCGTGTAAATCTCAGCTTTTCTGGCTCAGTGGTTCTTGAGAAGAAGATTTTTCCTATATATTAGTATGTAAAACTTTGATCCCCTATTGTGGTCCCATTCAACCCCCGGGGCCATGATTTGAACAAACGTGAATCTGCACTATGTCAAGAAGCTTTCATGTAAATCTCAGCTTTTCTGGCTCAGTGCTTCTTGAGAAGATTTTTAAAATATATTAGTATGTAAAACTTTGATCCCCTATTGTGGTCCCATCCAACCCCCGGGCCCAGTGGTTCTTCAGAAAAAGATTTTAGCTCTTCTGAGCCGAAGACTCAAAGAGATAATCATATGGCCATATGTCTGGCGTGCGGTGTGTCAACTTTTTGGAAAAAGGGCTATATCTCAAGAACCCCTTGGCCAATTTTTGTCACAGGGTATCCCTGGCCCAAGGTCTTTTATTTGTACTAAAACTAGGGTTGTGACCCTTTCACAAGGGGAGATAATTAGGAAAATGCAAACAAAAGTAGTGGTTGCTAAAAAATCTTCTTCTCAAGAACCACTGGGCAAATTATCACCAAACTTATGCATAAGAATGAGGATAGGTTGTAGATAAAAAATTGTTCAAGGCATCATCCTGGGGCAAAGGGTGTGGTCTCAAGGTCACTTCAAAGTTGACCTTAAATTTTGTTTTGTTAAAAACTTTGATATTTTGCTTAGTATAAAGACTAGGATCATCAAATCTTATCAGTTGATGCATCTTAGGACATAATATCATGTTGTCTCAAAAGTAGGTCATGGTGACATACTTTTGAATTTCGCAGGTAATTACTATATTAAATAGATTTTGATGCATATCTTGGACACTTTTGAGCCTATGATCATCAAAAGTTGTCAGTTGATAGATCATGGGACCTTCAACTGCGTCATGTGAAAAGTATGTCACCATGACCTACTTTCTGAATTTTATGGCTAATCATTTATGAATACATTTTAGGTTGTTATTTCAGATACCGAGAGGTTTAGAATCATCAAACCTTTAATTGATGCGTCTAGAGGCCTCGAAACATATTTATAATTAAAAAAGTAGGTCACAGTGACCTACTTTTTGAATTTTGCAGACATTCAAATTTCACATTTTCAAGTTTAGATGCATATTTTGGACACTATATGAAAGCTAGGATCATCAAACTTTGTCAGTTGATGCATCTTCAGTCTTCATAGTTTGTTGACCAAAAAGTAGGTCACCGTGACCTATTTTTGGATTTTGACGGCTATATTTGAATATTTCAGATACTATTTGACTTTCAATCATCAAACTTTGTCAGTTGATGGGTCTTGAGTCTTCAGAGTGTCAACCAAAAAGTAGGTCACTGTGACCTACTTTTGGAATTTGACGTTTATATCTGAATATTTCAGATACTATTTGACTTCAATATCAAACTTTGTCAGTTCATGCATCCTGAGTCTTTGGAGTGTGTCGACCAAAAAGTAGGTCACTGTGGCCTTCTTTTGGAATTTGACGGCTATATTTGAATACCATTTGACTTGTCAGTTGATGCATCTCGAGTCTTCAGTGTGTCGACCAAAAGTAGGTCACCGTGACCTACTTTTGGACAGTTACATTTAAATTTTCAGGTACTATTTGACTTAACATCATCAAACTTTGTTAATTGATGAATCTTGGTTAGCGAAAATTTTTGCCTGTTCTACAATGTATCAGAAGAGCGATTCTAGGCCCATGGGCCCACCCTATATTTACATTTTTGTGATTATCTCCCCTTTGAAAGGGACATGGCCCTTCATTTGAACAAACTTGAAAGCCCTTCACCCAAGGCTGCTTTGTGGCAAGTTTGGTTGAAATTGGTCCAACTGTTCTTGAGAAGTCGAAAATGTGAAAAATTTACAACAACGACCAAATTTTGATCAGAAAAGCTCACTTAATTAAGGTAGTTCCATCCTCATGTGACTGATCAATATTAATGGTTAAAAGTGGGAAAACTTTATTAATTTCCACTCAATATAGTTTAATTAATAACCAAAGAAAATGTATGTTGCCACCTTTTTAAAGATGTCAGACATACAACAAGAGCAACGCCAACGTGGCATAATACGCCCGTAGATTTTGCTAAAGGAAAACATATTTTAGTGCGATTCATATTTTAGTGAAGTTAGCACTGGCCTCTGTGAGCTAATTCATTATGATGGTGATCAAATATACCAAGTTATAATATCCAGGAGCTTACGGTTCGGTTTGTATCCTGTCCACAAGGTTTTCCTTATAAGTGATACTATGACCTTGACCTTGAAAAACAATAGGCATCTTCCTCTCATCATGGTGATCAAATATACCAAGTTATAATATCCAGGAGCTTACGGTTCGGTTTGTATCCTGTCCACAAGGTTTTCCTTATAAGTGATACTACGACCTTGACCTTGAAAAACAATAGGCATCTTCCTCTCATCATGGTGATCAAATATACCAAGTTATAATATCCTGGAGCTTACGGTTCGGTTTGTATCCTGCCCACAAAGTTTTCCTAATAAGTGATACTACGACTTTGACCTTGAAAAACAATAAGCACCTTCCTCTCATCATGATGATCAAATATACCAAGTTATAATATCCTGGAGCTTACGGTTCGGTTTGTATCCTGCCCACAAGGTTTTCCTAATAAGTGATACTACGACCTTGACCTTTGACCTCTCACCTTGAGAAACAATAGGCATCTTTCTCTCATCATGGTGATCAAATGTACCAAGTTGTAAAGCCCTAGGGCTTATGGTTCAGTCTGTATCCTGCCCACATGGTCCGGACAGACAGACGGACGACGCCATACCACAATACGTCCCGTCTTCGATGGGCGTATAAAAACGGAAGCATACATCAACATCAGAAAATCACACATTTTCGTTAAACAGAATAATGAAAATAGATAAAAACTTGTTGAAATGACAAAATTTGAATATCAAGTTTTAAAAAACTGCTAATTCATAAATACATGTATGTATAGAATAATTGTAGATATTAGGGAAACCAATGTTTAATAGACATCCAGTAGAGAAAATTCCATCATAGGAGTTATGGCCCTTGACATTTTTTAAATCATCTATGGAAAATATAAACTTTTTCAGTATGAATAGTTTACCAGATTTTTTATTATATCCAGTGAATAAAATTCCTCAGTAAGATATATTTCTATCATGCGCTAAGTTTAATTTAATAAGATTTTTGCAAAAACCTATGACATCACACGAGGATCGTTCAACCTCATGCCTTTCGCTCAGGTGAGCTAAAAACCGTGAAGAGGTCCACGAATATGAGGTGCCGTTTTAATATTTTTGAGGTATTCTCCGATATCAAAAAAAGAATTATTGATATTAATAATTCCAATTCCCGATATCAAAAAATCATTTTCTGATATAAAGAAATCGAATTTTTGATATTAAAAAACAACTTGGAATTTTTTAAATCAAAAAATAAGATTTTTTATATCAAAAATTCAAATTATTGATATCAATAAATAACTTGTTTTTCTGAAATCAAGAATTCTATTTATTTTTTTTTTAATATCAGAAAATCATTTTTTGATATCAGGAATTCAATTTCATCTATTAAATTCGTAGAAAGCATCCAATTTGTATTTTAAAATGTGATAAGGAATGTTTTGGTTCCAGCTGACAAAGCTTGTAACAACATTCGTTTGCCTTTGTAAGACTCATTATATTACAACTGTATTTCAAACGAACTTGACATTAATTCCACTTTCGGCAATCATACTTATACACACCAACTGCTCTTTCAAAGGACGAAATTCTTCAAAATCATGCTTCAGTATGTAATATCCCAGTCAATGGATCGGATGAATACAAGTTACCGTAACTATACTAGATTCCTTAAACTTCATGAAAACCCTTACAAAGATACATTGCTGAGTCATACGTTTTGATGTTGTTGATTTAAGAAAAGATTTGTGATTTCAAGTTCACTAAAAGTTCTTTAAAAAAAAATTTGAATTTAAATTTACACCACCTCACTTCTGGCATATGTAGTCGCACAGTTTCTCCTTTGAACACGGCTGTTAATATTTTCGTGAGGAGCAAAGATAAGGGCTTGGTAGAACATTTACTGGATCCAGGACTTTTCTACACTTTACACGACCAATCCTCACGATAAATTACATACTAGACTTTTTGACATCAGACAGCTGCTTCTTCAACAAAAATGGAAAACGCAAAATATTCCTTATCTAGTGATCAGACATGCCAAAAATTACTTTGTTAAACGCCACTCTGATTCCACGCACAAGTACTCTGAAGTTGAAATAAAAATTTGCTAGAGTTCCTCATTGACAATATCTTCGTGGTCTTTGGTGATTAGGTCTTCCAACAGTCTGTCGTAATTCCCACAAATTGTGCTCCTTTGTTGGCCAACCTGTTTTTATAGTCCTGCGATGCAGAATTTATATTTCATAAAATTTAAGCGAACAGAAAAAATCTCTTGCTGTGGCCTTCAATTCGACATTTAGATATATCGATGACGTTTTATCTACTAACAATATTACATGTGCACCTTTATTTTGCAAGAAATGTGAATATATATTTAATGCTCTCTGCTTCTTCGGACTTATTTCATGATAAACTGCATATACTTGCATGCAATTCCAGTGTGCAAGAAAAGCTTTTTTCGTCCAAATTATCTTGACATTCAAAATGTTTCACGAATGTACGATATGTATTTTGAGCAATGCATGGTGTTATAAAACGTGATTTTGTTTCTCATTCCCCATACATTACTGAATCCAGCCACTATCATTTTAGTACCAGCAACAGTACACCACTTCGCTTGATCGAGCGTGTAGGGCAAGGCTTCACATAGATTTCAATGAAACTTCACTTTTGTTCTCAGAGACCAATCACATTAAAAGAATGACATAGCGTGGTGATGCAAACTCACTTGACTTGTACCGAAACCAAATGGTCAATCAGGGAGTGAAATTTGCACGCTTATTTTAATGATAGAATATCACTCAGGTGCGACAATCACATTTCGGGTATATACGGGTGGAGAAAAATAGGCTACCCGAAAGAAATCTGGCCAACAAGATGAGAAATATGTACATAATTATGAATTCATGTCAGCTTTAAAGTTGATTTAATACCTATTAAACCAGTCCTTTCCCCTTGGAGATTCCGATTTCAACAAACTTTAATCCAATTCTGTCAAAGATGCTTTGTGCCAAGTTTGAAACTGGCTTCGTGGTTTTGGGAGAAATAATTTGAAACAAACTAGGGACAATTTTTTGGTAACATAAAATAGATGGCTGGTCAGGTTACAGAAAAATAATCCTACATCTAACCTTTCTTTGTTCAAGAGTATCTACCCAGACAAAAAAAAAAAACTTTCGAGAAAATTCTTCAAGTAACCTCAACCACCAATACGAAAAATCCATTTATAAGCTTGAGCATTTAAGATACCTTTGTAAGAAAATGACTACCCACATACATGCATCGAGGTTGGGTGACCAAAAAAGATGATTCCTATTTAACTCTAAACCCCTTCACCAATATCGTTCTAAAGAGAGTACAGAGTTGACTTGAAATGAAATATAGACCAGAAAACATCAAAATCTGTCGGTCATATACCATCAACAGATATTTTCTTAAGGTTGGAAATTTTTGCGATTTCATCCATAAATGGTAGGTATTCATATTCTGCATTTTACCTATATGCATGGTTTTATATTTTGCGATTGTAATTTTTGCGATGTTTCCAATCCGCAAAAAAATGGGACAACCACAGAAAATACCTATTCTATGGTATATTTGGTTGGGTTTCTTAATCCTCTTCGTTTCGTGACTGGTGTACTGAAAAGACAGCTTTTAGTACATAGAAAAATAACAAACCTTAACATGATTTATTCAATGAACAATAGAGCATACTGGTTGCATACATACAAATCATTTATTTACAGTCATACTAGTAATACGGATAAAACAAACTTTAGTAGTACTGTCAATAAAATTCATTGTTTTAATGTCATATCCCACATGTTACCCAAATGCCCTTCGACCCTTCTTTGATTGACCCATACCATACCTGTGAACTTATTTACTACCTGTTTTACATTACACTACCCTGGCTTTACTGAAGGTTTTCTTTTGGGGCTCGCAACTCTTTCAGGATGATTCTCTCTGAATATGGTAAAAATGTGCGATCAGTTTCTTGCAATTGATAATGTACATATACATTATTTACAAACAAAAACTTTTCAGTGACAATACATTTCATATTTACAATTGCAAACCACAATTTGTCACATGAAAACATGTTATATACAGATATAAAATAGCTAAAGGTACCCTGGATTAACCTTTCAACCCAGAATACCTGCATCAATTGGGTCTCCTTACCAAAGCTGGTAAGAGGGCTGGCATGATGGTGGCCTCAGATCTCAGATTGGATGGGATGTGCAAATCCAAACTGTCCTGTAAAGATACTTGTAAATCATTAATAATTGTTTCCATACAAAATTACAATTTTACAAGCAATTTCTGTCTTTCAAAGTTCTCTATTCAACCTGTAGTCATGTCTTGTGTTTTTCTTTGTCTTTCTAACATTTACTAATGTATACTAACTGGCCCATATCCTTCCAAGCATAACAAGTGCTAGGTGAAATACAAAATGCAATTCAAAAATAAAATTTAACATCAAAATTGTTACAATTCAAAACCTCATTATGCTGCTTGGATTTGAGCCAATTATCTCTCGATACATTATACCACCAGAGAAAGGGACTAGCTGACCCTTTTGGTAAAATTATAGCATTATTCACATTCACAAATCACAAGGTTTCACACGTCATCTCCATTCAAGGCAGCGGTACTTGAACACTTCGAACAAAATTCCAAAGAAACCTTATCCTGGTGGACATGAAGACAGACTCCAGCTGACGATAATTTTGATCGCTTTGACTTGGCTGCGGGATAGTCATGATCATTATCAATGGATTGCCTCTTCCTTGAAAATGAAGAGGAGAGTTTCACGTTTTTCACATTAGGGATGTTTTTTAGTAGATTTGATAGAACACTCTGATTCGCTAGCACACTTCTCAGGTAATCCAATTCTTCCTCCATCACCTTGTGCGACAACTGTAGTTTGTTGCAATTGTCTTTCAATGTTTTGTTCTCAGATTTTAACTGCTCTACATCGCTCTCCAAGTTCTTTATGTACGTCTTCTTTTTTTCTCTGTTAAGCTTTGCTTGGATTGCATTTTTGCGATTTCTTTCCTCCATAGCTTCATAAATTTGGTCCTGTGTGTCCTCTGGTGTGCTGTATGCTGGAGTTTTTATGACCTTAATTACTTTAATTGGTGGCAGTTTGGATGAGTTAGATTCCTGTGCCAAGTTTTCTTTGTTATTTGGCATTTTGACTGTCTTGTGGTCATTTTCTAAACCCGTCTTAGATTTTGCTATTCTTGCGCTTCGCGTTTCCCTCTGTGTTACTTCTGAAGGAGAAATGGCTGAGAGGGTTATGACCCCATCTGAGGAATTTTCTTGGTCAGAACTGACAAAGTCACAAATGGGTGTGGTCAGTGCATGAGCTGCTATTGCAACAACGTCCACAGAATCATTCGAATTTTCACAAGGCGATTTACCAGACAGGTATTCCGAGATCTCTTCATCCAACGCGTCTGGGAAAAGAGGCATCCCCTCTCCCAAAGTCTCTGGCAAAGAAATGGGGCCATCGTCCATGCTTGACACGGAGTGGCACGGACTGTTCATTGCGCTATAGCCGCTGTCCGATGAATGACTGGGCGACAGTTCTGTGTATTCCCTCTCTCCTTTGACACCCAGGGTCACGTCATCAACAAGAATATCACTTTCCATAAGATTATCTAAGAAATAATCAAAACTGTTACTAGACCCATCAAATTCCATCATGCAAAATTATTCTAATGATCGCCAACAGAATTAGTTTGATTATTTTATTTTTATAAAAATACTTGAATCAAACTAATCTGTTCACCCAGGTTTTTGAATTACCTATACTTCATACAGCCTTCTCCAACCCTTCTGTCTCTTGTTGTGACGATATACGATCACATGCAGTTTATGTACTACTCAATAAACGTTTCAACAACGTTTGCACTGTAAGCAAGAATTCTACATTTTCATTGGACAAATAAGTCACATGGGGATCAGTCAATTGGTTGTTATTTTAAATAATATACGTCATTTAATCATGGCTAAATTTATGTGCCCCGGAAGAATGTTAATTCAAGGGCAGAGAACCAGGTTCAAACTATTTGTGTTGTGTGTTGTCGTAGCTATAGCTCCTATCTCACTGGGCAAACGAGTTAATACGTAATAGGTATGCCATATGGGCCAAATGCAATGATTGTATCATTTTAAACTTCACCGAAATTCCTAACTTTAGGATGATTTAATAAATCGACACAGTCACTGTGACAGTGAACATGTGGATAAGTTAAAATAATCTAGATCTACCTGTGTCCACAGGAGTCGGCAATTTTATCAATAAAGTAGAACTATATGAGAAATGGGCATAAATACAACCACTGAGCTTCGCGACGAGCTCGCGAAGCTCAGTGGTAGTATTTATGCCTATTTCTCATATATTTCTACTTTATTGATAAAATTGCCGACTCCTGTGCTGTGTCTCGGGACAGTAGGACACTGTCATTTATCGATAATACATTCTATCTTTAGAAAGCATTCTAGGCTATCTAATGTACCTGTAAGCGGCGGGTCATAGTTACGAACAAAATGGCGACGCTGCGTCATTAGTTACGCTGGCGGTCAATGAAAAAAAAAAATGTCTAAAACAGTTTTAAAACTTGCCATATTATCCCATTCTGTAGCATATCCATTTGCCATAATTATCTTTAAGTCATGGTAGCGAATTGCTTAGATAATAGAATGTATAGAGATATGAAGGTTGCAAACAATACAATAATTTCAACATGGGGCATTTCCATTTACCACTGCCTACTGGACCATTCTAGCATATACACGCTCCCAAATCATGAGGCAGATTTTGGCACCGCGACCAGGGCTAAGCCTAATGCACTGTGATATCCACTCTTCTGGTCTTCACACGTATTCACCTATATTACAACCTTGCATTTGTAACAGGAAGGAAGAAAATGCAACGGACCAGACCGGGATTCGAACCCGGGCCTCCTGAATCTGTAATCAGATTGCCTGAATCTGTAGTCAGGTGGCAGCCAACTGAGCTAATTGGCCACCAGCAATCAAACCCGGCTGACCGCTACACACCCATCAGAAAATATGACACTAATTCATTCATGCACCTTCTACTCTCCAATTCCTTTTTCCTCCAATTGGATTAAAATCAGATCTGATCTCAAAACAATAAGAAAAACATGGAAAGAACTGGAACAAATTGTGCAGGATAGAGGGGCTTAGAGAGATCTTGTGGGTGGCCTATACCCCAAAAGGGGTAGTAGGAATAAGTAACGTAATAGAACCAGTAGGTGATGATGAGGTAGTGCACGTAAACTGCCCCTTCCCTTTCAACCATATTCCTGCCCCTTTTCTCCATTCTCCTCTTAACCCAGTCCATCCTTACACAGACAAAAAAAATGTAGAAAAATATTACAATTTTAAGATGCATATCTCTCCTCATCATCACGTTGGATCTACTTATTCCTACTGCCCCTTTTAGGGCATAGGCCACCCACAAGAGTTCTCTAGGCCCCTCTATCCTGCACAATTTGCTCCTGTTCTTTCCATGTTTTTCTTATTGTTTTGGTGTTGGTCTCCAGGTTTCTCCGCCAGGTGTTTCTTGGTCTACCTCTCTTGCGCTTTCCTTAGGGGTTCCAGGATAATGCTTGCCTTGTGATGTTAGGATATGGTTTGCGTAGAGTGTGCCCTTTCCACCCCCATCTTCATTTTAATATCTCCTCTCTGACTTGAACTTGATTTGTTCACTGCCACAGTTCGGTCTTGCTGATTTTGTCAGCCCATTTAATCTGGAGGATTTGTCTCGGACATGTGTTGATAAATGTCTGGATCCTGTTTGTTGTTGTAACAGTTGTCCTCCATGTTTCTGAGCTAGATTATAAACATAATGTTTAAAATCATGAATTTATGTTGCGTACTGTAGCCCTCGGTCACTTTGTACGAGCAAAATTGACTAATTTCTTTTTATTTGGAATTGGCTACTATGTTGACTCACAATATTTTTGCCGAAATAATTAATGCTATTTTGAGTGGTGGTAAAAACTGTTTGAAATTGGAACTTGCAGCAAATGTAACGGGGCCATAGCATTATTAACTGCATATTAAAAGAAAAACAGGAAAAAATTTAAAAGTTGTGTGAAATTCAGCCTAAACTGGGCAATAAAGAAGAAAGTTTTTGATTTTTAATATCAGATAATTTTCAGGCATGATACATGCCTTAAATTTCTTTTGGTAGTTTAAACTTGCTGAATCATTTTACAAGTCTTTCTTTTGGTATGGCAGCTGTTTGCTATATATATGTGTGTGTAAGACTCTGAAGTGCGATGGGACTCCAAAGTACGATGGTCACACCAATCCCAATGGTGTGACATGCCAAAGTGCGATGGTCCACACTTGTGCGCCAAAATGCGATGGTGTGACACGCCGAAATCCATTGGTTTGTAAACGACACAGTGTTGTGGTACAGACTACCAACCGTGTGTTGTTTCACTAAAATATCGGTGCAAAATCCATGCATAAAAATAAGAAGTTCAACATATTTCATTACCATTTAGTTGTCGTGTTATTAAACAAAAAACTTTCCAACACGAAATCGTATAGAATGTTTTGCATTATTGCATATTCCCAGGATTTTATTACGTGTACGTCACAAGTAATAAATGATCATGAACTAAAGAATGTTTGGGCGAAGAAGATAGCTCGACAACAAATGTACTTTGCTGTTCTCACTATCCTCAACCTTGTATACCTTGCCGTTGCTGTCGTCCGTGTTGCATTTCTTCGGTTTCATTTTGAAAGACGTTAAGAATGATGTCACAATGACGAGACATCACAAACGTTACTGAACTCCACACCATCGGACTTTGGCGTGGCCATCGCACTTTGGCATCCGCAACATTAACAAACCATCGCACTTTGGCGTGACCATCGCACTTTGGAGCGACCATCACACTTTAGAGTCTTACATATATATATATTATACAGGTACATTATTTGTTTGTTCGTTAGATTTTCCTAAGAATAATTCCAATGAAGAGAAGTGGTGCAAGAGATGAGGCATCAATTGCCAAGACAAAGAGTGACCTCCCTTGCAAGAAGAAAAGAGATGATTGCAAGCCCAGTGGAGAGGAAGCGGCAACACAGTCTCGGGACACAATCATCTCCAGAGATAGCAACTGTTTGGAATTTCTGACTTTGAAGGGGCACCAGGATGTAGCTGATATCTTACTAGGTTGTAATTAAATGACAATAGATGGTCTCATAATTGTGTGAAAATCCTTACTCACATTTTATTATGCAAATTGACTACATGGAGGATATGATAAATCAGTTTATATCTTCACTAGCTGCTCTCATTTTGATCACAAAATTATTTTTAATGCAAAATTTTTATGAATATTTCCGAATCAGTTTCACTGTGAATTGATATACTCATCTTGATATTTGTAGGTATGATTTACTCCCTGAGTTTGAATCTCTTAGTGGTTGTACCAGTGATGTTTTAAATTGCTTGTTTTCAGGAGAGGGGGTGACTAGTAACTTACTGGACAGGGTAACTGAGGGTCAGCTGAAAGATCTTGGAATCAGGTTAGTGTTATTTAAGCTCATCTGCACGCAATAATTCAGAATTGAAGATATCATTAATTATTTGAAGAGATCTTTAATCAAATTGTTGCGCGCATCAAATGAATTGATGATATCTTCAAATAATTGAAGATATCTTCAATTATTTGAGTTTATGTTAATTTGGCGCTCCATATAAATATGTGCAGTATTGTACTACAAAATTTACAAAGACTTAACATGCACATCACAGAAAAGATAGAGGAATTGTCTCATGGAAATGATAATTTAAGCTGATGGTGTTTTAAGTTTAATCTGTCTGTCTAATTAAGATTCCATCTGCCCCTTGGGAGTAAGCCATGGTGTTTCAGAGTTCAACTGGAGATTCAAAGATCATTTTGATAAGAGCTAAATCACATCTGCTCAGTTAACGATTAATTAATAAGTATAATCTTTGCAAAACCCAAAATAAGTAATTCATACCATGTGAAAGAAACTCTAAATATGTGTAAGAAAATGAAAATTAGTTTTGGAATATTTCTGTAGTTATTTGAACAATTCAAGAGATATATTGACAAGTCAATATGGAATATCGGAACCATTATTTCGTGTCCGATTCCATCATGGTTTTAATATTTAGTATGCCCAACGAGATCATGTTTTCTGTGTTAACTTGGGCAACTTTCAATAGACAAGCACCTAGTTATTGATAATTTTTATCAGATATAGTGATATGTTCAGGGACAGTTAATCGTTGATTTTGACAGTTGAGGGGTGGGGATCAAACGGAGAAAAAAGGTGCAATTATATATGTAGAAAAATTTTTTAGCAAGAAAAACAGTTCTGCCCAAACCCCAAAATCGTAAACTCAAAATGGGGGGGTGGAGTGGGGGGATGGGGTATTCTTCAGTACATGTAAGAGTTCAATACTTGCATTTCTACTACCTCTCATCGCCATTATAACAAGTGACCAGCTAATAAATCGATCTTTGCATGTACTAAGCAACAAACATTGTATATGATAATAATACAATAAGTACATCATATGTCAAGAAAACGGGGGGGGGGGATAGAAGTGAGGGGGAGGGGGGCTACATGTTGAGCACTGTATGTACGTATCTGGGGACCAATGCATAAATTGTGATTATTTATATCATTTTATTGCGGTTGGTTGTTTTAATGACTCAAGAAAATAAATCTCATTAAGTAAATATCCACATACGTACATGGAGGAAATAATTTTTTTTATCTTCGCTTTTAAACATCAGAAATTTAATCCAATAACTCATGCTTTTGGTACTAGGACATTCACTTACAACATTCTGCAAAATAACTTACAAACCAGGTAGGTATTTTATTTGGTGACACAGTTGGGTGAGAAAAACTCAAATTTTCTGAGAAATCTCAGATTTGAGAAAATCTCAATGTTGGTGACCCCGAAGCCTATTTGTACATGTATCAGAAATGAGTCGTCTTTAGCCCTTACTATTTTGTATACAAGAGTTGCCCAAATGATGCTTAATTTTCGTAACGTCTTTATCTGAAGAATTTCAAAATTTTCTAGTTCCAATATCCCGTATTGCAATGTGCAATAAACACATCCCAAGGAATAATCTTGATTTTACCTTAGACCTAAAAGCAAAGATATAGGTGCAATCTTTGCACTATTAAATAATCTCTATTTTACCTCAGACCTAAAAGCAGTATTTATTCCAATTAAGGTTGACATTATTTTGTGTCATGCACTTTTATCTGTTTATAATGAATCGAAAACATCTGACGGGCGTATCATGTGCACTTTATTTTTTTCAGTTCATTGGGAAAGCGTCTTGAAGTCATTCAACTTATACAGGAAAATACACGGAGATTGTACACGTACAAGGTGAATAATATTTGTCATTCAAAACTTGTATATGAATGCAATATCCACAAGTATGTGTGACAATACAGTGAAACTCCTCAACACCATCTGGCTGTTGGACTGATTAAGAAATGGCCAGTTTAGAGGGGTGGTTTGTTTAAAGAGGAATAACACACCAGAGAAATCTGATTTGGGTAGAAAGTGGAGGATATGTACAATAATATTTTGAAATTGAAAAAATTGAAAACTTTCACATTTACCTCATTTAGTGAAAAAATGCAATTTTAGTTGAAAGTAATGTGGCCAGGAAAAAAATTTAAATCCTTGCTAGACTCAAATGCACAATCTACAGCTCAGCAGTTGACACATAAATCTAGGTACTGAGCTACCCAGCTGGGTGATTAGATTTGAAAGGAATTTATATGTATTGCTGAAATTTATATTTTCATTCAAGTTTCAAAATGATGTCAGTCATTATGGCAATGTATTTTAATGAAAATTAGCAGCTATTTATGAGTTATGTCCCTTTTTCTAAGCTATCATTGCAATAGATTTTCTATTATAATGACCATGGACATTTAGAATTTGAGTACATTTACATGAAATGATTATGCCTTATTCTTTGATTTGTAAAATATGTATATAAAATAAAATTGGACTGTTCTATAAGTACACACAAGCTGTAAAATTAGATATATTCAATGCAGGAAGCTAAGCTGCAGAACTGTAGGTGCAGTCCCTGAAACGTTCTTCTTTCCCACTTGAACGGTGAGCGAATGGTGAACGAACGCAGAGCGAACGGTGAACGAACACAGAGTGAACGGTGAACGCAATTTGGTGAACGGTGAGCAAACGCAGAGCGCAAAGTGAACTAACGCTGAGCGCACACTGAACGCAAAATGATGTATTTACTCGGAATGTTTCGGATTTTTCTCTGGGATTTTACTTATTTCATAATCAAGTAATAAAATACATTAGAGCGAGATTAATATAAGCCTTTTGGCTTGTTTCTCAATCTATTACATGTATAAGACATTGTTTGTAAACATTATTATCGAATTATTTATGAATAAATATTGTTTAAACTAAAAATACATGTACATTTCATCAATTAATAAAAAATTAAATAAACCGGAATCGTGATACAGCATATTTTACAGTTTTGGATATATTCAAAGTAATACATTTTTGTACAAGTACCGAGTATACATGTATATATTTCATGAAATTATCGCAAATTATACATTAACACACACAACAGTCATACACAAACAAAAGCAAATTTCGTATGTACATTGTGTATACCATTACATGTACAGATACATTTAATGCATAGGTATAATATATAAGCAATGCATGTGAAAAGGAAAACACTATAGTCTATATGCGTAGTGACATCCAGAATTTACAGGTGTTCATGTATGGCTTCAAACTTTACGAGCTCAATCGTTTGGGATACCTGTAATTAACAAACAAAAAACCCGAAAAGAGTCAAGATAGATGCAGTAAACAAACAATACGGATGGTATACCCTGTGTCAACACCTCAACAATCCTAACAGTATTAAATATTTCTACTTACATTTGGTGTCATTCATTTGTCGCAGCTACATCGACCCGAGGAAATAATCCTAGAATTTTAATGCACATGAAAGTACAAAACTTACTATTTTTATTAAAGATGTGACCATAGATTGCAGTTAGATCGTGCAATATTTTTATATATTTGATGTAGATAAAACTATTTATTGTACTGAACTACCCGTATAATGTTTAAAGGCTAATGCAGAAACGTACAAGATAAACAATTACATCTTTGCATTAAGGACAAATGTTACAAAAGTTCCAAATTTGGCAAGAGTAGTAAATATCAGCTAATTGACAATGTCTTTCATAAATATAGGCGTAAAAATTATATAAGCCATATCAGTTTGACATTCTGACACATACATACGGTATGTACAATGTACATTATGTAGCATCGTTTGTTTGTTTTTATTTTTCAAAGTAGGGAGGGGGTGACTTGTTTAAAACTCTTGTCAAGCAATGCAAAATAATTATAATAATTTGTGCTTTTGCCCGAACTTGTAAATGCTAAATCGTGAAGTTTTCATAACCTGAAACTGCCTTATTTTTTTTTTACTTAGGTTAAATTCATAATGATAAGCTCTTATATTCGTTTCTCATTTAGAATTTTTTTAAACTAAAGCTCAAATGAACCTTTCGGCATTCACAGTGGATAATCCTGACATTTTGCACTTCAAAATTAAATTTTTGATATAGTAAGAAAGTCTCCTTCGACTCATACGCATACGTTCCATTTTCATTTTCGCCTTGCTATCAAGATTGGTCCTTTCACTTTGGTGTTCCGAATGAGAATGAAAAGACTGAATGATGAGCGGACGCTGAACGCTTTGTGAACGGTGAGCGCACGCTGAACGGAGAGCGCACGGTGAGCGAACGCTGAACGAATGGTGAGCGAACGGAAAAATGGTAAAGTAGAACGTTTCAGGGACTGTATCTGAGAAAATATTAGGACAGCTTTTCTCAGAGAGCTACTGTTCTGCACTATGCAGGAAGGTACTGTTCACTTTGTAGTTGAGTGCAATGTAGGACATTGAAATTGAAATAGAGTGATAAATAGCTACAACAGTTAAGGGACGAAAATGTGAATTATCAATTATGTTACATATCAAATCAACACGCAATGTTCATGAGACCATTGTTTACTTTCTGTTTTTGCTCTTACCAAGCTTGCATCTTGAACAAGGAATCTCAATGGATGATTTAATTTTAGCTTATTGCATTATCCTCTGTCCCAAACCCATGTTTTGAATGGTGACTGATGTCAATTAAGGGTTAGTGCGAGGTAACAAATCAATAACCCTTGACTTGTGAAGATGACAACCCCTGGGTTCTGACTTTAGGGCAATAAATAAAGCACAATGACAAGGTTTTTACTTACTATATCTGTAACTTACATCTCCGACCATGAGGGTTGAAATGTATGGCTTCCTAATTGATCACCTCATAGTTTTTTTTTTTGAGTAAGTATTTCCTAATATCTGTTTACTGTAAATTTGAAGAAGAAAAACTACGGATGTCCAGTTTTTAGGGGTGGCCATGCAGTATTATGAGGATTTCTGATGTCCAGTTTTTAGGGGTGGCCATACAGTATTATGAGGATTTCTGATGTCCAGTTTTTAGAGGTGGCCATGCAGTATTAGGAGGATTTCTGATGTCCAGTTTTTAGGGGTGGCCATTAGTATTAGGAGGATTTCTGATGTCCAGTTTTTAGGGGTGGCCATGCAGTATTATGAGGATTTCTGATGTCCAGATTTTAGGGGTGGCCATGCAGTATTATGAGGATTTCTGATGTCCAGTTTTTAGGGGTGGCCATGCAGTATTAGGGCGATTTCTGATGTCCAGTTTTTAGGGGTGGCCATGTAGTATTAGGAGGATTTCTGATGTCCAGTTTTTAGGGGTGGCCATGCAGTATTATGAGGATTTCTGATGTCCAGTTTTTAGGGGTGGCCATGCAGTATTATGAGGATTTCTGATGTCCAGTTTTTAGGGGTGGTCATGCAGTATTATGAGGATTTCTATACAACAAGTATAAAAGGCAAGACTTTTAAAATAGGATGATTTCAGGTGGAAAGGGGAGGGGGATACTCAAGAGTTTTACTGTGCTCAGCAATGTAATGGTGAAGCATTCTATGTTTACACTTTACTCTGTGATCATACACAGCTTTGTTATGTTAACACTTTATTATTTTGTGATGATACACAGCTATGTTACTGTGAAGCATTCTATGTTTACACTTTACTCTGATGTTATACAGCTATGTTTTTGTGAAGCATTCTATGTTTACACTTTACTCTGTGATGATACACAGCTATGTTATTGTGAGACATTCTTTGTTTACACTTTACTCTGATGTTACACAGCTATGTTATTGTGAAGCATTCTATGTTTACACTTTACTCTGATTTTACACAGCTATGTTATTGTGAAGCATTCTATGTTTACACTTTACTCTGATGTTATACAGCTATGTTTTTGTGAAGCATTCTATGTTTACACTTTACTCTGATTTTACACAGCTATGTTATTGTGAAGCATTCTATGTTTACACTTTACTCTGATTTTACATAGCTATGTTATTGTGAAGCATTCTATGTTTACACTTTACTCTGTGATGATACACAGCTATGTTATTGTGAAGCATTCTATGTTTACACTTTACTCTGTGATGATGCATAGCTATGTTATTGTGAAGCATTCTATGTTTACACTTTACTCTGTGATGATACACAGCTACATGTATGTTATTGTTTACACTTTACATTTACGCTGCAACTGTTCAAAGAAAGTCATAGAATATATAAAACATTTTGCATATGATCTGTTTCGATTTAGGAATTTTTTTTTTTTTTTCAGATTGTAAATGACCCAATCCATGGTCATATTGAAATCCACCCCCTTTGCGTAAAAATCATAGATACTCCCCAGTTCCAAAGACTTCGGTGCCTCAAACAGCTTGGAGGGACTTATTTTGTGTATCCTGGGGCAGCTCACAACAGATTCGAGCACTCGTTAGGGTATGCCTAGAAATTGTTTGTGTTCCAGCATTAATTAGTTGTGTTACATGATAACATGCATCATATTATGAAATTGTAGTTACGCTTTTTAAGTGGGGTGTTAAAGAATTCAGAGATTACTTGGTATTCAAGGTATTCTGTTATGATATGGGGTGAAAATTATGATGCTGTATAGTGTATGCTTTGTTTTTCAGAGTTTGTTATCTGGCAGGAAAACTGGCATCTACCCTGAGAAACCAGCAGCCTGAACTAGAGATCACGAACACGGATATCTTATGTGTTCAGATCGCTGGACTGTGTCATGATCTTGGTATAACAAGTTTGTAACATAACTATATATGCTACACAGGGAAAAGTGGCTCGCATGAAATTCATATGAAATTCGCATGAATATCATGCGAATTCTTCGCATGAAAAGGAGACGAAAAGGACCACGCATGATATTCGCATGAAAAAATCATGTGATTTTCATGTGAAATTCGCATGATTATCATATGAAAAATAATTCGCACGATATTCATGCGAATATTATTGTTACCTACTATTAAGGTTTTTCGCACGATATTCATGCGAATATGATGCGAATATCATTATATTTTCATATGAAATCCATGTAATGTATACATTGTACATGCAATTCGATGCATATTTTTGTATTAAACATTTATTTTATCTTAAATGTTTTAAATATGCAAATTTGTAAGTAATTTTTAAAATATTTTTGTAGTAATTTATGTACATTTTACACTGTGAATTTGTAAGTAATTTTTAAAATATTTTTATAGTGATTTATGTAAATAAAAGCAATTATGAATATTTAACACTATATAAATGTTGTATAATAATATGTAATAGAAAATACAGTAAAATAAAACCAAAGCTACCAAGAAACTTGCAAAGGAAACATAATTTTATGCTAAAACAAAAATAGTTTTTCTTTTAAACCCATTCATTTCTGATACAAGATTAGTAATAAAACAACATAACACACTAAATGGATTATCAATGACACGCAGCAGCTTTAATGTTGTAACAATACAATGCACTATAATTACGTAACATGTAGCTACAAGTTGAATTATTATAAAATCTAAACGTGTTGTCTGCTCTACGTGTCCTCCTAAACTGATTTTACATCGTTACTCATTTGAAACCGATTCTATTGAACTGCATGACTGAACATACCTATACAGGTATTCGAATTGAAAACTTGAAATATACCAAATAGTCCATTTATTATAACCAAGTAGAAATTGATTTCTGTCTTATTCGTTCCTCAAACGAAAGAAATCACATTTCCTTTCTACCAGCAAGATAATAAAACAGCTGAAAAAAGTTGCTCATGAAGAATGGTCTTGCTAAAAGTATGAGATGATATTTGTGTTTGCTATTTGGATTATAAGTGTACAATTTATAATATTTGTGTTTGCTATTTGGAATATAAGTGTACAATTTATGATATTTGTGTGTGCTATTTGGAATATAAGTGTACAATTTATGATATTTGTGTTTGCTATTTGGAATATAAGTGTACAGTTTATGATATTTGATATGTTGGTTTGTTTCTGTAGGGCATGGACCATTTTCTCACATGTTTGATGGGAAGTTCCTGCCGGTGGCCAGACCTGATAAGAAAATCAAGGTATTCTATCAGTATTAAGAACTTGTATCCTTGATGTAATTATTGTCAGCTTTTCTTATCAGTAGGTCTACATTTCATATATTAAAGAAAACAATACATTTAATACTGATACATGTATATATATGTTCCAATGATATGCTGCAAATTTGAAATGATTCAAATGTGTAATAAACTTTACGCTATAATATGTTTGGATTGATGCCTGACAAAAAATAGATCGTTTGTGTATGATTGTTTCTATAATGTCATCAAATGAATTAATTCTTTTAATTTCTTAAAATACAGCCAAACGTGCAAAACACTATCCCCAGTTTGCTTGAGAAATTATTTTGCACATTCTATAAGTAAATAGTGTCTGATCACACATGCGTTCTATGATTGGATAATGCCTTGATTTCTGATAGATACATGACAATATATATGGCTTTTCATACTAATGGCAATAAAGAAGAATGCTTCTTTGTATTTTCAATATGTTTTATCGTATTAAATGTGAGGGTTGTCCCAAAAAGTCATAGACAATGTTGATAACTCATTCATTCGTTAGAAAAAAATCATGAATTTTCTTTTCTTATTGAAAAGCATCATTTGTGTGTTTTTTTTAGCTCACTTAAACCGAAGGTTCAAGTGAGCTTTTCTGATCGCTTTTTGTCCGTCGTCTGTCTGTCTGTCTGTCTGGCTGTTAAACTTTTCACATTTTCAACTTCTTCTCCAGAACCACTGAGCCAATTTCAACCAAACATGGCCAAAAGCATCCTTGGGTGAAGAGCTTTCAAGTTTGTTCAAATGAAGGGCCATGTCCCTTTCAAAGGGGAGATAATCACAAAAATGCAAAAATAGGGTGGGGTCATTTAAAAATCTTCCTCTCAAGAACCACTGGGCCAGAAGAGCTGAAATTTACCTGGAAGCTTCTTGACATATTGCAGATTCAAGTTTGTTCAAATCATGGCCTCCGGTGGTAGGATGGGGCCACAAGGGGGGATCAAAGTTTTACATACAAATATATAGGGAAAAACTTTAAAAATCTTCTTCTCAAGAACCACTGAGCCAGAAAAGCTAAGATTTACATGAAAGCTTCCTGACATAATGCAGATTCAAGTTTGTTCAAATCATGGGCCCCTGGGGTTGGATGGGGCCACAATAGGGGATCAAAGTTTTACATACAAATATATAGGAAAAATCTTTAAAAATCTTCTTCTCAAGAACCACTGAGTCAGAAAAGCTGATATTTACATGAAAACTTTCTGACATAGTGCAGATTCAAGTTTGTTCAAATCATGGCCCCCGGGGATAAGATGGGGCCCCAAGGGGGGATCAAAGTTTTACACACAAATATATAGGGAAAAACTTTAAATATCTTCTTCTCAAGAACCACTAAGCCAGAAAAGCTGAGATTTACATGAAAGCTTCCTGACATAATGCAGATTCAAGTTTGTTCAAATCATGGCCCCTGGGGGTAGGATGGGTCCACAAGGGAGATCAAAGTTTTACATACAAATATAGGAAAAAGCTTTAAAAATCTTCTTCTCAAGAACCATTGGGCCAAAGAAGTTGATATTTACATGAAAGCTTTCTGACATAGTGTAGATTCAAGTTTGCAAAGGGTGGTTTGGGCCATAATAGGGACTAAGGTTTTACATGCAAATATATATGGAAGGTCTTCAGATATGGGCCAAGGTGACTCAGGTGAGCGATGTGGCCCATGGGCCTCTTGTTAAATCTCACCTGGGCTTTTCTGATCACTTTGTCCGTTGACCGTCTGTCTGTCCATCTGTCTGTTAACTTTTCACATTTTCAACTTCTCTAGAACCACTGGACCAATTTCAACAAAAATTGCGGAGATAATCACAAAAATGCAAAAAAAGGGTGGGGTCATTTAAGAATCTTCTTCTCAGGAACCACTGAGTCAGAAAAGTTTACATTTACATGAAAGCTTCCTGAGATAGTGAAGATTCAAGTTTGTTAACATCACAGCCCCCCGAGGGTAGGGTGGGGCCACAATAGGGGATCAAAGTTTTACATACAAATATATAGGGAAAATCTTTAAAATCTTCTTCTCAAGAACCACTAGGCCAGAAAAGTGTACATTTACAAGAAAGCTTCCTGAGATAGTGCAGATTCAAGTTTGTTAAAATCATGGCTCCCGGGGGTAGGTTGGGGCCACAATAGGGATCAAAGTTTTACATACAAATATATCTGGAAATTCTTTAAGAATCTTCTTCTAAAGAACCATATTGGTCCAGAAAAGTTTACATTTACATGAAAGCTTCCTGACATAGTACAGATTCAAGTTTCTAAAAATCATGGCCCCCGGGGGTAGGATGGGGCCACAATATAGGATAAAAGTTTTTAGAGAAAATTAAAAAAAAATCTTTTTCTCAATAACCATTCGGCCAGAGAAGTTTAAAAAAATCATGGCCCCCGGGGGTAGGTTGGAAAAACAATAGGGATAAAAGTTTTACATGTGAATATATATAGGCTTCGTCGGTTTCCCACGGGTGCTTCTATTCGATTCTCTCCATCATCACGATATATTGGGGAAATCTTTTAATATTGGCAAAGGTGATTCAGGTGAGCAATGTGACCCATGGGCCTCTTGTCATATTTCATGTACCTCTTGTTGATAAACTTCTTTCATAAAATATACATCTTCATAATATTTTTTTTTAAATGTGAATTTTAACGAAAACTACCTGGTTATGAATTTAAAAATCCTTTTCTGACTGAGATATCTGAGACTGGGTTTGTGATTCAAAGGGATATTGTTTCACTTTTATTATTTTTGTTGTACCCAGATAAGTATTGCATTGTGACTAGTGTATCGCATCGTAAAGTACTGTATATAGATTATTGACCATTGTAGATAGTACCGTTTATACATTGTATGTATCATTATATTTGTATTACAAATCGCATTTTCCTCTATGAACCAACCAATTTTAGCAAGCGACACAATCTGTTCATATTGACTATGAACGGATTATGAACTAGTTTAAAACACGCGACTGAGAGAGCATAATGATATGAAAAAATACAACATGTGTAACAAAGATCTTGCAAAGTCACACCTCAGATTAAGATTGTGAACTTACATGGATTATCATCCCAACCTTGTGGTCTCCTAGCTTTAAAATACAGTGCACTGTTCAATGTTGATAAAAAGCAGGGTAAGACGAAGTGTGACGTCATGTCTATGTTTTGACATACGTCACAATACGACTGTGACAGAGGCGGATCTTAAGAGTTCATTTTATGCAACAAAAAGAAATTTAAATCTTTGTTTTTTTACGTGTCAAAAAATACGAACTGCACAAATCTATAACCCTAATCTATGAACAGTCAGTAAATGCTAATTCTTAGAGAGTGTCTGATATGTTTCAGTGTTAATCTGCTCGTGTCTGGGACGGAAAAGGAAGTGCTATCTGCACATTAACTCGTACTATGATGGCTTTCGGGTTTGATTAATTCGTTCTATTTTTAGTTCGTTCAACATTGGAAAACAGGTGTTCCGTCAATTAAATGAGATTAATTTGGCATGAAGGCAAATTAATCTGTATTATCAGTTTCAAATCCTTGGCACGTCCCGCTATTCAGACCGAACATTGAGCCTCCATAACTGTAGGTTGTGTTGATATTAAAAAGCAAGATCAAACTCTAATGTAAAATATAGATAATGATAAGTGTATTTGCCTATCAGAGTCTGTCCAAGAGATAAAACCATGTATTCCACTGATTTATAAATTCATCATATTTACAATGTTGAGTTGCAGTACACTTAAGTGTAGTTATATGTGTTTTAAGATCAATCAGCAGTTCCTGGGTTTGTTGCTGACATCTTTTTCTATATAATATATGATTTGATTATTAACAGAATAATGCTTATTATACGCCCGTCAAAGACGGCACGTATTATGGTATGGTGTCGTCCGTCTGTCTGTCCGGACCTTGTGGGCAGGATACAGACTGAACCATAAGCCCTAGGACTTTACAACTTGGTACATTTGATCACCATGATGAGAGGAAGATGCCTATTGTTTTTCAAGGTCAAAGGTCAAGGTCGTAGTATCGCTTATTAGGAAAACCTTGTGGGCAGGATACAAACCGAACCGTAAGCTCCAGGATATTATAACTTGGTATATTTGATCATCATGATGAGAGGAAGGTGCCTATTGTTTTTCAAGGTCAAAGGTCAAGGTCGTAGTATCGCTTATTAGGAAAACCTTGTGGGCAGGATACAAACCGAACCGTAAGCTCCAGGATATTATAACTTGGTATATTTGATCATCATGATGAGAGGAAGGTGCCTATTGTTTTTCAAGGTCAAAGGTCAAGGTCGTAGTATCACTTATTAGGAAAACCTTGTGGGCAGGATACAAACCGAACCGTTAGCATATTTATGAAGTAGCACATTCTAAGGCTTTCCTTCTTTATATCTTGATATCCATTTCTACAAGCATAATAATGAATTAGCTCACAGAGGACAGTGCTAACTTCACTAAAATATGAATCCCACTAAAATATGTTTTCCTTGAGCAAATTCTATGGGCGTATTATGCCACGTTGGCGTTGCTCTTGTTTCCTTAGAACTAGTGATTTAAAAAATAAGGGTTTTTTTATCTAATGTAATATTGATACCTTTTGTATTACATAAAGTTATGATAGATCTTAGAAGCTCCTGTACCTTTGGACAATCCCAAAGCAGATGAATAATTGTTTCGTCACTATTTTTGCATTAACAACATATTTTGGTGTCTACTTTCCCTATTTTAAATAAGATTGAATTTTTAGTAAAAATGTAGTTGTTAATTCTAAACTGTAACCACTGCAATTTAGAATTTTTTGTATATTGAAAAGGATGTGAATAAATCTTTTCCCATTGTGAATCTGAAATTTCAAAATGCCTTCTTTACGAACATTCTTTAATACCTAAAGGATCAATACAGACTACAAATGGTCACATTGCTCATGCACAGAAATTATATTACTCCATTTTAATTAATTCTTGGTAAATCATGTATATGTATCAATTCATACCAATGATAAGATTTGTGTATCATGAACCAAACTGTGAGACAACGCTATCAATTTAAATTTATATAATTTGTCCCACCCCTAATTCACTTGTAGATGAGATTGTTGTTATCATCTAAATTTGTCCTTTATATAGATGGAGATCAGATTTTGGCTTGAATGTATCAGATAGGATTGTTCATTTGGGCTCTGAATTGATCATTTCAGCATGAAGCTCTGTCTCTGTTGATGTTTGATCACTTGGTGGAGAGCAACAATTTGTGTCCTGAATTTGAGAAGTATGGCCTGAAGGAGGAGGACAGAATATTTATCAAGGAGCAGATTAAAAGACCTGAAAAACTGAAGTCAGGGGTAAAATTCAAAATCTTGTGACTTTTGTTTATACTTTGTAAAAGTTCATGTATACTAGATAGTGTTTAGACTTCACCGGAATTAAACAATTCCTGTGAGGCTTTTCTGATCCAAATTTTGTTGCCATTTTAATCTTTTCACATTTTCAAACTGTTATCCAAAACCACAAAAATTAATTTTAACCAAACTTAGTACAAAGTATCCTTGGATGAAGGGGGATTCAAGTTTGTTAGATGAAGACCAAACCCATTTTAAATGGAAAATGATTAAGAAATGATAAAAATAAATCATCTCTAAAACTGCTGAACCAGAAAAACCATAGCTTTTGTTACAGCTTTATGATACATTTTATGTAAGGAAAATTCAAGTTTGTTGACACCAGTGTTACATAGGAATATACATGTATATGAAAATATTTTGAAAATTCTTAAGAACCACAAAGATACTATTTTCAGTATCAAGATGAAATTTGTACACACCATGGCCTGAGACACATGGTGGGGCCACAAAATGAGTCCACCATTTCGCATAGGTATATACACAGGGTAATGCGCAAATGGAAATCATCTCAAGAACCTCAAGGATACAATATTTCAAATTACAAATCTCCTAATCTGATGTTGATCCAAGTAAATGTACACATCACGACACAGTCTTGCATGGGCTACAAGAGTGGTTATAGATGAATAGCAGTTTATGTGTGGGACTGTGAGATAGTACTGTATATGTGAGATATTGTTGTATGTGTGAGATAGTGTTGTATGTGTGGGGCTGTGAGATAGTGTTGTATGTGTGGGACTGTGAGATAGTGTTGTATGTGTGGGACTGTGAGATGGTACTTTATATGTGGGACTGTGAGATAGTACTGTATGTGTGGGACTGTGAGATGGTACTGGATGTATGGGACTGTGAAATAGTACTGTGTGAGACTGTGAGATAGTACTGTATATGTGGGTCTGTGAGATAGTATTGTATGTGTGGGACTGTGAGATAGTATTGTATGTGTGGGACTGTGAGATGAGTGCAATAGTGTTGTATGTATGGGACTGTGAGATAGTACTGTATATGTGGGACTGTGAGATAGTATTGTATGTGTGGGACTGTGAGATAGTATTGTATGTGTGGGACTGTGAGATAGTATTGTATGTGTGGGACTGTGAGATAGTATTGTATGTGTGGGACTGTTAGATAGTACTGTATATGTGGGACTGTGAGATAGTATTGTATGTGTGGGACTGTGAGATGAGTGCAATAGTGTTGTATGTATGGGACTATGAGATAGTACTGTATGTTTGGGACTGTGAGATGATATTGTATGTATGGGACTGTGAGATAGTATTGTATATGTGGGACTGTGAGATAGTGTTGCATTAACACATTACACCAGTAATATCTGTCAGCAGGGGTACTATACATTGATTATTTAGAAGTACATGTAGTTCGTAACACATTTTGTTTTTCAGAAATGGTCCTACCAGGGAAGAAGTAAGGAAAAGAGTTTTCTGTATGAGGTAATATACTGTAGTGTTTTGTTTATGAGGTAATATACTCTAGTGATTTATTTATGAGGTAATGGACTAGGTAGTGTTTACTGTATGAGGTAACAGACTCTATAGTGTTTTATTTATGAGGTAATAGACTATGTAATGTTTTCTGTATGAGGTAATAGACTGTACTGTAGTGTTTTCTGTATGAGGTAATAGACTGTAGTTAGTGTTTTCTGTATGAGGTAATAGACTAGTGTTTTCTTATGAGGTAATAGACTGTACTGTAGTGTTTTCTGTATGAGGTAATAGACTGTAGTGTTTTCTGTATGAGGTAATAGACTGTAGTGTTTTCTGTATGAGGTAATAGACTATGTAGTGATTTGTTTATGAGGTGACAGACAATGTAGTGTTTTCTGTATGAGGTAATAGACTGTAGTGTTTTCTGTATGAGGTAATAGACTGTAGTGTTTTCTGTATGAGGTAATAGACTATGTAGTGATTTGTTTATGAGGTGACAGACAATGTAGTGTTTTCTGTATGAGGTAACAGACTGTAGTGTTTTCTGTATGAGGTAATAAGACTGTAGTGTTTTCTGTATGAGGTAATAGACTGTAGTGTTTTCTGTATGAGGTAATAGACTATGTAGTGATTTGTTTATGAGGTGACAGACAATGTAGTGTTTTCTGTATGAGGTAATTGACTGTAGTGTTTTCTGTATGAGGTAATAGACTATGTAGTGTTTTCTGTATGAGGTAATAGACTATGTAGTGTTTTCTGTATGAGGTAATAGACTATGTAGTGTTTTCTGTATGAGGTAATAAGACTGTAGTGTTTTCTGTATGAGGTAATAAGACTGTAGTGTTTTCTGTATGAGGTAATAAGACTGTAGTGTTTTCTGTATGAGGTAATAGACTATGTAGTGTTTTCTGTATGAGGTAATAAGACTGTAGTGTTTTCTGTATGAGGTAATAGACTAGTGTTTTCTGTATGAGGTAATAGACTATGTAGTGTTTTCTGTATGAGGTAATAGACTGTAGTGTTTTCTGTATGAGGTAACAGACTAGTGTTTTCTGTATGAGGTAAAAGACTATGTAGTGTTTTCTGTATGAGGTTGGCTATTGTTATCCAAACTTGGTACAAAATATCCTTGGATAAAAGTACTTCCAAGTTTGCTCATTTCAGGATCTATGCCCCCTTGAAAGGGGAGATAATTTGCAATTTATTTAATTGGGTTGAGATAATTCGAAAATCTTTTCAAGAACCATTGGACCGGAAAAGACAAAACTTATTTGAAAGGTTCCTTAAAGAGTGCAGATTCATAATTATTCAAATAATGGGCCCCAGGGGTAGGTTGGACCACATTAGGGGATCAAAGTTTTAAATTGGGATATGCAGGGAAAATCTTTTAAAATCTTCATGTCAAGAACAGCAGGGCCTTTATAAATCATACTAATATGCAAGCATTCTAAGGTATTGCAGATTCAAGTTTGCTCAAATCATAGTGGTGAGGATAGAGTGGGGCCACAAAAAGGAAACAAAATTTTAATTTTAATTAAGATTTTTCTTAAGCTCAACTGAGCTTTTATGATTACTTTTTATCTGTTGTCTCTGTCCATCTATCCATCACTAAACTGTATACAATTTTGCTTCTTCTCCAGAACCACTGGGTCAATTTCATTGAGACTTGCCACTAAGCATCCTTGGGGTAAAGGGGATTTGAAATTGTAGAAGTGAAAGGTCATGCCCTTTTCAAAGGGGAGATAATTTTAAAAAATAGTGAAATTATGGTGACATATTTTAAAAATCTTCACAGAAACCACTGAGCTTGAAAAGATAAAACTTATGTGAAAGTTTCTTTAAAAAATGTAGATTCAGAATAGTTCAAATTATTGCCACATGACGATAACATGAAGCCGAATAGCAGATCAATTTTACATGGGGATATCTAGGAACAAATCTTTAAATTAAATCTTCTTCTCAAGTACGGGGCCTTAATAAGTCATATTCATATGCAAGTATCCTGAGGTAATGCATATTCAAGTTCAAATAATGACCATTGTGGATAGGGTGGGACCACCTTTATAAATTTTTCTCCAAGAGCAACATGGCCATTATTAGACACATTGATAGTGAAGCATCCTCAAGGGTGTTCAATTTGTAGAGCTCCTAAAGGTTAGATAAAGTCACAATAGGGATCAAAGTTTTACATCTGAATATATAACAAGAGGCTCATGGGCCACATTGCTCACTGGAATCACCTTGGCCCTGCTGTTGTTCAGCTGTTGTGATTTTTGAAACATTTTTTTTCAATCTTTATTATCATGAACAATTTTGACCCAATATTGCTTGATTGTATATTGTTTTACATCCCTCTCGAGAATATTTCATTCGTATGGAGACGTCACCACTGCCGGTGAAGGGCTGCAAAATTTGGGCCTATGCTCGGCGCTTATGGCCATTCAGCAGGGAGGGATCTATAAGTTGTATATTGATAAGTTACAGATATCTAACTGATGTTTGGTGCATAATTTAGTGAAAACAATATTCAGACAATGTGCTCTATTTTTTTCTGATATAAATGAAATGGAGGAATCAGATGGCATACATGTAGATGTCATAGGCTATCATTTCATTATGACATTGACTTATAGGTCTTTCTTTTTCTTTAGATTGTTTCCAACAACACAAATGGGATTGATGTAGATAAATGGGATTACTTTGCTCGGGACTGTCACATGTTGGGGATCAAAAACAACTTTGATCATGCTCGATATATGAAGTATGCTCGAGTTTTGAAGGTCGAAGACGACAAACTTCAAATATGTTCCAGAGACAAGGTTATTTTTTCATCTTCAATTTTTCTTGATTTAGGTAAAAAAAAAAAATTCAAATCAAAAGTTGTCCATCGTTCTTGTAATCATCATAAATTTCGACTTTTTTTTTTTTTTTTTTTTTTTTTTTTTTTATACACTTCTTCTCCAGAACCACTATAACAATATGTAGCATGGCACAAAGTATTCTAAGGCAAGAGAAATTTGAATTTTTAGTTTTATGGATCCATCAACTCTTATTTTAACCTGATTTGTATTAAAAAAAAAAATAAAGAAAAAATAAAAAAATCCAAAATTTCATGTTGCAGCAAAAAAGTTTGGTTTTACAATTATCATTTCAAATTCAAATTTGCAAAGTACTTGACAATGCAAGCACAATTATGGAATTACAAACATCTTTAAAAAGTCATGTTTCATGCGCTGATGTAGATGGGGATCAGAGAGTCCAGAACCACCTTTGCGCCCTGAAATTTAAATGTAAAGTACATGTTTAACCATCATGATTTATTTCTTTAAAAAAAGAGTTATTACATTTGTACACTGTTAAGTGATGGAAAATAATAAAATCACAAAATTATCATGAAATAATTTTGTACAAAGTGTTCTCAAGCAGATGGGATTTGTTTAATATCCTTCTTTCATATTAAAATTTACATAATTACAGGTGATTTATGTAACAATTTTATTTATACTCGATGTTTAACTGTAGGTTAGAGTTCAACATATTTATTATAGGATTAAACATTCTTTTTAAAGAATTTATCGATGTGTAAACTCCGGACATTTTACTCACAAACTGAATAAAAGTGTGAAGCACTTTTATGTTAAGTTTGTGAGTAAAATGTCCGGAGTTTAGTCACATCGATAAATTCTTCAAAAAGAATGTTTGATTCTTATGATTCCAATTCATTCACTTTATTAACAATTGCAAAAATTTTATTACTTTCCCCGCACTACGTTATTTGTTTTCAGGCGTGTATGAATACATCGCGTTTTCGGATTTGTTGATATATAAACTCTTGTTCAGCTTTAGTTTTGTCCAATCAAAACAATTGTAATAAATAACATTGGAATTATATTTACATCTTTCCCTTTACTGCCTACAACAAACGTCTGGGCAATGTAAACATGTGGCTGACAGACATTAAATGCTTCTGTTTTATCACAGTGTTATTGACTTTTGGACAATGTAAACCTGTGGCTGACAGACATTAAATGCTTCTGCTTTATCACAGTGTTATTGACTTTTGGTAGAATTTGGACTATCACTACTTTGTCCAGCATTAGAACCAAAAAGAAGTTTACAATCATTTACAGGAAATTCGAATATAGCGAATGGAGCGAAGTTAAACCAATTTTCAAGGCAAATTCTTTATATATTCTATATAAAAATTATTCATCTATAATGAACACGGATATAGCAAAATTTTCACATATAATCAAGTAAATTCCTGTTCCCCTTGAATTTAAAAGTGAACGTAAAAATTAACTTTCATAATGAAGATTTTTGGCTTATTTTGAAATTTATGACTCTTCGAATTTGTTTTCTTTTGTCAAAGGATTCGCACTTATTACAAATTTTCTGTTTGCATTATTTTAATAAGGGGTTGTTGACGCAAAACAATACTTTATAATAAACATATGTTTAGCAAATATATTGTCAGTATTGGTTACTACTCTTGTTAATTAAATTTGCTTGTTGATTGCATTTATTTCATCTTACATTCTTTATTTGTGCTTATTTAAAACATTGAATGCATATGGTCTGTGATAGCAGTGTGGTAGATTTGTTTTATTCTTGCCCTGGTGATCCCGGACAAGTCTCGGTGTGGTTGCTAGGTTTGTTTTATTCTCGCCCTGGCGATCCCGGATCAAGTCTCGGGTGAGACATTGTTTTTCCTTTTTCCTTTTCTTAAGAAATATCATTTTTATGAACCAATAATAAAAAATTAGAAAAAAAAATTAATGGAACACATACAAGTTTATAAGATTTTAAATTTGAAAAGTTGTCATTGAATAGATGCTGAATTTTCCTAAAGTGTTTATTGTATTATTTATTCAGTAAACAGAAAAAATGGACCTAGGATTTTCAAGTCATACATAGTTTCAATAATTCAAAACTAAGAAAAAAATCTTGCCAGGATGAAAGGGCTCTATTACATTTTTGTGTGTGAAATTTTCAGACACACCTAATGAAACATTCAGTTGAGCAGTTAAATACTTCAAGGTGTGAAAAACATACTCCATTAAAACAACCTGGTACAAGTACTAATGTTTAAAACACCTTGGCTTGCATGCAGTCCTTATTACTATAAAAACAAATAATCAAGGTGTAAATTGTATCATCTTTATTCTCTACCAGGGTCATCATATGGAAATATCAATGTCTGTTTAATGCCGACTTTCTAGCTCACCTGAGTCAATCATAAACTGTTGCTATCTGTCATCCATTGACCTATTGTTATTCATTATCCATTGACCTGTTGTTATCTGATGTCCATTGACCTGTTGTTATCCGTCATCCATTGACCTATTGTTATCCATCATCTATTGACCTATTGTTATCTGTCATCCATTGACCTGTTGTTATCCATCATCCATTGTCTTGTTGTTATCCATCATCCGTTCACTTATTGTTACCCATCATCCATTGACCTGTTATCCGTCATCGGTTGACCTGTTGTAATCTGTCATCCATTGACCTATTGTTATCCGTCGTCCATTGACCTGTTGTTATTTATTTGTTTATTTGAACCGAAGGCTCAAGTGAGCTTTTCTGATCGTTTGTTCATTGTCCGCTGATTGTCATTAGCGTCGTCGTAAACTTTTCACATTTTCATCTTTTTCTCTAGAACCACTGGGCCTATTTCAACCAAACTTGGCACAAAGCATCCTTGGTTGAAGGGGATTTAATTTCGTTCAAATGAAGGGCCATGCCCCCTTCAAAGGGGAGATGGTCACAAAAATGCAAAATTAGGGTGGGGTCATTTAAAAATCTTCTTCTCAAGAATCACTGGGCCAGAAGAGCTGAAATTCATATGAAAGCTTTCTGACGCAGTGCAGATTCAAGTTTGTTAAAATCATGGCCCCAGGGGGTAGGATGGAGCCACAATAAGTTTTATATACAAATGTATAGGGAACATCTTTTAAAATCTTCTCAAGACCCACTGGACCAGAAAAGTTTATATTTACTTGAAAGCTTCCTGACATGGCCCCGAGGGTAGGGTGGGGCCTCAATAGGGGGTCAAAGGTTTAGATGGGAATATGCAGGGAAAATCTCAAGTTTGTTAAAATCATGGCCCCCGGCAGTAGGATGGGGTCACAATAGGGGATTGAAGTTTTACATACAAATATATAGGGAAAATCTTTTAAAATCTTCTTTTCAAGAACCACTGGGCCAGAAAAGTTTATATTTATATGAGAGCTTCCTTATCTAATACAGATTCAAGTTTATTAAAAACCATTGTCCCCGGGGGTAGGTTGAGGCCACAATAGGGGATCAAAGTTTTACATACAAATATATAGGGAAAATCTTTTAAAATCTTCTCATGAATCACTGGGCCAGAAAAGTTTATATTTACATCTGATGTACATAAAGCTTCCTGACATAGTGTAGATTCAAATTTGTTAACATCACAGTCACTGGGAGTAGGGTGGGGCCACAATAGGGGATCAAAGTTTTACATACAAATACATAGTGAAAATCTTTAAAAATCTTCTCAAGAACCACTGGGCCAGAAAAGTTTACATTTCCATGAAAGTTTTCTGACAAAGTACAGATTCAAATTTGTAGAAATCATTGCCCCCACCCCACCCCACCCCACCCCACTCCAAGGGGTATTTTGGGGCCACAATAGGGATGAAAATTTTACATGCGAATATTTAGGGAAAATCTTGAAATATGCATGGACCAAGGTGACTCAGGTGAGCGATATGGCCCATTGGCCTCATGTTTAAATTTTAAATTCAATTTGAACTGCAATGATAAGTATGAAATGCCCTGATTTTGTGTAGAATCTTCATTCCACTACCATGTAGGCAGACGATATCCACGTTAGAGACTTGAGAATTTACACCTTCATATCAATCTCTGTTCCTGTGTGACTCGAGCGATTGTAGTGGCTCCAGGGCCTCTTGTCTACTGCTTGCTTCAGGATAATGATGAATGCTGCTGCATTGTTTTGTGATTAATATGTATACCGGTCAAAATGATATATTCAAGATATTTTCTATATTTATATAGGAGGTATTGAATTTGTATGACATGTTTCATACAAGAAAAACTTTACACAGTCGAGCATACCAACACAATGTGGGGAATATCATAGAGACAATGTAAGTGAATTCTACATGTATAATATAATAAATATCATTAGTCAAGTCTCCCAAACAAATTTTGGAGACTTGTTGTGTTTCCTCAGTTCTTCTTCCTTTTATTAAAGTTTTCACTGGGCCAATTTCAACCAAACTTGACCTAAAGCATCCATGGGTGAAGGGCTTTCAAATTTGTTCAAATGAAGGGTCATGCCCCCTTCAAAGGGGAGATAATCACAAAAATAAAAAAAAATAGGATGGGGTCATTTAAAAATCTTCTCAAAAACCACTGAACCAGAAGAGCTGAAATTTACATGAAAGCTTTCTGACATGCAGTGCAGATTTAAATTTGTTAAAATCATGACCCCCAGGGGTAGGATGGGGCCATAATAGGGAATCGAAGTTTTACATACAAATATATATAAAAAATCTTTAAAAATCTTCTCAAGAACCACTGAGCTAGGAAAGTACAAATTTTCATGAAAGCTTCCTGACATAGTGCAGATTCAGTTTATTTTGCAGAAAGTATGCTTAAATCAAGTTTCTTTTTTGAGAGGTATTCAATTTGTGTTTGTTTTGGAGACTTTCATAATGGCATCCGGTTGCATTTACTTCTTGTTGTCTTTATCCTATGTACAAATTTCCAGTCCACCCACATGCCCAAGATGTACTAAATCAAGAGCAGACATACAAATTGTACTCAGTATCAACCTGCTTGGACATGTTCATTTTTACCTAGAATCCTATTCAGGTTTGAGGAATCAATTCGAATCAGGTTCGAAGATATTATTTTTATTGTAGTCATTAAAGGGCTCCTAGCAATCCGTCAAATTTATTAGCATTTTAGAGTGATGGATGTGAAAGAAGTAAGTACGGTTTCTAAAGTCATTTGGCCCAAAATATGAATGATTTCACTTGGAGCTCAAACCCTGGCATTCAAATAAGGAATAGATTAGCAAACCCAAAATCCGCTCAATTTGATCAGCAAAATGATTTGTGTCATATGACGAGAGCTTGAAGCATAAAATTGCAAAAATGCCATTTTCAATTAAAATATCCACAAATTCAGGTGGTTTTCCTTTCAGGAAATATACAGCACATGCATCGAGCAAATTCATATTCAAGCATGTTTTTCATATAAAAATAATACACAATATATATCATTTTCATTTTGCTCGACAAATGCGTACATCTTTTCCTGAGCAATAATCTGTATCACATTTGACAGTTTTCAGGCTTATTTTGAGAAAAAAGGCGGGAAATGTCTTATTCATGATGTCATAATGCTATCCAATTAGGAATATCATTCTGATTTTGTTGACATAGTATACCTGGCATATATTTTACTTTCTTAAAACGCTGATAAGGTTATTTCCAGACACATTTTATTAAGAGAAAATTTTGGGGCCTTTTTATGTATACAATCGTACCTTGTTCTTTAGACCTTGGTCACACAAGTTGTTTGACTCACTAAATCATGCTCAGATGGAGGCAATGAGCCTTAGGACTATTCAACCTGGTCAGCTATGCATATGCATTATGGGCAAAAGTTTGTTATGACTTAAAATTAAATCACCATGCTCTCCTTTGGAATACTGCTATACATTCTCAAATCATATCTTAAGCACTGTGAGGCCTAGGACCTTTAGACTTGGTGAGTTAATGCATCTTGGGGGTGTGGGGGACAGGTGATGGAAGTCTGTAGTGACCCAAAAGTAGGTCACTGTGGCCTTACTTTGGAATTTCATGGCTGATACATAATATGATTGTGTTTGGATCGTATCTTGCACACTGTAAGGCCTAGCGCTATCAAACTCGGTCTATTGGTAGAGAACAGACAGGTACCGGGTATGTTAAAGTAATTATTGCAATGTACAATATAGTTGTATGTGATAGCATCACAGCATGCATGAATCATGTACCCTAGCTGTGCACTTTATTAAGGTAGCTCACTACACTAAAGCTTATGCTCTTTATGACACTATATGTCACAAGATGGCGATCTACATGTAAATGTTTTGTGAAGTATTTGTATCAATGGATTTATTTGTCCATCATCGTAGCTCAGTGGTTAAAGCATTGGGCTGGTGAACCGCAGATCTCGAGTTCAAATCCGCCAGAGTTTTGTTCATATTTGTTGAAATAATTTTTTGGAAAATCCTGTTTTTTATCCAAATTTGCATACTTTCTGCCTTTTTGGCATACTTATATACTTATTATGTATCATATCTTTTATGGTTAAATCAATTCGTACTGATTTAAGAACTATTTCAGGGTGTAGTGAGCCACCTTAATAATGTCATCAACTTTGTTGTAGTTAAAGTTTAACAAAAGGATTGCATGATCATTTTGAAGAAATATACACTGTATATTGTATGCAGGATATTTTTGAAATGGTGATTTATTTTTTCTCTTCAGGATAACAGAAGCATTGTTGAAGGCTGATGAAGTCTTTAGAATTCCTGGAAAAAATGGGTATCCTGTTTATGGTGATAGATAAATAGATATTTCTCACAATATTTCACACAAGATAGATAAATAGATATTTCTCACAAAATAAATAGATATTTCACACAAAATAGTCACTTTGCATGAGGCCATAATTAAAAAGGAGTTTGTTTGCCATCGCACGACCGACCCATTTTTAACCCCCCGACTGGAAAGTTTTTAATGACATAATTTCTGCCATGTTTTTTTTTTCACTTGATTTTCCGACTTCTGTTTTTCTTTCAAGTTCCTATCCGCGTTTGGTTCATCTTCACAAGTCAACGGTTATTGATTCGTTACCTCACACCATGCTTGCATCAGTCACCATTCAAAACATGGGTTTGGGACTGGGGATGACGCAATAAGCTAAAATTAAATCATCCAATGATGCAAGTTTGGAAAGAGCAAAAACAGAAAGTAAACAATTGTGTTCGTGGGGTACTTTTCTTAACATCAAGAACATTGTGTGTTGTTTTTATTTTGTAACGAGGTAACTAATCAATAGCTCTTGACTTGTGAAGATGCGTTTTGTTTTTAGCTTTGTTCTTTGCGGCGTTTGGTAAATCGCCGCAATTTTAAGCGCTCAAATGATCGATTCGGCACATGGCATACTGGTAGAATTGGTAGAATTTTATCTATCCGACGAGGCATTATTCGATGATTATGGACACAAACAACAACTGTGTCCGATGAAAATGTAAAAGGGTACCCCGAATATTCGGAAATGCCCGCAATTTACCGAAATGCCCCCAGGAATTAGTTTTCGAAATATCACCTAAAAGTATCGAAATTCCCCTCTAATTATATACATTAATGCATATTAAGCTTATATATCTTAGTCTTTTATGATAAAAGTTTTTAAATTTGTGATTGTAAATTTAGGAAATTCAATTGTGTTCATTTCTCGCATTCACGATGTTTCAAAGAAAGATAACTCTAGCAAAATTTATACATAACATTTTTATTTTCCAATCAAGGGCCCTCAAGGGGCAGCATGAGATTTTTTCCCCTATACAATATTTGTTTGAATTGAAAAATATATATGAATGTTGATTTAATTCAACTTAAGCAATGTATACATATATATAATGATTAGGAAATAATGGTTGAACACATTCTTCTAAATGAAAGAAAAATAACATGAGTTACCTTCCTTAGGTTAACACAAATTCTAACAAAACAAGACCCTTTTTTTATTAACAATTTTTGTTATTTTTTCTTCAGAGACGATATTTTACACATTGAATCAATCCCTAATCTTTCAATTTAACTTTAAAAAATTGATTCAAAGGGGACTTTTGTTAGTTCTAATGGGCATTTCGGTAATTTGAGGTACCGCGGAGCACGGATTTAATGTATCAGAAATCGTTTGACCAACATCATTGAACATGAAATTGTGTTGAGTTTATACGAATAATGTTTTAGTTCAACAGCAATGCTACCAAGTTTCAGTTGCATAATACATGCATGTTACATTGGCCATTGAAAGTAAAATCATGGCAACCAAGACTAGACAATTTGAAAAAAACAATGGACATATTCAAGACATGGAAAAACAGACACCCACAAAACAAGTAACATATCAGAATAACAAAATGATATATGAGCCATACACAGACTACTCCTGTCCATGAAGTTAAAACTTCACTTTTTAGAGAGGTTTCTGACAGTTCTGCAAGTAATTCACTGTTATAGGGTTAATTCATCAAAAGAACACAAAATATAAAAACAGAGTTTTGATATTCAATATATTTTCAGCAAAAAAAAAAAAAAATCCCTACCGACCGACCCAATATTTTTTATGACCCTCGGGCTATGGCAAACCAACATTTTTTTAAATGTGGCCTGAAGTTCTACAAACTGAAAATAGGCATCCAATCTTAGATTGAAAGAAGATTTCAATTACACATTACATCAAACACAAATTCATAAATATATTAAATCCAAGAGACAAAAATGTGATAAACTGAAGTGTTCATTTGAGGTTGGTATCAATTTAGGGAGTTGCTGAAGATCTCGCAGACTGTGGATGACATGGAGGCGTATCAGAAACTGACGGATGACATCTTCCAGCAGATTCTGTGGTCGACAGATCCCAATCTAGAGGAGTCCCGGAAAATCCTAATGAATATTCAGAGGAGAGAGCTGTACAAATGTTTAGGAGAGACCCACCCACCTCAAGGGAAAACTATCAATAATAAGGTAATCTCAGAACTTTTGGAGCTACATGTAGCAGGAACCCATTCAGTGTAATCCCAAAGTCTAGGAACTGGCAGGGACCCTATGAAGGTAATCCCAAAGTATGGGAACTAGCAGGGACCCTATGAAGGTAATTCCAAAGTATGGGAATTAGCAAGAATCCTATGAAGGTAATACCAGAAGTCTGGGAACTAGCAGGAACCTTATGAAGGTACATATTACCAGAAGTCTGGGAATGGGCAGAAATGCATTCAAGACAATCCTAGAAATCCGGGAACCAGCAGGAACCCATTCAAAAATGATGCATGTAGTTATAGGTTAATTGTGTAGCAAAGGTCAATATAAGATCACCTGTTGCCTTCTTTTGATTAAGAAATATGATTTTTGTTGGGGTTTTTTTTTTGCTTGTGTTTTGTTCATTTTTTGTTTTCACAGTGGGTTTTTTTTTATCATCAAAATATTTGGAAAAAAATAGAAATTTTTGCCAAAAGAAATTTCAATGTCTAATATAGTCTGCATTAATTTCATCATCTCAGTTTTGAAGTTTGATGTGTAAAGAGACACAAATAAAAATATACAAATGTTGTTGATAATTTAAATTAGTAGTGGTGATATGATGTGCATCTTTAATTTTGAAAACCATTTAATCGGAAAATTAACATAATATTTATTATGAACACATATGGAGAATTCAGTGAAATGATTATACCCCACACAACGAAGTTGCGAAGGGTATAATGTTTTTGACCCGTCCGTCAGTTCCATATTTCTGTCAGCGCAATTAAGTCCTCTGAGACCGCTCAACAGAATTCCATGAAATTTTGTAGTTAATAAGGACACACTGTGTAGATGTGCATATTCCCAAGAAATTTTTATTCAATAATTTTTCCAGGAGTTATGCCCCTTTTGAACTTTGAATTTCGAGCCCACCTATCCTGTTCTTGTCAGCGCAACTCCTCTGAGACCGCTCAACAGAATCTCGTGAAACTCTTTAGTTAATAAGGACACACAGTGTAGATGTGTATATTCCCAGGAAATTCTCATTCAATAATTTTTCTGGGAGTTATGCCCCTTTTGAACTTATAATTTCGAGCCCGTCTGTCCTGTTCTTGTCAGCGCAACTTCTCTGAGACCGCTCAACAGAATTTCATGAAACTTTGTAGTTAATGAGGATACGCTGTGTAGACGTGCATATTCCCAGAAAATTCTGATTAAATACTTTTTCCCCTATTGAACTTAGAATTTCGAGCTTGTCTGTCCTGTTCTTGCAGTAATGCATAGCATTACCATTCATTATATGAGGCATTGTCAAGCAATGTTGGAGCGTGGAGTATGTGAACTTGCTCACTTCTGCTTTCTTTTTCATTAATGTAACATCATAACCAGAATACTATGACTAAAACGTATAAAATATTCAACAAATTTATTTATTTACAACATTCATTTCATATTGGAATCATTCAAATTTACTGACTGAAAACTTCTATTATTTTCAAGGGTATATTTTCATAACCATCACAATTTTTGCTTTGGTGTTGTAACATCTTTTGGGGGTAGGGAAATAAAAATTGTGAATTTTGTGAATTAACATCTGATTGTAATTCAATAAACAGAGGTGCTTCTAATTTGTAAACCAAAAATATTTGACATGAATAAAAGCAATTTCCCAGCAAATGAATACTTGGGCAGGTGCAAGTTTATTTAAAATATGCTACCAAACTTTGTTGTGATTGTTTGTTTTATTTCAGAAACAAGAAGACCAAATAAAAGATGAACTAATGAACATTTTGAAAGAGAAAAAGAGTGATATCAAAAGAGAAGAAATAATACTTTATGTAAGACGAATTTAGGATAAGATAATGTCCATTTGTACAATACATTCTCCCTAATCCACAAAGATTTTGCTTGCAGTTTTTAAAACAACTTTACCGTATTAGTAGCAATGTTGAATTTCATCACCATTTGTGCCCATTTCATTCATACCTAAGTTGTATTACTGATTTTTGAGAAGAACATAAGAAATTTGTTGCTTTGAGATGTGTCAGTTCTCAGATCTTGGTACAATACAAAGGAAACATGGCTATTTATAAAAATCTATTCAAGTTCATTTTCAGGGACACAATTACAGTGTACCTTTACAAAGATAAACAGACAAGTTAATTTATTGTCTAGGTCATTTTTAAAATGGATTAATTTAAAATGTTTAGATTATTTAGATTAAGTCACATAGCATATATATATTTTTATATGAATTTTCTATGTACATGTATTTAGGAGCAAAAAGGTCAAAATTTATTTGAATTGAAATTAATTTTCCCCCCCGAGATCATTCAGTCATGAATTTGCTAGCTCCCAGCTTCTTCACTAATTACTGTTATGATTCATATGTGTTGGCAAAAATAAGGGTAAGATAAACAAAGATTGAAATGTTAGTGCAAAAAGGTTTACTGTAACACCCCTGGAGTCCTCAAGCATCACCCTGATCCCCAGTGTGTTTGTTATTTTGTATTTTGCTTTGCATGTAAGAAGTATGCTTAATATTTTTTGAAAATCTTTGATACGCCTATACAGAGGAGCTCAATGCCGATAAAATTTTATTATATTGTGATATTACATAAGTCCCTGTTCAGTCCGAGTGTAACCAGGTACCGGTACATAATTACAGGTGGTTTACTTGGACTATGGAATGAAAGACCAGAATCCGATTGATCATGTTCGCTTTTACAACAAGAGGGATCCTACAAAAGCAAAGAAACTCAGAAAGGATGAGGTCAGTGGCTGTAGCTGTCTACAAACTGTACATGTACATCTGCACCAAAATTTTTTCTCAAGCAGAAATTTTTGTATAAACTCATTTTCATAGGACTCTTAACTTTGTTGATATGTGTTAATTCAAGTCTTCCATAGGAGAGAGTGAGCGACCTACCAACCATAAAATCAAGAATCACAATTATTTGAGAAAGGGGGGGGGGGGTCCTCAAATTGAGGGAATTGTAGTTGATTTTACAGTATAGATAGTGGCGTACATATATTTTAACGTCTACTCATTGTCAGGTATCGGATTTGCTCCCTGAGAAGTTTGCAGAACAGCTGATCAGGTTCTATTGCAAAAGACGAGATGATCAGAGTATTCATCAAGCCATGGAGGCATTTAAAGAGTGGAGTCGTCAAAACCAGTGTTCTGTGGTAAGAATTAACATATCTATATCAAGTGGAAAAGTGTTGAGATTGTTTAGCTATACACCCCCACCCACCCCCAACATTTATCATAAGCATCTATTATGTTTTCTGTATAAAAGTTTATACATGCACTAAATATTTTCTAGATACAATTTTGTAATTTATACTGCTTCTGAAGAATCTTGGGCCATATTTTACAACTGAACTTTTGACTATATTAACGATCTAAATCTTCTTTTACAATTTATTTTATTCTTTACGTTGTTTGAATTGTGATTTTATTGTTTGTAAGAAAAATTAAGTATAGTCTCCTAAAGTTACATTTATGAGTTATAGAACTATGTAACGTTTTAAATCTTAGTCTGAAATTTTTTTCTAAAACAGGGCTTGTGAATTAGATAAAGTTTTGAGTTGCACGATACTGCTTTTATAAATCATATCTTGAAATGTCAGTGAAGAAAAATGATGGGATGGTACATGAATTTTAGGGAGAGAATAGCCTGATGCCAGATATGACCCCGGTTAGATCTGATGACTCATCACACGTTGCTGCAGGCAACGTAACTCCCACTTCTATTAGGACAGTGGCCAATCAGAACACACCAGAGTCAGCCGGTAAATTCAAGGCTCGCCTCGCGTTCGACTGAGGTTAATGTCGTCTCACCCTCTCGTGTTAAGACTAATGCCGGACCACCAGATATCACCTGTTTTAACGTCAAGATCTAATTCAGTCTAAAAATGTTGTGTTTTACACGTTCTGTTTTAAAATGCTTATTTTACTGAATTAATCTCATATACCTATGATTATGAAGAACCTTGTATCTGTCTGTCCTTCCGTTTGTAAACTCTCAACCTTGCATGATCCAAGAGCAAGGAACATCTAAACTCAGTAATTTACAATTAAAACTACAATGAATTTATTACAGGGTAATACATGTAGTTTGCTTTACCTGATTACCACTATGGTTTGCTTTACTTGATTACCACTATGGTTTGCTTTACCTGATTACCACTATGGTATGCTTTACCTGATTACCACTATGGTATGCTTTACCTGATTACCACTATGGTTTGCTTTACCTGATTACCACTATGGTATGCTTTACCTGATTACCACTGTGGTATGCAATTCAGCTTGTTGGTTGGATTTATTCATTTAGGATCCTAAAGTCATGGTGCAATACACTATTCAAGGTATGTGTCACATACCATAGTGATACTCTTCATTAGATGTAAGAATAAATTAACTGACACCAGTAACAAATAATTTAATGCAATCCATTAGTGTCCAAGAATTTCTGTTGTTATGTATAGATTTAAAGTTATACAAAGTAGAATTGTAAGAAACACATTGCTGAGGGATGTCCAGAATGAACTGTTATAGTGCTCACCTTTGGATTGTATCGGTCTACCATCTTTATATGGGAGCACTGATGATTTATATCCCAGCTGATATCATGTTGTTTACTGTAGATCCCTGATTTTACACGAGTACAAAATGACTCATAGACGTCAAATTGCAAGAACATGAATTTGCAAGTGGTCTGTTGATCCTAACTTTTTACGTGTATTTTAGCAATACAATAATAAGAGCAGGTAATTTTATTTTGTGAGTGATGCTTCTTGCGAAATTACGCAATGATAAATTCCTCACGTATATTTAGGAATCTATATTAATTTTTCAGCTGCAAGTTAAATGTTGTGGTTATCTTTTATGTAAGAAGGTATTTTTACTCATAGTTGTGATACTGGATCGACTTTGTAGATGATCACTTGTTTTTAAAGCCAATTTTGTCTTGTTCCAACTACATGTTAAACTTTTCAGCAGCTGGGAAGTTTGCCTATTTTTAATGTTAATGAAATCCGGTGTTTACAGTGGCTGGGAATTTTGCCCTTTCTTTTTTCTTGGTATTTATGAAATCCAGTGCACTTCACACACACAAAAAAAAAGGAAATCCATTTTTATCACATTTTTATGGGAAGATCCAATTTTATTTTCCAGTATTGTTTTGGTCATTGGTAAACATATCTACATGCATATATGTTATATCTACATCTACAAGTACCTACCCTCTCAACTTCAGTTTTATTAATTTTGTAATTTTATTCCATACTGAGTGGAAGGGTTACAGACATTTTTTTTATCATTATTTTATTCCAAATGCATGGACTGTTCATCTTTATGACAACAGCAGAAATGCAGTTTAATTATTTTACCCAGTGATTGATGGAATTGATTGTGATTAAGCATATTGTACCAATGCATTCCAGTGCTATACTAACAAACCAATGAGGGAGGCCTTTAAAAGGACTGGTTCACGGTTTTTGATGAAGAAATTTTTTTTTCAGTTTCAATATGAAACTTTGAAAATATAACTCCTTTAAAGTTGTTTATGCTTACAAACTAATGAAATGTTACTTTTGTAATTTAAAGCATCCTAATTTTAACTTTTAAATGGCACATTTTACCTAAAGAATACTTGAAATTTGATATACTTCATAAACTTAGATCGATAACCATACATTTTCAAAACTTTGTAAACAAAATATTCCTCAATATTTGTTTACATGTAACAAAGAAAATCTCTCTATATTAATGAGCTTGTCATAATGTATATAACCTTAATTTTTATGCAACCTTTTAAATGCACCAGACAGTAGTAGATTTTGATCATTTAAAATGAAAAACAAACTTTGGGAGGTGGGGGGGGGGGTTGTGAATCAGTCCCTTTAATTAAATCAGACATTGTAGTTACTATTCACAGTCATTATTACAGACAAAAATTTAGAAACTGAACTGATATTCATCATTTATATTTCGTCCATATGTATCAACAAATACTCCAATGCGTCAGAGGTACAATGGTAAACTCTTTGGCCTCCACCATTATCAAGAAGCAGGGCAGTAGGGCTGGTCAGCGAACTTCATTTTGTTGTTTTATGCACTATCCATATCCTTTGTAATGAGGGTTTTATACAATCAGTCTGGTCATTGTTTGGGTATTAGTCACATATACATACATTAATGATTTAGATCCGCGAGGATGTTAGATATATTATTTTATTTTCTCCATCCACAATTGGTAGATTGTCTCTTTATAAGTGCCAACCTTTTCTTTCATTTATTGTGTGTATTCCAGCTTTTATTTATTTGTATTCTTTGTTTATTCTATTTTACAAGTGTAGTGATCTTCTACTTAATATACTGTAGTAATATATAGAGTAGACAATTTAAGTCATTCACATTATTGATGTAGACATGTGGTTACATACTGACAAATGCCTCCATTCAGAATGCTTTATTTATGTCAGGGTCAGGACACAGACCTTCACTTTCCAGTACCGGTGTTTTGTCAGTGATACTCAGCCTATCCTGTTACATTGTATCTATTTCTCAATGAAAGAACTCGCCCGTAAATATGACATAAAAACATATGCATTGTATACTTATAAAACAAGACAGGTTGAATGATATAAGAAATAAAACATTTAGGTTGTACATGCCACTTTTTATTATTACATTAAAACACACCATAAATGTGGAAATTAAAATGAATGATACCAACCACAATAAATTGGTTATCCTTGATAGCATAAATCTCTCTTTACTTTCTCCCAAAGTCCTCGTAACCACTGATTATACAATTCAATATGTATACAATTGAAATGTGCTATATATCAAGCATCAGCTTATTATCTTAAAGTGTGTCTAGATTTTAATGATATCATCATCTCATATCATGTATATGTATTATGTTTATACTGTTACATATATACATAGATTGCTGCAATTACAAGATTTCCAGTAAATCATATTATATGCCAAATAAATTTAGGTTGTCTGTATTACGAGGGTGTGAAGAAGAATGGAGAAAATTCTGCTTAATCAGCTTTATAGAGTTGCCACCCTGGGAAAACAATTTTTTGGTTGGTGTTGGCAATTTTAAACTGATTATGCAGGATTTTCCATATGCTTTCATCTTCATATACAACATAATACAAACTAACATAGACATTTGTTCTTTAATGATAAACTGTGGATTTGGGACCACTGTACACCTGTTAGTGTTGTAGGCCATTAAGTTAGATTTCCTGTGAAATTCATTTATTGTTATATGATACATGTCAGATTTGTATTATGATACATGTCAGATTTGTATTGTGATACATGTCAGATTTGTATTGTGATACATGTCAGATTTGTATTATGTACATGTCAGATTTGTATTATGTACATGTCAGATTTGTATTATAAGATACATGCCAAATTTGTATTATAAGATACATGCCAAATTTGTGTTATGATGTTTCAGATTTTTGTTATAATTCCATACACTTGTCATATTTGTGTTACATACATTACAAAACGTGTCAAATTTGTGTACAATACAATGGGATTTAGAATTGTGTTTAAATACATGTCAGACAAGTTTGCCAGTCTATATTTTGGTGCTTAATAGGAGCTAATGAAATGAAAATGTATATTATTAGTGTTCATAGTGTTCAATAATGCAATTAATACACATAGTTGTATGTCATATTTTATCTATTTCTTTTTAAGTCACCTGAGTCACTCACGTGAACTATTGCTATCGGTCTGTGGCCATCGTTGTGCATTGTCTATTAACAAGTGAACATTTTTAACTTCTCAAATTCTTTTCAAATTTGGTTTATGAAGCATTTTTGGGACAGGGGGCATAAATTGTAAATTTCAGGACTCCTGTGCCATCAGTATATTAGAGGCAGGACAAATATCCAAAAATTTACCAATTTTCAAAAATCTTCTTTACAACCATACATTGGCAAGAAAAACTAAATTCATAGCCATGTAGAGCAGGAAGGCCTCTACCAAAATTGTAAATTTCATGATTGCCAGGGTAAGTTAAGGGTTTTGACTCAAAGGTGGGACCAAATTTGGTATATAATGTTAATGTATAAAACATTTAGAAATAACATCTTCATCTTTTGAAATAACATCTTTATTGCTATTGATACTAAATTGAAATGAAATAAAATTAAAATCCGATATTTAGAAGGACCAGGTCTAGGTAGTCTTAGTTTAACAAAATTGTAAATGTCATATCTCATGGGTATGAATTTTTGTTCCAGGGTGGAACCAAATCAACATGGTTATTATTGTCTTTGTCATTTGAAAGACTTCTTTAATTTTGCTGATACTGTATAAAAACTAAATGCATTAATTTAGGAAAAGCAGATAGGGGTGTACCAAATTGTGAATTTTGCAACCTGACTCTAGGGCAGGTCCAAAATAGTCATATAGTGTTAATATAACATATATTAAAATACTATGTAAAGTCCTTCATCAGTATGGGCACTTGGGGGCATTTATATTTTAAGAGCAAATCTTGTTTTATACTGCTGGAGAATATTAGAATTTAGATTACATATGCAGAACAGGAAAATTATTATAGATTTCGTAGCCTGCGGGGTAAGTGATACTTTTAACTCGGGTGACTGATAAGGCCTGTGGGCCTCTTGTTTATTTTTACACTGTGTCGTGTTTTCCCTTGTCATTCTAATCTCAGTGTATTTAATGTCTGAACATTATTCTTTTTAATGAATTGTCATAAAATTTATATAGTGCACTAAATTGGTGATAGTTATGGTTATAATTATAAATTATCAATGAGTTTATGTCCATTTTCCTCTGCTCCCTTTGTTGAATATGTTGCATGTAATCTCTTGTGACACTATCCCATTTATCTACATACATGTATGATTTCATTGCATGCTGACATATATAATCTCAGTAGTTAATAAATGATTAGATAATGTTGGTGTATTGTTTTAGGTCTCATTTGAGCTTTTTAGCTCACCTGAGCTGAAAGCTCAAGTGAGCTTTTCTGATCACCTGTTGTCCGTCATCTGTCAGTAAACTTTTTCCATTTTCGACTTCTTCTCCAGAACTACTGTGCCAATTTCAACCAAACTTGGCACAAAGCATTTTTTGGTGAAGAGCTTTCAAGCTTGTTCAAATGAAGGGCGGTACCCCCTTCAAAGGAGAGATAATCACAAAAATGCAAAAATAGGTGGGGTCATTTAAAAGTCTTCTCAAGAACCACTGGGCCAGAAAAGCTGAAATTTACATGAAATCTTCCTGACATGGTGCAAATTCAAGTTTGTTAAAATCATGACCCCAGGGGTAGGATGGGACCACAATAGGGGATCAAAGTTTAACATGCAAAATATATAGGGAAAATCTTTTGAAAAATTTCTTCTCAAGAACCACTGGGCCAGAAATGTGAGCTAGACTGGATTGAATCAACCTCTCCACGACTTGATAGTGTTACTCAACCACCTCTTCAACCTCTACTGCCATTTTCACACTAGAAGCATTTTGATTTGTTAAAAGATAGGGTTACATCTCATTAGTGGCGATACAACAGGGAGAAGTCATTATAATCACCAGGGGGAAAATATGTTTAATTTAAAGAGATATATCTTTAAGTTAAAGAGATACATGTATCTCTTTTTGAAAATTTAAATAGATATTTCTCTAACTTTAAGAAATGTTTCTTTTTACCCTGATAGAGAGATATCTCTACACTGAGGGATATCTCTCAAAGAGAAAGAAATATCTCCCTAGCATAGAGAGATATCTTTTGTTTAAAGAGATATCTTTTTTAGTTAAAAAAATATCTAATTTACAGAGATATCTCTACAACCAGTAGAGATACCTCTCTAGTATAAAGAGATATCTCTCTTATTTGAAGAGATATCTTATTTTACAAATAAGTAGTAAAGGGGCTTGCCATATGCCAATGCCTGCTGCGACACAGGAACTTCGTTTTTAAGGCCTTATCCGAAAGACCCATGATTCTCGCTTATAAATGCCGAACGTTTGGCGAAGGAGCAATCACTACCCATGTGTACGTCTTGGGTTTGACACTGCCATGGTACGAGCGGGTCACGACCTCCTGGCTACGAAGCGAACACTACCACTGAGCTACCACGACCGGTCATCACAAATATGAAGAATCTGAAGTCATTATTAGTTTGCCATTGGCATCTATGTTCAATGAAATATCCAAATATGGAGGAACATGTGGCGTCTTTTATTTCAAGGTCACTGAGATATATCAAATCGATATATGAATGAAAATGAGTACTGTTAATAGATGAAACATCGTCAATATATCTAAATGTCAAGTTGAAGGCCACAGCAAGAGAATATTTCTTTTCATATAGAAGCTTTTGAATAAATTTTACCTCATAGGAATACGAAAACCTGTCAGCTAATAATGGAGCACAATTCGTGACAATAGGAATTCCAACAGACTGTTGGAAGACCTGATCACCAAAGACAACGTAAATGTCAGATGTGTTTTTATCCATTTGAATAACCAGTGTGAGAATATTAGATATATGATATACATTTTATCTAAAAATGATGGGGGAAAGCAAACTGTGCATGTGAACAATATCGCCCATCGATCTTTTGTTTGTGCATCCTGTGAAATCTCGTAGTTTTCAAGAATTTTATTGATTTACTACATTTGTATATGTGTGATTCTTATCACACTTCGTCCTTTTTTTCTACACGCAATATCTAAAGGCTATCATTCCGTAACAATTAAGTCTACAGATATCGTCTCTTGGAAAATATGACAATTATTAGATTGAAGAAATGCATTGAGCTGCACAGTCAGTCGTAAACGTGCTCTTGGTGTACGTGACTAAAAAAAATCGGTCTTCATCCTCTCAAAGTAGAAATATAGATTAGAAATGTCCCGAGGGTAACCAGCAGTATGACCTTGGCGTTATTAGCATCATTAGCGGTGTTGACGTTAGCATTAGCGCTGTTGACGTTGACAGGATTATTGACGTTTATAACGTTGTTGACGTTGGTAGTGGAGGTTGTGGTGGGACCTGCTGGAGCTGTAATGGCACTTGTTGGAGCTGTAATAAAATGACGTGATTCTAAAGTACAAACCTAATGAAAAAGATGAAGACAATAAACAGTGAATACTGATTAATAGCTCCTATAAAAAATACAAAATTGAGAATAAAGCAAACACGGACCTCTGGATACATCAAAGGTGGGATCGGGTATCTAGGAGGAGTAAGCACCCCCTGTTAACTGTTCACACGCCGTGAACACTATATTTTGATCATGTAAACAAAGTAATCCGTAATCAAAATCAGTAATTCAGTAGGTATAAAACGGCCTAACAGTTGGTATTTGATTATATCTTTGGTATCAGTGATATTCTTTCTCATTTACTGAGATCACTGTGACGTATGTGCAGTTTCTGAATTGATAGTATTTTTGTACCCTATTCGTTTGTAGCGTTTTGTTCATATATTGTTTATTCACCAGTAATTTATTTGTCAAGGTTTAGCTTATGTAAGACTAATTGCAAATACTTCCAATCTGAGATCAAATAAGTTTTGACGAAAAGACTTCATATAAACGACCCCCATAACCATTCTGAACAGTGAACAAACACAGCGTGTGGAGATGTTTTGCTTGAACAGAAAGTGAAAGTTCATTTCTCGTACATATAATTATGTGAGTCCCCGATGCGAAGATTAGATTTTGCTGCCTGCCATCCTGGTCAACAATTATTTTCTAATATACACAAAAGTGTGAATTCTCGTCGCCGCTGAACTGATTGACAATATGTTACTTCATCATACCATTCTGCTTCTTACCTGCTCCTCGCAGGAATATACTGTTAGTCTGAAAGATCTAAATTGAATTTTATTGGACCTTTTAAAGTGTAAGGTCACCTTTAATAAGAGCAGACATCAAATTCTGAAATTAATTATCTCCCAGATTCCAGATCGGGACATACTATTTTTATCTATAGTCCATTTCTTTGTCCACATTTCGAATTTCGTAAATAAGATAAAGGTTTTGATGCAAGTGTGACATCAAGGTCAAACTATCCGAGAATGTCATTTCTTTCATTAGCACCAAGGTAACAATAAAAATGGTCCACATCGTTCACCTGGGTCACCTTAGCCCATATTTAACGATTTTCCTTATAGATTTGTATGTAAAACTTTGATCCCCTATTATGGCCCTACCCCCCCCCCCCCCCGGAGGGGGGGGGGGCATGATTTTAACGAACTTGAATCTGCACCATGTCAGGAAGCTTTCATGTAAATTTGTACTTTCTAAGCCTAGTGGTTCTGGAGAAGAATATCTTTAAAGATTTTCTCCATATATTTGTATGTAAAACTTTGATCCCCTAATGTGACCCCATCCTACCCCCGAGGGTCATTATTTTGACAATCGTAAATCTGCACTATATAAAAAAAGCTTTCATGTAAATTATGGCTCTTCTGATCCAGTGTATTTCATCAGAAGATTTTTAAATGACTCCACCCTATTTTTGCATTTTTGTGATTGTTCTCCCCTTTGAAGGGGACACGGCCCTTCATTTGAACAAGATGATTTGTGCAAAGTTTGGTTGAAAATGGCCCTGTTCTGGAGAGGAAGTCGAAAATATAAAAAGTTTACAGACGACGGATTAATATCTTCCCAGAGTTGTCGTTCCTGCTCTCACAACGTATCGAGGGTTTTACAAGATTTTTGTAAAATGGCACATATGCTCAAATAAAGTATGGATTCGACTTCAGTTACAAAAATAGACGTAAATAAATGAATACTCATGAGCAGATGTCAAGTCTTTCTGTGATACAAGAAGCATTGATTTGGGTTGAAACGCGGATATTGGGTTGTTCTATCGCACCAGGTCTATACATAGGTACATGGAGAATGCATAGTAATGGGGGGAAACTACAAAATCCTACCGTTGATCCACTTTAAGGGTCATGATAGTACTTAATAGTACATAATAATTCACATTATCCAATGGATAATTTATAACGATATATAATAATGTTTGTTTACTGTTTTACGTCCTATTCGAGAATTTTTCACTGTTATAGAGACTTCACCAGCTTTTAAATGAAGTGCCACGAATGTTGACACATGTAAGGCGTTTACGGTCGCGCAGCAGTAAGAGTTCTTTATCGTGCCAACGCCTATATTATTCAATATTTACAAGAATGCGACTTTTACAGAAAAATTTGAAAACTTTTATATACAACTGTTTATGTACATGATTTTTTTAAAAACCTGTTTATGTATTTTTAACTTTTATGTCCGTCGGATGGGACGTTAAAGGGTGCCCCGTGTCAAGGATCACAACCCCCTTGGCACGCAAAAGATCGTTTCCCTATGGGGCGCCAAATTAACATAAACTCAAATAATTGAAGATATCTTCAATTATTTGAAGATATCATCAATTCAATTATTGCTCTCTTTAATTGAATTAATGCGCGCATTAAATCAATTATTGCTCTCATCAAATGAATTAATGCGCGCTTCATTTCAATTATTGCTCTCATCAATTGAGTTAATGCGCGCATCAATTGAATTAATGAGAGCAAAAATTGATTTAATGCGCGCATTAATTCAATTATTGCTCTCTTCAATTCATTTGATGAGAGCATCAATTTAGTAGATATATTGCTCGCAATAATTAATTTAGAGCTCGGTTTAAATAATTTGATGATCTCTTTAATTCAATTGAAGATATCTTTAAATCATTTACAATGCTTTTGTATAAGGAATTAATGCGCGCATCAATTTTTTTTAAAGAGAGCAACAATTCAATTAAATATATCATTAATTCAATTGTGGATATGTTGAATTGAAGATATCTTTAACTATATAGTTGCTCTCTCTAAAAGAATTATTGCTCTCTTCAAATTAATTAAAGATATCATTAATTCAATTGAAAAGAACAATAATTGAATTAATGCGCGCATTAAATCAATTATTGCTCTCATCAAATGAATTAATGCGCGCATCAATTCAATTATTGCTCTCATCAATTGATTTAATGTGCGCATTATATCAATTATTGCTCTCTTCAATTGAATTGTAGCGCGCATCAATTCAATTGTTGATATCATTAATTCATTTGAAGAGATCATTAATTCAATTAAAGCGCGCATCAAATCAGCTGAAGAATTAATGCTCTCATCAATTCAATTAATGCGCGCAATAATTCAGAATTGAAGATATCATTAATTATTTGAAGAGATCTTTAATTAAATTGTTGCGCGCATCAAATGAATTGATGATATCTTCAAATAATTGAAGATATCTTCAATTATTTGAGTTTATGTTAATTTGGCGCTCCATATTTCCCTGATGTTCGAAAAAGAGTAAGCTCACTGGGGACCGTCGGGGAAACTGAAACACTCATAACCAAACATGATTCAGTTAGTTAACCGCCGTAATATGGCTGAAATATTGCCAAAACGGTGTAAAACCTCAATTAATCAATCAACCTACCGTGATACAGGTCCTCCGTTCTCATGGTCATATCCGAAAGAATCTAGCATTTCGCTATTCTCTCACCAGAGGGCGCGTTACGCAACCTTCGCTTACACTTCTGTCAACGCTTGGAATCACGTGACAATATAATCACATGATATAAACAGTCATTCTTGTTTCCTTTCCCTCTATAAGTTTTGGTGATACATCAGACTCTTTTCATAGGCCCTGGCACTTTATTAAGTACATTTTTACCATTTAAAGCTGTACGTTTGTCTCTTATTTTACACGTTTTATCGTATTTTTACAGCCTTTCTTACTTTTGATTCCATGTTTACATCTAAATCTCCACCACGTAAATGCCCTATATTCATACGAATATTACTTAGTAGCTCCAAATTTAGCATAAGAAAACAGCGATTTAAAACAATTTACAGTAAGCATCAATTTAATTGCACCAAAAGCATTTCATAATATGACTAAATATTTTGTTCAAAACATAAATGTTAGATATTAGAAACTTTTACAAGATTTCTGTTAAAAGCCGTTGACAGATCGAGGTATAGTGAGAGTAGCTTACGGAACTCTGGGTAGAGAATGACATTTCGCTTCCAACACAGGGGCTAAGCCCATTTTGGGCCCGAACTCTGTGATACCATAAATGGTATCACAGAGTTCGGGCCCAAAACGGGCTTAGCCCCTGTGGCTTCCAATGCTGAAAGTAGTCGCTTATCTATGTTAAACGTCCTGGGTGAAATATGTTGAAATTAAAGCTGACTAACCTGTTTCACAGAACGATCCCGTATAACCATTTGTGCACGTACATGTGAAGAGACCGCTACAGAAACCTCCGTTGCCATTTACGTTGCAGTCGAAGGCCCCCATGCCACATCTCCCGCCTCCTGTAGTATCACTCGTATGGTTAACAAAATTGTTACTACTTTGTGGGTGGGTGCGTACGGCCGTGATTTTGATGATTTAAAGGGAGGGAGTCAGATGTGAATACAAATTTCTTCCAGTATACCGGGTACTATAAAATGTAACAGAAGTTCAAATGCCCAAGTGGAATGTTTTGACTAAAGATCGTTCGATATTCTTCGATAGATTTCAGTCATATTTCAGTATATGCGTGAATTAGGCAGATATCCATTATAGATTGAAATTATATCCAATACTATTTAAGATTTACAACCCATTTATAAATCAGATGATGCTTTACTTGAGAATGCACTTCCAGAAAATAAGATATTGAACAATAGCAAAGAAAATAAGATATTGAATAATAGCAAAAAGAATTATTGGTTGAGCCGTGCTTATGTTTTGCTAATACAACTATGAATATCCCGTGATAATATCTCAATCAAAAGTGTTTAATGAACTGAGGAAAAGATTTATTAATACATGGCAAAATAATCTGTCACAATGTGTCAGAAATGAAAAGGGCAAGTTACGAACATATGGATTATTCAAAAGAAGCTTTTCAAGTGAAAATATTTTTCTACCATAGTAAATCCCGATATTCTTAAATGTTTCACTTCCGCATCAGTTCACATAAACTAGAAATTGAAATTGGCAGGTACTGAAATGTCTCTGTCGCAGACCGAAAATGTAAATTTTGTAATTTAGACTGTAAAAGATGAAAATAATTTTATGTTTGAATGCCCAAGTTATGAATAATATAAGACAAGAATTTGTAAATCACACGATGGAAGGAAATGCCAACTTTTCCTTGCTTTCAAATAAAGATAGATTGATATAACTTATGTCAAATGAACATAGTAAATATCATGAGAAAAGATGCAATGTTATCGTAGGATATATCTGAATAATGAATAAACATGAATGTGGACAAAACTTACGAGGGCGAGTCAAAAAGTAACCAGCCTATAACTTATTTCTAGTTGAGCTCTATCTCTTCTTTTTCGATGTAATTACCAACAGTGTTCAAGTGCCATTAGCCAAGGGTTTGGGGACCCAACAGGCTGTTAGCTTGCGCATACCTAAACGATCATGTAAGATTGTTGAAATGCTACCATGTGAAATGCCTAATGCCTGCGCTATTTCTTCCACCTAATTTCGTCTATCAAAGTACCAAATCCCGAACTTTTTTTAAAAAACCAATTTCACACTTTTCTTCGTCGGTGGCATCCAGTGGGCGTCCAGACCTGGCTTCATCTTCTAAAGACGTTCTACCGCGTTTGAATTCCCCTACCCAGAACTTAACCTGATCATAAGGTGGTGCAGAAAACCCATAAACATCGGCTAACTCGTCGTGTATTTCCTTGCCTGTTTTACCTTTTAAATACAAGTACCGAATTATAGAACAGTACTCAACTTTAGATGAAAAGCATGCATTTGCATTACTAGCCATCATAGGCGTAGCTTGGGTTCGAATATTACCGAGACAGGGGGTCTGGGGGGCTATCGACATTTTAACAACGTAATAAGTGTTTGTTTTTTTACCGAGGCAGCTGCCTCGGTTGCCTCAATGGAAGCTACGCCACTGGCCATGTTTGACATTCAATATCTTATCAAAGAATGACTCGATACGTGAGTACTTTTGTACCCAGGTATAAAACATGCATTGAAACAAGGCATGAAAATCGTGACCGTCTCGGTCAATCGGAAATTTTGTGCCATCTACTATTATAACATTTTGTACATTTATTAATGCATTTATATATGATACACGGTATACTGAAGTTCCACTTTCAAGAGCGCTATCATATGGATCTCTTTCTCTGTTTATTTTACTCTATTTCATTTTTTCAATACATGTACTCATGTTATATTTGTTCTGAAAACCCTTAATGGTTCCCAAATTGGAAATAAATGATCTATTCTATTCTGTATGGTTCATTACGAAATTTGCATCCTATATAAGTGTTTAGAAATTCTATGGGAATCGTTTGTATAAAGTAAAAGTATTCTGTCTTATACGCGTTATTATGGAAAACCCCTGCTGAATAAACTAGCGTTTTATTCAACAGTCGAACACACAATCATTGACGTAACCTTACTACCTGTAGTATGTGGAGTTAATCAGTAATACAGACAGGCAGTAATATGAATGACGTACATGGAAAACGGCAGATGATTTTCAAGATATATGTGTCGTATTTACAGTATTTTGTTTAATGATAAAATCTAGACCAAAGTTTTGACAATATGATAAACAATGAAAAATAATACGATTTGACAATTTCGACAAATTATCTACGGGCATCAAAGGAGTACTGGTCTACATGTATGTGTGTGTGTGTGTGTGTGTGTGTGTGTGTGTGTGTGTGTGTGTGTGTGTGTGTGTGTGTGTGTGTGTGTGTGTGTGTGTGTGTGTGTGTGTGTGTATATATATATATATATATATATATATATATATCCTCAATATTTACTAATTACATGGTAATTAGTCGAAAACTACATTTCTCTTTTCTCGAGTTGAAGTGAGAACAACCACGGGTTTCCTATAATATGAAAATCACATTTTGAGTACATGCGCCTGTTTCTTCATAGTGATTATAGGTTCGTCGTTTTTAAGGGGGGGGGGGATTGAAACTACCAGCTACAGACGCTACAGAAGCAGCGTTGAAACACCCAGACGGACAGTAAACTACTCAGTCACCATTCTCATAAAACACTGAGCAGTACCTGCCATGCACGATACAATATTTAACGAAATCTTGTCTTTGATCAGTATCTACAACAGATTTATAAACAAACGTGTGTCACTTTTTAAACCTTTAAACCATTGGAAGAAATTCCTACTCATTTATGTTAAATTAATATGACAAAAGATTTATCAACTACAAACGAATTATAATCATTTAAACATCCATGGGTGTTGTTATAGTATTTAAAGTTTCTTACCTGTTTGCGCGCGCACATTCGAAGAAAATCCTGTATGAAATAAATTCAACTGAATTATATTTGTATTTCAAAGAGATCTCGGGTGTTTACAAACGTAAACGCCAGAAGTCAACAACTGTAAATATTAATCAACAGTAGCAAAGCCAGGAGTCAACAATTTTAAATATTACCTAATAGTAGCAACGCTAGAAACAACCATTTCTTAAACGGCAGAACTTTCATATCGACTATACAGGTCATCTATTTTATATAAATTAATAAAATGACACTTATTGAATTCTATGCTTAGGCGCTGGGTAGGGCCACGTGTAAGGAGGGGTAACACGGTGTAAAATGAGGTCGAATTAGGCAGAGGAACTGTCAGTTAACAAGATTGTACCCCGCGGGATTGTACTACAACGGACATTGAATGGTACTGTATAATTATTCAATAACCCACTATGCATAATCCAGAAATGTTTTTTTAAAAGTCAGAATGATGTATCCTTTAAACTCGACTGAAGCTAGCAGCCAATAAGCACGTAGAAGCTAGCAGCCACTAAGGAAAATCATCAAAGGACTGAGAGTACTCATAGAAAAATATTTAATTTGAAACCTATTCTAAAGGAAATTTTTATTTTAATTAATGTTTTGAATTAATGAATGTCAATCGCAACACTCATGGGCAACTTAGCTCACATGAGAGATTGTACATCAATGGTGAAATGAATTTATATCAGTAATTTGTAATGAAAGGATGAAAGGAAATAAAATTGACCACACATTTCATTTTCTGATCTTTTTGAACAAATAATTTCTCAGCTTACATGCACGAAAGTAAGTGCACATTGATAATTTAGCTCACCAGAATATTGCAATCTTAGTCATTAAGTACCTATGAATAGATTGATAGGATAGGAAAAACTATATGATGTGGGGTGCTTTATTATCTCAAGACTGATCCTATTTTCATGTGCCAATCCATTTGAAATCATATTGCATTCAAAAATCTTTTCTGTAAATTAGCTCACCTGAAGAGTGATAACCATTGCTTTGTAACAAAAGAAATCAACAAAGGAAATCTTTTGAGCAAGTGGTGTAAGGAAGCAGGATTAAATAATAAAACGAACACCTCTGTAATATCTGGTGAATAATACCTCCATCCTGTGACTGTTATCAAAAATTGCGCATTAGCTCACCTGATTTTGACATAACCTACTGAAAACAGTATAGAACGAGTTTTATGACTGCTATTAGAGCTGTAATTGTGAAGACAAAGCAGAAGGAACATCAAGGCAAGGTTAAGGACCCCAAGAGCTATCATTCACCACTTTCAGTTTGGGGCTGTAGTGGTACCACCCGGTGGCTCCCGGAGGTCGGGACAGATTTCGAGTCCCTATTTCTTCTCTATGAGGGGAGACAGGGACAATGTGTCCATTGATTGGAGTAGAGATTCCTAAGCTACCATCTGGATGCCATGTAAAGAAGAGGTCTGTGATACCCGGAAGCATTGTTCAGCTCACCTGAACTTTAACATTTTTCGTATCTATTGGGGCCCGATTTCCTTATTTATTATCATATCTTAATGTTCTTTATACCATTTATTTCGCCTCATCAAGACGTGATAGAATATGTAAACCACAATATTCTAGGATTAATAATGTATATTTTATGTCCAAAATCTTTCTGTAATTTGGGCTTAGCCATTTTGGGATATTGTCGTAATAAATGCTATCTAGTTGTCTTATTATTCACCCTAAAGCAGTGTTTTTATACATTTATTTTCTTCGTAATGAGACCGATATAATCGTATTAAACCCAGTGGAATTGAATGATAAATGAAAATTGTATAGTCAATTGAGCAGTCAATTTTATTATTTGCGCTAGTATTTACAATCAAAAATGCATTATTTCACTTGATTATGGAATGATGAAAAAGATTAGTTTTTAGTGCTGATATGGATTTAAAAAATTAAGTCCTTATTAAGCTCTCAATGATCTTCTCGAGCGATTCGCCCTCTCCTTCACATCCTTCGGACCGACCTTGCATTTCTCCACGTGCTTCTGTATCCTGTCACGTTTTCTGAAATAAGAAGGAAATAATAATATAAATGTGCGCATGTAAGGAAACGAACAAACTACCAATTTTCTTTAGATTTGTATAGTAAATTAAGCAGTCACTTTTATTATCAAAAATGCATTATTTCACTTGATTATAGAAATTGAATAATGAATAAGATTAATTTTTTAGTGCCGAATTAAAGTCCTCATGAGCTTGCTCTCAATGGATCTTTTCGTGTGCTTCTCCCTCTCCTTAATTATGCATCCTTCGGACCCGCCTTGCATTTCTCCATGTGCCTCTGTATCCTGTCATGTTTTTTAGTTGCATAGCTGAAATAAGAAGGAAATAATAATACAAATGTGTGCATGTAAGGAAACGAACAAACTACCAATTTTCTTTAGATAAATAAATTACTTAAATATTAGATTTTAATTATCCAAGGCAAAATATGGTAAATGCAGGGATAAGTAAACTAGTATCCATGTGCCAACTGCTGGGGAATCTTGCACGGTGGTCGTGACGTAATTTATTACCTCACTAATACCCGAATAGAGGAGAGTTGGCATCCGGAAATATCCCGATAATAAAGCGTAGTGATAAATAATGATATTTAGCTTTGATAAACCGATTTAACTTCGATGAGTTAAATCCCATTAAATATAGATATTTGTTTACGCAAAGACCGTCAAGAAGAATTATCTTCAATATGTGTTTTATAGTTATAATATATGGGTTTGATTTGTGTAGTTTATATCATTTTACATGTAGGTTAAATACGATTTTAATCCTTTAAGAATTAGCATTTTATCCCAAACCATCTCGATTGAAATGCTAGGAACGTAGATTACATGGTTCTTGGAGACATATGTTCATCAGTAATCGTAAATGCCATAATGTCAAAACAATTCTGCATTTAATATAGGATTAAACATTCTTTTTGAAGAATTTATCGATGTGTAAACTCCGGACATTTTACTCACAAACTGAATAAAAGTGCGAAGCACTTTTATGTTAAGTTTGTGAGTAAAATGGCCGGAGTTTACACATCGATAAATTCTTCAAAAAGAATGTTTGATTCTTATAATTCCAATTCATTCACTTCATTAACAATTGCAAAAATTTGAATAGTTTTCCCGCACTATGTTATTTGTTTTCAGGCGTGTATGAATACATCGTGTTTTTGGATTTATTGATGTATAAACTCTTGTTCAGCTTTATTTTTGTCCAATCAAAACACTTGTAATAAATAACATTGGAATTATTTCAGAATAAAAGCCGGTCATTTCCTAAAATTATTTGTATCAAAAATTTTATATTCAAGTGAAGTTAAGTGGTTATATGCAGATGGCCTTATATGGTACCCTAAAATGCGACATGGCTAAATCCATGAAATCTTATCTTTGCCGTGGTTGTCTTTAATAAACTTATAAAACATGTGGATCACAGTTACAATTTTAATTACAGCATGTGAAAGTTTGATGAAAAATGCAATGTTTATGAGTATTCTGCTTTTATCTACATGTTCAAGGCAAGGAGACAGGTTAATCAGTAAAGTGTAAACTTACATTATATTAGATTTTAATTAGATATAGATATTTGCTTACGCAAAGCAGTAAGTGCATGTAAATTCTATGGATCCTGTCTCTTCCTTGCTCTCTAATTTTCTCTTTTTTCTTTGTGTGTTGTCTTCATCCATTTTCCGCTTCCATGCCCTGGTTTTTCCTATCTTTCTTTTATCCTGTTGTGCTTCTCTTTGCCTTTCTGATTCTTTCACACGGTCGACTATGAAAAGTACTACCTGTCCTACCCTGTCCGTGCTTAAAATGTCTATTTTCTGTAAGGTCTTGTAAGTTGTTATGAGGTATGATGCCAAATCGTCGTTTTCTTCCTCTGTCATATCAAAAACCTGACACTCCTCTGGAATGGTTAAATCTACGATATTCCCAACAGTGGGCAAAACCTTTCTCGTTTTCATTCGTGTGGTGTAATTACTGACATCTTCAGCATTCTCAATGCAAAATTTAATCCATTTATTGGAGGCTGCCATTTAAAAAAAAAATTTAAATTGCAATCAAAGTTGTTCAGAAAACTGATGAAAGTCCAATGTGGTAACTGATTATATATTAAAGGTGAATCAGATAAATACCGTTAGATACTTGCGTAGACGTTGAGTAAAACTTTAGATTGAGTAAAAAAAAAACTAAGGATATTTTTCCTCGGTGAAGGGTATGATAATAATGATAGTACCCAACAAAAGCAATTAGCTAAGAAGAACACTTCCGACGGACTAGTATCAATATACTACCTTAGGAAATGTATCGTGTTCAATGTATTTACCTGTAATACTCAATGGCACGTGCCGTGGAAATAAACAAAACTACCTGTAAATTACCTGGTGCGTGCCTATGCAAGTCCAAATGAAACAAAATGAAATTAAAACACACATAATAAATAAAATTACATATCCACAACATATAACATGCAGAGCATACACATAAGACACATAAAACACAATATACACGATCTTACCTCACATGAGGTGTAAAGGCGTTAATACAATGGAGTCAACCATTAATTATATCCTGTACGAAAAAATGGGATTTATGTAGTTCGCTATATCATTAATTAATTACTCTCTGGCATTATTCTTAATATAAATATGCACACTACAGTTATCTAGGTAAATTAATTAACTCGATGTGCACATATTTGAACTACTCAAGTTTTCAAACTGTTAAAGCGATAAGAATTTGCGACATCACGTTTCATAAATACTTTTAGAAAATCACACCTACATTAAACTAAATTAAAGAATAATTACCTTATATCCCAGGAGACTTAAACGCATGTATAAAATTTAGATAAAAGTACTTGTCAGCAAATACATTGAGCATGAACAAGTGCTACCGGGAAAGTGAACACCCGACCAAATCAGGTAAGCTAATCGAACTACCTGCGATGCAATGAACCATGAAATATTTAAATTGAATACAGTCTAAGGTCATCCGTAAATATAAATAGTATCACTGAATGAATGTCATTACTATGAAATTTATTAATGACAGAATAAGTCATTTTATCACAATAACTTTTATTTATAATCGCTGTATTCAACCTGAAAAGAAATAATATAAATATCTGACCGCGGAAATTGATTTCGTCGACGATTATTAGCAGTCCTAGGTCTAATTTCCTTATTCATTGTCAGATCTTAATGTGCTTTATATCATTGTTTTTGTCTTGAAAAGACAAAAAAGAACATGCAACCAGATTTTTTAAGGATAAAAAAATTAAGATTTTATGACCCAAAACCTTTACAATTTGGACTTACCGGGTACACTTTTTGCTGAGTGATAAAAAATGCTTTTGGGAGCTCATTTTCTTATTTATTGTCACATTTTCATGTTCTTTGTACCATTTTCTTCGTCTTAATAAGGCGAAAAAGATGACACTAAGTTCATAATTCTAGCTTGATAGATAAAATGATAAGCCCCCAAAAACATTTTCAGTCATTCGTCAGGAAAAGTCCAAAATCGGGTTTTCAGGGGTACAATCTTTAGTATCCAAGCTACAACAAATCTGATTGTATATTCATTCCCGTCTTCTCAAGACGAAAAAGATGATATAAAGATATTTTATATATCTTGAAAAATAAAGTTTTAATACTTCAATAGGACATTCCTTATCTACCCTGTTAATATCAAACTATAGGCATAGATTTTTGAGGGTCAAATTTTCATTTCTTGAGCTATGTGAGTGTGTTTCATACCATCTTTTTCCGTTGGAAAAAACGAGAAAGAATATATAATTAAAATAAATGTAGGATGGATAATGAAAATTTTATGCCCAAAACCTTTTACAATTTGGACTTAGTCATTTTACAGATAAAAAATGCTTTTTAGGGCTGATTCCCTTATTCATTGTTACATTAAATATGATTATATATTCCTTCTGGTATCCTCAAGACGAGAAAAATGACATAAAGATCTTATAAATGTCATGAATAATAAAGTTTTAGGACCTGAATATGTCTTTTTTATCTGCCCTTCTAAAAGAGACTTAATCTCAATAGGAATTTAAAATAGTTTAGGGTGCAAAATTTTTATTACTTGAGCTATGACATTGTGCTATACATCATTTTCTTCATCTTAAAGAGACGAGAAAGAATATGCCATCGAATTATTCTTAGAATGACAAATGAATATTTTATACCCAAAATTTTTTTCATTTTGGACATAGACAATTTTTTGCCCAGTGATAAAACATGCTTTTTGGGGGCTCATTTTCTTATTTATTGTCACATTTTCGTGTTCTTTTTACCATTTTCTTTGTCTTATAAGGCGAAAAAGATGACACTAAATTCGTTATGATCACCTTTCATTGATCTAAAGTGTTTTAACGATTAGTATCAATGAAAAGAAAGAACTCGCCTTTACCGAGGAGGCGGTTGTCTATGATGTCTGAGGGCATAGCATGTTAAAAAGTCGTATGTTGTGATGCTGTTGTTTGGAGAGGGGGGGGGGGTAATCTTTGTGATAGCAAATTTTCCCAAAGTTCTTTTAGAATCCACATTTAATTTACGCAGTTCTTCGCATATTTTGTGACACAATAGTTTGAAGTTTCTCTTTCAAAGCAGTTAATATTTTCATGAAGAGTAAATTAAGATAAGGGCTTTGCAGAACAGTACTGGATCCTACATATTAGTTTTGTAAGAGTTCTGTGAAGTTTTGAAATCAGTCTATGTTATAGCTGAAATTCTTTTGCACTACTGACTGGACTATTAAGTTATTAAGTGTGTTTCAAAGTGAAACTGATTTGGAAGAATTTCGGGTGTTTCATTATTGTTGTTTGTTTGATTGATTTTGAAAGGAACGGTGGGTATAAACTTTATTACCAAATGTGGAATTGAAGCAAAGTTCTTCTTAAATGCAATATATATATGCAGTTGCAATAATGCTTATTACATATTGAATGTAATAAATCTCAACAGCTTTACTTACTAAAGTGCCTCAGGATTTACTATCGCCCTCATATCCTAAGAAACCACGTAAATAAAATCCAAATACACAAACGCTTCTACTTTTCATTGTAAATTGTTGAACATTCAAATAACGCTGCATTAAAATATTATTTTCATTGGTCGTTGTTACACGTGTTTACTTAAAAAAGACGACGACATCAAACTTTCATCAGAAGGCCAGGCTTACCTCAAAAATAAATACTCAGTCCATAGTTGTTATTTTGTTGGAATGGCAAAACCATTATAAGTCATAAACTATAACCCCTTTTAAAACAATTTTCATCCATGGTTTTTTTTAATAAAAACGCCCTTTGTAATATACATGAATCGATTATATGCGCACTGGTTTTTCCCGCGTAAGGAATATTAATAAGTACGACGCCGGCGCCACAGATTCAAAACAAATTCAATCAGCTGTTTCTACCATACTGAGGATCATCTCAAAATTAAGCGAAAAGAAGACGTATGAGATAAATAGAACATCTATAATTGCGTATTTTGATATTTTGATATTTGGTTTATCCAACTTGTTGATATGGTGTATCTATTCGCTCGGCAAGCCTCGTGAATAAATACACCATATCAACTCGTTGCATAAACCAAATATCAAAACACACAATATAGATATCCTCTATATCAAACAACGACATAATCAAACATCGATGTCGACATAATCAAACACCGATGTCGACATAATCAAACACCGATATCGACATATCAAACATTGACATATCAAACTTCAATATCGACAGTTCCTTTGGGGATCCGGATTAGAATAGGTCATCAGTACTCCTTGCTTGTCGTAAGAGGAGACTAAATGGGGCGGTCCTTCGGATCAGACCGCAAAAACCGAGGCCCCGTGTCACAGCAGGTGTGGCACGATAAAGATCCCTCCCTGCTCAATGGTCATAAGGGCCGAGCAAAAGTCTAACTTTTGCAGCCCTTCACCGGCAATGGTGACGTCTCCGTATGAGTGAAAGATTCCCGAGCGAGACTTTAAACAAGACACAATTAATCAATCAATCAATCGATATCGACATAATCGAAGATCGACACATAAAACATCGATATCAGCATAATCAAACATTGGCAAATCAAACATCGATATCCACATAATCAAACATTGACATAAAAATCGATATTGACATAATCAAACATCAACATATTAAACATCGATATCCACATAATCAAACACCGTTATCTACATGATCAAACATCGGCATATCAAATACCAGTATTGACATAATCAAACACCGTTATCTACATGATCAAACATCGGCATATCAAATACCAGTATCGACATAATCAAACATCGACATATCAAACATTGATATCAAAATATGAATTATTTGATGCTTGATTGTGTAAATGTAAAACAAGTATGGATTTGATGAAACACAGTACCAAATTTTCATATACTTCAATGGAAACACATTGGTTTGGGGTTTTATATGGAACATCATTGCAACAATCTTGGCAAGCTTATCTGCCTTTATAAGTACAAAATGAATTGTAGATTTCTTAAAACAGACATGGATATTCTAACGGTCTAACAAAAAACAAGTGAAAAAACAAAACATTGGTTTCTGTATATGCAGGAAAAGGACGAATTGTGATGAGATATACGTATTTTTTTGTAATTCTAATGAGTTTTCAAATTTTACCATTATTGTATTGTTTCTGATTTTCACATCTTCTAAACAGTACTTCATTCAAGCTCCTTATTGGTTGACTCGATTTAATCTAATTTGTTCAGTGCTGAATATAATTGACATACGACAATATTAAAATAAATAAATAGGGCTCACAGCGACTGGGACCAGTCAACAGGGGGTGCTTACTCCTCTAGGGCACCTTATCCCACCTCTGGTATATCCAGGGCCCCGTGCGTACCCTTCCCTCCATTTACATTCTTATTAGGTACAACTTTTTTCGTTTGACCCGAGGAAGGGTCAGGTCGTATATATAAACAGTTAGTCTTTTTTCTGCATACAATGTCTGAAAGTTCTACATGTAGTTCTGTAATAACTTGTCGTTACTAGATCTAAGAAATGCATCGTGCTGCACGGTCATTGGTACAGGTATTCTTCGTAAAGGGTGTGATAAAAGATCCAGTCCTCATCCTCTCGATTTCGCTCCTTTTGTAGAAAAATAAACAGAAATGCCCCGAGAGACACCAGCAGTATGGCGTTATTGACGTTGGAGACTCCGGTGGAACTTTCTCCGGGGGACGCCGGAGCTGTAATAAACAAAATTATAACGTACTAATCCTAAAGTACAAGTATAATAGAAATAAGGAAGTTATATATTCCGCTTTTTGACACGACCGCGCAAGATGCTTTAAGGTAGACCTATCCTCGGCCTTAAATGACTCAATCATGAAAAAATTGCCTTTATAAGATAGATATATATTCCAGTGATCGATAAACATTGAAAAATATATATGTTAACATGCTATTTTCGTTGTTATTGCTTTTCAAAAGTAAGTACCCCATCCACATATAACCAGCATTAATGAAAATGTATTCCTCCTTATTTTACTTAATAATCATTATTTTCCCAAACAAATAAGCAACATAGACTATATAACCATTATTTAATGATATGTAATCATTTATTTTAATTTTGAATAACTATTTTCATAATGTACATTTTGTGAGCCCAAACATGTTAAAACAAATACTGTTGAAAATGCCATTTGATGTCAATTCCCCCCAATTTTTATGGACTAAACCTTGAATGAATTGTTTCTAATTTACAGATTATTATCTCAGAAAAAGGATTTGCGTAAGAAAATCATATGTTGACTTATCATTTTAAAAGCTATAAGCTCTACAACAAGTACACCCCCCCCCCCAAATCTTGAATTATACATTATCATATTTTCATACGACATGTGAAGTTTGAGTATATTTACAACCTTGGATGATAATTTGAACTATGTTAAACTATAACTATTATAACATACATGTGGTTTGCAATTAGATTTTACATTTTATCTGAAAACATATTCTAGAAGAGGTTATCCACAATGTGAATGTAAAACGAAAGTAACAAACTGAATTTTGATAGTTTTGCTTATTATTATTAATGCATGTGTGTAATTTGTGTTATATCTTTTATCATAAATCATTTGCATGTACATAAATTGGATATACGTACATGTACACAACTTACGCCGATTTATGTAGATACAATCTCAATAAGGAACTAATCGCGTTATACAGATGCCGACCCAATAATTTTGAAAGAGAAAAGGAGAGGGGATGAGGAAAAAATGACAAATTTATGATGGTCGGTGAAATAAAACAAATTATTTGCAGCCGTTCTTTGAAGCTTGCGTCAATATTTGCAACATTGGAGCAGCGAACACAACTACGATATCTGTGGTCACTGGAGCAGGGAAGTGTGAACTTTTATTTTTACACAAGCTTACCATGTATTTGTTCATGATGATTTAGATTCAACAGTTGCGTAGTTTTGAATTAGCAATTATTAAGCTCGAGAATGTTTTACTCATATGGAGACGTCACCATTGCCGGTGAAGGGCTGCAAACCTTAGGCCTATGCTCGATGCCGACGGCCTTTCAGTAGGGCTTTTTAGCGTGCCACACCTGCTGTGACACGGGGTCTCGGTTTTTGCGGTCTCATCTGAAGGACCGTCCCATTTAGTCGCCTCATGCGACAAGCATGGGGTACTGAGGACCTATTTTAACCCGGATCCTCACAAAAGAAATAATTTTATCATGATGCTGGTGGAAATATGAATTGGTCCCCCTTTCCCATCCGTCTCTCCAACTTTCTGATGCCCTCGTAATTCCATATGTTGAACATGGATCATTGTAAAACTTTTACATGTACATGAATAGTCAAAGTACCTCACGGACGCCCTCATCCGCCAAAATGTTGTCTGTTCTCCAACCGATTTTTTTCTAAAGTTTGAATCATCTTTAGCCCCCCCCCCCCCCCCCCCCTTTAATACAAAATTTGTCCGCAGTTGATAAGAACGCCTTGGAAGGAATTAATATCGGACATTCATATTGCCATGTAAAAATCAAACCGATATCTTTAAAATACCACATTTCGGAAAACGGACGCGTGGTTCCGCATTTACATTTGATTTTAATCAAAATCTATAAACCTGCATGATTTTTGTGCCTCCGTTTGAAATAGAGGGGGCATATTATTTTGCACCTATCGGTCGGTCTGTAGACCAAGTCTCTTCCACTCAAGATCTAAAGAACCATTTGCCTGACATTTACCGAACTTGGTATACTGATTACCTCTAGAGATTGGATGCCCCCATTTGTTTTTTAGATCACAATGTCAAAGGTCAGTTTGTTGGCCTGGAGACTAAATCTAGTCCACTCGATATTTAAAGAACCTTTTCCCGAGCTACTAAGCTTGGCACAGTGATGCCCCTATAGAGATTTATTTTACAGGCCACAGGGTCAAGGGTCAAACTGGACATCGTAAGATACCATACACTCATTATTTTGATAACGCTATGCTAGAGAGACATCAGACTTAGTACACGGGTTTCTCCTAAGTAGATGTCCCCATTTGATTTTGAGGTCAAGGGTCAAACTGGATATAATGAGGTAATGCCTGCTTAATATTCAGAAAACCTTTTTTCTTGACAGTTACCAAACTTGGTACAATGATTGCCCCTAGATATTAGATGACCCCTATTGATTTTCAGGTCACAAGTTTAAAGGGCAAGGGTCAAATTGGACATGATAAGATACTGGATGTTCAATATCTTTGGAACCATTCGCTTGACAGAATTAAACATGGTTCACTGGTTTCCATTAAGTAGTACGTGTAGTTACCCCATTTCATTTTGAGGTCAAAGGTCAAACTGGACATAGTACGATATTGTCTACTCAATTTCCTGAGAACACTTTGCTTGAGAGACATCTGACTTGGTACGTCATAAGGTGTAAATAATTAGAGTCATAAGGTTAAAAGAGAATGGTCAAACTGCGCCGGACATAAGATATTGTCCGTTTAGTATAATGAGAACGCTGGTGCTCCCTAAAGAGTAGATGGTCCTCATTGTTTCTAAAGTCACAAGATCAACGGTCATGAGTCAAATGACTGGTTATTTGTGCTAGGTGTCTGATTTATAGATCGTGGGTTCAAGTCCAATTGCAATCAGATTAAAATAAGTGATTATCAATGTGAGCGGATCATAGGATCTAATCGCTCCAGTAGATGGGTGGTTTTTTTTTTTAGATTATTTCTACTAAAGTTGCATGTTTTGACTAAATAGGATAAATTTGAAAGTTTTCAATTTCATATATTTATGTATCTTGATTTCAATAGATGTAAATATGGTGAGAAACCTTAAGTGGTTTGTCTTGTTAGGGCTCCGCATGAAATAGTAATCACATTGTCCGTTCGTCAACACTTTCTTTGTGACAAGATAACTCTAAAAGTTTTCATTGTACAGTTTTCAAATTTTGTACAGAAATAACAATGTACAAAAAGAGGAAGACACCTACAGATTGTTGGGTCATGTCACTTTGTCTGTCTGTATGTATGTCATCATCTTCGTTATTATGAACACTTTCTTAGTGACACGGTTTTCGTTGTACAGTTTGCACATTTTGTACAGAAATAACAATGTACAAAAAGAGGAAGACACCTATAGATTGTTGGGTCATGTCACTTTGTCTGTCTGTATGTATGTCATCATCTTCGTTATTATGAACACTTTCTTAGTGACACGGTTTTCATTGTACAGTTTGCACATTTTGTACAGAAATAACAATGTACAAAAAGAGGAAGACACCTATAGATTGTTGGGTCATGTCACATTGTCTGTCTGTATGTATGTCATCATCTTCGTTATTATGAACACTTTCTTAGTGACACGGTTTTCATTGTACAGTTTGCACATTTTGTACAGAAATAACAATGTACAAAAAGAGGAAGACACCTATAGATTGTTGGGTCATGTCACTTTGTCTGTCTGTATGTATGTCATCATCTTCGTTATTATGAACACTTTCTTAGTGACACGGTTTCATTGTACAGTTTGCAAATTTTTTACAGAATTAATTTTCAATAAGAGGAAGACACCTATAGATTTTGGAGTCATGTCACTTTGTCTGGCTGTATGAATGTCATCATCTTTGTGATTATGACTATCTATTTACCACTGTCTAAAGGAGATAAATAAATTTGAATGATGATACATGTGTATATTGTATTGATATAGAAAATTTACAAAAGAATAATTCTGCAACATTGTGTATATGTATATATTTATCATTTTGAATTATAAGAAAATGCTTGGTGTCACATGTATATTGAATTAAAAATACGTCATTTCCAGTCAACAACTCTCGATCGGGATCGGAATACGAAATTAAATTTCTGACATCCGGTTGCAAAGTTGACGTATGTTCAAATCTAACTGCTTCATTAAATTATGTACTAATTGCACATCACACCTTAGAGAACTATTTCTTATGACAAACCCTTTAACTTTTTATTCTTAAAATAAAATCTTTAAATAAGAGAGAGATATCTCTTTACATAAGAGATCTATTGGTTGTAGAGATATCTCTAGAAGTTAGATATATATTTTTTACTCTAGGGAGATATCTCTTTAACCAAAAGATATATCTTTTTGAACCAACGGATATCTCTTTAACTAAAAAGATATCTTTTTAGATAAAAGAGATATCTTTTTCAATAAAAGAAATATCTTTTTAAATAAAAGAAATATCTTTCTCTTAGAGATATATCTCTTAAAGCTATAGATATATCTCTCAAAGAGAAAGAGATGTATCCCTAGCATAACGAGATATCTCTCTATCTATGTAAAAAGATATATCTCTTTAAGTTAGAGAGATATCTGTTTAAATTTTAAAAAAGGGGATTAAACTTTAACTTAAATATATATCTCTTTAAATTAAAAAGATTTTCCCCTCGGTGGTCATAATGACTTCTGCCTGTTGCATCGCCATAAATATGATATAACTCTATTTTTTTAACCACTCAAAATAGTTCGAGGTAAAAATGGCAGAAAAGGTTGAAAAGATGGTTGGGGTAACACTATCAATTTATCGACAGGATGTAAATGTAAATCTAGTCTAGGTCACATAATTTATCAATTTATTGTCCTTGTTTTTTGCTACCTGAATACACTTCACATGCGGTAAGCGCAAAATCATCGCTCAGGATTTGCTTTGGCGGGCTTCCGGTTTAGAGAGATATCCTTAAGTGTTCATACAAATAAACAATATCGGAAAGAGATAGCTCTTTCTCTTTGAGAGACATCTCTTTTTTAACGATTTAAGAGATATATCTTGTACTTTGAGAGATTTCTCTCTAGGAATTCTTAGAGAGATATCTCTAAGAATATGTAATATGTAAAGACATATTCTATAGATTTCTATTTTTAAAAATGTATAACATTTCTATCAAATGTGTTTGAAAACGCTTAGACGCCCGATGTCAGAATTTCCTTTTCCCAGACATCAATATGTCAATTTCATAATCCTTTTCGAATGGTATGTACCACAGTTTGTACCAGTTATCCATTTTGAATCCCCTTACCATAGGATTTAGTTGCACTCTTGTGTTTGAGTGGATGAGTGTGTGCCAAACAGAAGTAATTTACATTTGCACAAGTCTCTCATAAATATGCTTTATGCTTCATGATTCCTTTTCCACAAATATCTTTGAATATTATCAATTCTAACATATATACCAGCCCCAAACATTACTATATCAATACAGATGTAATTTTCCTCTAATAACCTTACTGACCGTGTCAGTTTTCTAGATTAATTATGTAATTGTTCGTTTAGTAAAGATAACCGTTCGTTTTGCAATTACGTCTGTTCGTTACGTACAGATCGTTCATTATGCTTGTATTCATATTTGTATTGCAAAAAGGTCTGTTGATTAAGCATGTAATGTCATTTATTAAGTTTTTATGGTCATTGAAATCATAATAAGTGTTCATTTTCTCTTATATGGTATTTTTGCCCTTTCCGCCGCCATGTATATATTTGTACTCAATTACTGAGTTTGAGTTACTGTTCTTAGTTTCTGAATGGACTGTAGGTTGATGTGTTCCTATAGTGTGTACTCGACATTTTATTTTACCAAATTTTAGCCAATTTCATACTTATTGCAAATATTTTTAATCTGAGATCACAATGGTACATAAGCTCTGACCTATCATAGTTAAATACTCCTGGGAGTTTAACTTTTAATACAAACAAAAAATAATAATACCTGTATACATTTTATATCAAAGTCATTCCGCTTTTGTATTTTATTATTGTCTATATATGATATTGATACTTTTTCACTGTGTATTTAACATCGGTTCAATGGATTTATATATTCATTTATTGACTATATACAGAGACCCCGGTTCAATGAATCTTTACTATATACATGTACAGAGGCCCCGGTTCAATGAATCTTTACTATATACAGAGACCCCGGTTCAATGAATCTTTACTATATACAGAGATCCCGGTTCAATGAATCTTTACTATATACAGAGATCCCGGTTCAATGAATCTTTACTATATACAGAGATCCCGGTTCAATGAATCTTTACTATATACAGAGACCCCGGTTCAATGAATCTTTACTATATACAGAGACCCCGCTTCAATGAATCTTTACTTTATACATGTACAGAGACCCCGGTTCAATGAATCTTTACTATATACAGAGACCCCGGTTCAATGAATTTTTACTATATACAGAGACTAAAGCGTGTTATAGACTGTGGCTTCACCTTCAACCCCTCGTAAAACTAACACATCTTTTTATATAGTGCTCATAATTTGAAACAAAGCTCTCTTTGTTTTAATATTCAGCTTTTGAATATAGGAGTATATTCATATTCACAATTTTCCCCAAAGAATATAAGGAAAACAATCTGGTAATTTGCAGTTTTTTGTTTTTGTTTTTTTTTAATTGCCGTACATTACAAATGAAAAGATAAGAAAGAATACTATTGTGTGAATTTGTCATTTATTGAAATAACAAATGACTACCGACTAAAATTATTACATAATCATACATAACGATGAATTGGCTGGGCTTACATCAGAAAATTGACTAATAACTACAAAATGACTAGATAGTGTTTAAAACAGGCTGACTTGTCACATGACACAAGTAGCCCAGCCAATAAAACATGTACAAATGCTAAACAACAATAACTATAGGAAAAAGGTGGTGCACAAAAAGGGCCTGGATAAAATTAATCCTACAATGGCTTAGTGAAGCAAAGTCAATTTCTTTACAAGCATTTTAATACACCGGGCCACTCCATTTTGTCCATGAAGGTCAGGATTTTAGGGAAAAAATTACCGTCACACAAATAATCCAACATTAAGCACCCCTTTTCGTAGACAACGAGAAGATCACTGGATCAGGACTCTAGGTACTGCATTTCCATATGGATGCAATGATAATCTATATAATGTGGGAAAGTTGACTAGTCCACAATCTTGGATTAGCGTGAATGTGATAGGACTCTTTCCCAATATTCAAAGACGGAAACGCAGTCATGGATATTGTTCATATAAAAGACCAAGTATAAATGATGTCACATTTGATTCACTGTTACCTTACGCCAACAGACAATTAGGTCCACATCATATTCACACAAAACTTTACTCTGTTCCATTGAGAGTTTTACATACGTTATTTGAAGAAGCTACAGCTAGTCTATACTTGGATTTTTCAACACCTGAATATAGACTGAACTCTATGATTATGGATGAAAGGTAAAGATAACAGTGATCAATCTCACAACTCCTATAAGCAATACAAAATAGAGAATTGGGCAAACACGGATCCCTGGATACACCAGAGTTAGGATCAGGTGCCTAGGAGGAGTAATCATCCTCTGTCGACCGGTCACACCCACCGGCCCTATATCTTTATCAGGTAAACGGAGTTATCTTTAGTCAACATCAGTGTGCAAAGAACGGCCTAACAATCCGTATGAATAAATCCGTATATCTTCGTTGTCTTTGGTGATCTGGTCTTCCAACAGTCTGTTTGAATTTCCATGGGCACGGATTGTTCTCCTTTGTTAGCTGACCTGTTTTTATATTCCTATGAAGCAGAATTTATTTTTTTTAAAACTTCTACATGAGAAGAAAAAATCTCTTGCTGTGACCTATAATTCGACATTTAGATATATCGACAACGTATTATCTATTAACAATAATAATTTTCATATATATGTCAATTTGATATATCCGAGTGAACTCGAAATAAAGGACACCACAGAGTCGTGCGCTTCTGCTTCATACTTTGATATTTTATTGAAAGTAGATATTACAGCTGTAACGGTAAACTAACAACTTAACTTTATGACAAACGGGATGATTTTAGCTTCTCCATCGTCAACTTTCCATATTTATGTAACACTATTCCATTATTACCTGCATATGGTGTTTATATAACTGGTTCGATACGCAAGAGCCTGTTCTGGGTATGATCAGTTTTTAAATCGAAGCAGTCTACTGACAAACAAGTTGATGGTGCAAGGGTTCCATTAGTCTTCTTCGTCACATTCGAATACTACATATATGCATAGTCAACTGTAAGATCAACGTCAAGCTAGTTCGTCAACGTCAAGGTAAAATCTGCCACAATTGAACGTGACCACTATATGGAGCATGGTGGTAACGCTACACAAACATATCTCCTGATTGTATAGATCTTATAAGAAATAATTTATTAAGAAATATTTACATTTCCAATGTTTTATACGCCTGTCATTAGACATTATGTTATGGCGCTGTCCGTTCCTCTGGCTGGCTGTCCGTCCGTCCGTCCATCCGGGTTTCTTTCCTTAACAGATGCATGAAAGGTGAAAATAACGAACAGTTATCAATCTCACAACTCCTATGCATGTACAACTTTGAAATTTGGTCACAATTTTTCCCTCAAGAAGTGTAAGAGTGAGTGTGCTTTTCAGCTGGATTGGTCCGTCATTGACCTACTTTAGGGCTACAAGTAGGTCAAACAATTTTCCGCACTTTTTTTGTTACAGATACATATATTCCCCTGAAATTTACACAAAAGCCTCCTCTCAGAGGAATACAAATTCAGTTTGCATTTCAGTTGGATTGGCCGGTCCGTCCATACCTACATTACGACTAATGGTACATGTAGGTCAAACAGTTTTCCGAGCTTTTTTCATTATGGATACAGATATTACCCTGATATTTAGTCAAATACTTCCTCTCAAAGGGATACAAGTTCAGTTTGCATTTCAGCTGGATTGGTCCATCCTTGACCAACTTTTGGGTTAAAATAGATCAAACAGTTTTCCAGGTTTTTTTCATTATAGATACAGATATTGCCTTGATATTTAGTCAAAGGATTACTCTCGGAGAAATACAAGTTCAGTTTGCATTTCAACTGGATTAGTGCACTATAACCTACTTTAGGGGTAGAAATACCGTAGGTCAAACAGCTTTCAAGATTTTTTTTCGTTATGGTCACAAGTATTCCTCTGAAATTTTGTCACAACCTCCCTCTCAGAGAAATAACAAGAGGTACTGTGAGCAATGCTCACTAAGAATACCCCCCCCCCCCCGCTTACCCCAATCTCCCAAAGGTGTTGGTAATAGGTAAAACTTCAGTATTATGATCCAAAAGGTATCTAGGAACACAGCATCTCCATGCGATGAAAAAAGCCATTAAAGAATTTAAATGGAAACCATATTGCTACTTCGATGTCCAGTGTGCGTGATCTTTGACCTTTTGACCCCAAAATCGATAGGGAACATCTTCATCCCATGGGTAGTCCATATGTATGATATGGTGACTGTAGGTGGAAAAGATAACGCTTTAGAGCCCAGAAACCATATTGCTACTTCAATGTCCAGTACGCTTGACCTTTGACCTTTTGACCCTAAAATCGATAGGGAACATCTTCATCCCATGGGTAGTCCATATGTATGATATGGTGACTGTAGGTGGAAAGGATAACGGTTTAGAGCCCGGAAACCATATTGCTACTTCAATGTCCAGTGCGCTTGACCTTTGAAAGGATAATGCTTTAGAGCCCGGAAACCATTGCGTCTACAGACGGACGGACGGACAGACAAACGGACAACCCGATTCCAGTATACCCCCCCCCCCAACTTGTTGCGGGGGGTATAATTAAGGATATTTAAGGATTATCTCCCTCGTGCATAGCTTTTATCCTTGGACGAATTTGGCTCCACTTTTTTGGCACACTGTTTTTGGCTATATTTAGCTCCAAAACTTCATAGTTATTTTCGATTTCAAACATTTCAGTTGAGCATCACTGAAGAGACATTATTTGTCGAAATGCGCATCTGGTGCATCAAAATTGGTACCGTATAAGTTTTACATTATGACCCCTGGGTCGAGGCCTCTGCTGGTGGACTGTTAGTCCCCAAGGGTCTCTACAGCCCAGTAGCTTAGTACATGTACTTCGTTACTAGCTTGAAAATACGGATGTATATTTAATTGCTGTTATAAAATTTAGAAATTCATTTCAAAATTAAGGATTATCTCCCTCGTGCATAGCTCTTATCCTTGGACGAATTTGGCTCCACTTTTTGGCACGCTGTTTTTGGCTATATTTAGCTCCAAAACTTCATAGTTATTTTGGATTTCAAACATTTCGGTTGAACATCACTGAAGAGACATTATTTGTCGAAATGCGCATCTGGTGCATCAAAATTGGTACCGTATAAGTTTTACATAATCAGTTTACATTTCAACTTAATTGGTCACCATGGCCTACTTTAAGGCTAAAATTAATCAAATGGTTTCCTGGACTTTTTATCATCATGGATAGATATTGCACCGACGTTTTGTCACAACCTCCCTCTCAAAGAAATACCTAATCATATCACACGTCAGATGGATTGGTGCACCATGGCCCATTTTAAGGCTTTTCTATTCAGAATGTGTGTTGTATCAATTCAGAGTGTATAATATACTTCCAGGTTGAATTTCACTGTCCGACGGGCGTATATTGTACCGTTTGCGGCACTCTTGTTACCTTCTATATATTTACCAATTTAAATGATAGCCATTCCCACATGTGTGTGAACAATCCTGATAAATACATTGCTACTGTTTAACGGCTGTGGATTCCAACAAAAATGAAAGTAAAATGTAAATATAAAAATTAATTTCATATTTGGAAAAATGCATGAGAATATGAACTGCAACGCTTCACGTCAGCATACTTTTCATGAGTATGCTGGTGTTTGGGGTCAAAATAACACAACACCAGCAAAAATCAATCATAAAGAATTCAAATATTAACCATTTGTTTACAATTATTAGTAGAAAAATATATCAATGAAAAGATTTCTAACTTACAGTAGATCTATGCAAAGTTTACAAAATACAGTGTCCGATGCTGCTTTACCGCCGAGCTGAATTCATACATGAGAATATAAACTGTTACAAATCGGCTGTTTAGTCCAATCCTATCTCCAGATATAAATATCCAAAAGAAATTCTGTAGAGTGCATATAGAATGCTTAATGAATGCTTATTACCACAAAATTTACACTCTATTCATACTAAAATTAAGCTTTCAGAGCCTTTCTTTCTAGAACATAGTGTTATGGCAAAACAAGTGGCACCTTTCTATTCAACTCTGGCAAACATCGTTCTAAAATTTGAACGTCTAAAATCTTGTCTATAGGTCATAACAATATAATACACGACACTGGTGTAAAGCGTCGCAGTTCATACACTTATGTATATTTCAGATATAAAATTTATTTATTAAATGACAATAATGTAATAGCTTGAATTAAAGTAACATTACCTGTTTGACAGAACTGTCCCGTGTACCCGTTTACGCACGCACAGGAATTAGTACCAAGGTTACAGAAGCCTCCGCCGTTGGCAAAGTTACAGTTTGAGTCCGTCCAACAATTACCGCCTCCTGAAGTATCAGTCAAATGCTCAATCAAATTGTCATATTGCCATTAGTCGAAAAATGGTTCTAGCGTCATTCTTTCTCATTGGTAAACATTGAATAAATATCATATCAACTCTTCTTATCTGAAGTGCTACTAAATATACAGGTTATACACATCCAAAAATTAAAAATTCAAACATTACTTCCGAGTAAAGTGGGAAAATGTATGTATAAAATACAACAATTTCTTTGAATATGAAGTAAACTGAAAACAAGCAATAATATCAACAGAGCTAAAAAAAAAAAAAAAAAAAAAAAAAAACAACAACAACAACAAAAAAACCAACAAGCAAATACAGGTTATGTACATGAAAAAAAAAATCAAAAGAGATGAGAAAGAGACTCCTAAAGAAATGCATTAGATTTTCCCTCAATGATGAAAAGGCGGACAAACATATAATTCAGTCTTCGATTAGATGGATTCACATTACTTTAATTTGGATCTGGTGAATGAATTAATCAACATTAGATAAGTGAAAATATAAAAATCAAGTAATATTAGCAAACAGTGAACTACTCGGTAACTAAAATAGTTTTTCTAAAAGCCAGCAATAGACGAAATAATACTAGAAATGAAATCTTGCGAGAAATGCGTTCATTGTTTGAGAGTTTCAAGCAAAATGGTTTCATCTTTCATCATAAAATAAAAAAAAATATCCCCGTTAATTCATATTTAATCAATCTGACAAAAGATTTATCAGCAAAAAACGAATTTTAATCATCAAAACAATATGTTTTACATTAGGGTTGTACAATGAAATAGTATCTGAAATTTCTTACCTGTTTGCGCACGCACATTTGAAGAAAATCCTGTACAAAATAAATTCTACTGAATTATATTTGCATTTCAAAGAATCAAAAAGACCTTGAATGTTTGAAAACGTAAATGCCAGAAGTCAACAAGTGTAAGTATTAACCAATAGTAGCAAAGCCAGGAGTCAACAATTTTAAATATTACCTAATAGTAGCAATGCTAGAAACAACCATTTCTTAAACGGCAAAACTGCCATGTCGACTATAGAATGTACAGGTTATCTATTTCATACATATTGATGAAATGAAAGACATCGAATTATGTGCTCTATGAGGAAAGGACCTGGTGCTGGGTAGGGCCACGTGTAAGGAGGGGTAACACGGTGTAAAATGAGGTGGAATTAGGCAGAGGAACTGTCAGTTAACAAGATTGTGCCCCGCGGGATTGTACTACAACGGACACTGAATGGCTGATACAGTCTGACACTGAATGGCTGATACAGTCTGACAGTCGGAATGATATATCCTTCCATCTTTTGTTCAGTTATAAAGAACCCAGTAATTTTATGTGTGTTCCTTTTTGTTAAAAAACCATGCGAAAACCATGCGATAATCTGACTTAACTCACTATGAGTTAAGTCCTGTTATTGAAATGAACAGAACAAGTATTTGTTCAGGCAAAGAAACATAACTCTTGCAATCAATACGCCGGTTTCGAGATACGTCCGAGTTATTTCCCTTTGGTGAACTCTCGTACATAGTGAGACGCGAAACAATTTGTTTACACGCGGGAGTGGGACAGATATGCATCACTGTGTAAGTGAATGTACTCAGTAAGTCTCTCATACGCTGTTTGATCCCCCGAATTCAACTGATACACAAACTAAGTAAGTGATAAGTATTTATGGAGTAATTAAATACATAGAATTGTTATCATTTTACGTTATTTTGCTGGTCAAAAGTACCATATCTAAGATATTACTTGCAAATATGACATTGTTTTTATGTTTCCACTTTAGTAAAACATTTATTTCGACGGTATTTTGTATTTCCCACATTTACGTATTCAAAGAGAAGCCGCTTTTAATACATTTCATCATCTTCCTCGTTGACTGTAGGTCCACTCTGTCCCACTTAGACATTCAAAGTTCCACTAAATTCACCTCCTACACAGAAGAGTTCGTATCTCGAAACTGGCGTATTGAATTGCACGGTTTTGACACTACCCCCCCCCCCCCCCCCATACCTATTATGACACTTTCCCTCTTTCTAATCCCTGGGTATATATAGTGCCCAAGCGCTAATTGCCGGTCCTTTTTGAGTTACATGTCAACGAAAATCCAAATTGAACAGATCTGGAATTTCAATTCAAAACCATCACCCCGTCCTCAACTGATTCACCATATATTTGGGTATAGTAAAAACATATCTAAACTGCGGTACGTAATTACGTTCAATTATTTTTACTTAATTTGACAGCTCAACGTTTTTCTTCATGGGTTTTACAAGGCGACTCGCTTCATCTCTACCGCCATATTGTACACGCCGTGTATCGCATCATGGTCGGTTCTTTTGATATTATTGAATTAACTCTTAAGGGTTGCTATTCTATTCCCATACATCTACTGTAATATTTAAGCATTAATTTTGTTTATTTTTAAACTTATCTGTAAGATCGTAATGTTTATATTTAGGCCTACTTAGCTAACCCGACAACACGTGCTGATTCATATTATTCCTCTGATAATATTGTTCAACTTCGTAGAAAATGTTGCGACGTACCAAGCGCCCATCTAAATCGCCTTACGCTAGACCAGCACAACATCCAGCTCTTCGGTCATTGCCCACACAGAATCTGACCCCTGCAATTCCAACCCCGATTCAGCCCCGTCCGACATCAAGTCAACCCCAAGAGGAGAACCAGATGGGCATATAGGACACAGCTATCATTTAATCACAAAGGTAGCCTCCCAGCCTAATCGCGGAAACCACCGCACCCAAACAGCCACCGGCGACACCCTTCATAACAGGTGAAAATCCCCTTTCTTAATGCACAGCATGTTTTTAATTTTCGTAATTTTATTTCACATTATTGATGTTTTGCTAGCATTATTTTGATATTACTTGTCTTAATGTTATGGTAATTTCCTTTTACTACTTTAATAACACGCTGTATCATTTTTATTGTGTGCAGTGCTTAATGGTTATTTATTATGATATAATTATTTTGCCCCCCCCCCCTTTCAAGGAAGAGGGGCATATATTAGTTTGCACCTCATGGTTGGCAGACTACGTGTTGCCCGCTCAATATCACAAATTACTTCATCGTAATGATATTTCATATGGGGGTTGTTAACTTGGTTATGAGTTGACGAGGACCCCTATTGTTTTTCCGGTCAAGGGTCAATCTTTTCTGGACATAGGAAGACCTAGTCTGCTCAATATCTTGAGAACCCTTTATTTGACAGACATCAAACTTAGTACACTGGTACATCCTAAAGAGTAGATGACCCCTATTGATTTTGAGGTCACATGGTCAAGGGTCAAACTGGACATAGAAATTACATACTGACCACTCAATGTCTAGAGAACCTTTTGCTTGACAGACATCAAATTTGGTACACTGGTCCATCTTCAGGAGATGACCCCCTTGATTTTGAGGTCACATGGCCAAAGGTCAATGGTCAAACTGGACATAGAAATATACTGTCCAATCAATATCTTGAGAACCCTTTGCTTGACAGACATCAAATTTGGTACACCGGTACATCTTAAGGAGAAGATGACCCCTATTGATTTTGAGGTCAATGGTTTAATTGTTTCCTAATTTTAAGAATTCTTCGCTTGATTGACACCAAATCTGGTACACTGGTACAGCATAAGGAGTAGATGACCCCCATTGATTTTTAGGTCACTTGGTCAATCCACTCCTGACATTGGAAGATATTGTCTGCTCTATATTTCGAATTGGTGATACTACTATTGATCAATCAAATTAGGCACGTGTATACCCCTATTCAATTTTGCACCATGGGGGCATATACATGTATGTTTTACAAACACATCTTGTTATTACAAGCATTACTGATGAACTTGGGGTTCACGTTCCTCAAGCCATCAAAGATAAAATTTGGGCAAAGCATTATGTTAATTTATCTAAACTCTTGAATTCACAATCACACAACAACCATGATACGCACAAATTTTCAATCATACAAGGTCAATTAGTTCTCGAACCCAAGATCAAACATAACAAAATTCCCACGATTCATAACTCCATTGATGGATTTTTGATATTTGCAAGTATATATTTAGCTAGGCACCCTTCTGACATCCAGGGCATCTCAAAATATATTCATGCCATTCGCATAGCACATGATCGTAACACTAGTTCTAATCGACTCGAGTACGATAGGTGTTCAGGCCAACAACAACAAACTCCCTCAACCTCCTTTGGTTCCATTGATGCTGAGTTATGGCTCATGTATAAATGCAATCCTAGGTTTCCTACCAGGTAACCCTTCAAATCAAAAACCACAGACACATTGGTACATACACATTGGTACATTTAAATATTCATTGTTTGATTCAAAATATTCAGTGAATTGTGGATTCATTGACCTCAAATGTTGCGATCATCACTTTAAAGGCCCATGCCTTAAACCACACAGCATCAACTTATGAAATGGGCATAAACTCTCTTCAAACTTTTGTACCAAATATGAATTCCAGCTATGTTCACCAGTTCACCAGTGTATCAACTATATTGCTTTCTTAAGTGTCACCTAAGTATCGTTTTCAACGGCTAGGTGCATTAGTTAAAAAATTCAGTTAGAGGGCGGTATTGACAACACAAATTATTCATAGTAAGCTAAATCCTACAGGGATTCCATAGGCTGAACCTAGTAAAGCATGCCGGTTTCCCTATCACTCTTCGTATACTGAACCTAGTTAATATCTATCCTACCAATAGTTTGTTCAAGTTCATACGAAGCCGCCACGTTTCCCACCGCATTTCAGTTGGCATTTTTTGCATTGTTGCGGGTTGTTGTTAGTCATGCCGCTCCTACACTATTGTACAATCACGTATCAATAGGCGATGTACATATTTCGTTGTTTATAACTGTCTCAAAACATCAATGCAATAGGGGTTCTATGTTGCACATTTCACTCAACTCGCGAGCAGATTCATTGTTCAAGCACATTCACAACTTTTTGTCCATTAGACCAATCACGTGGCCCATTTTACTGCCACCTTAATGCCAAACCGCTCACAAAATATCAACGTGCATCATTATTGCACAGGCCTATTGAATTCATCGGTCTAGCTCCCCAACACGAAATTGAGGCTAGAGGCAGATGGAATTGCCTATATAGGAGCCTAAAAATTTAAATTTTTAAGTATACCTGCAATATTGTGTGTCCTAATTCCATCCTGCCCGCCGTATATAGATTTACTACAGCATATCTTTTTTGTGTGGTAAGAGTGGTATGGTGTGGAAGGAGGTGGAGCCTATTGTTGCACAAAGGGGCAAGTCTGATGTTATATTAATTAATTGGGGAGGGGGCCGTATTGGTACAACGCCATTGGCTAGATTGCAAAAATTTCTGAAATTAACTATTGCTATGATGCCTATTTACAAACTTCTTCCACAAACTCGGTTCATATCGTCCTAGATCCTCCCCAGGCGTTACTATACACATACGTTCTCAGTATTGCAGCAGACAACGCACGTACGAGTATTATCAAATCTTTAACTCCATTCGTAACATCACACAATGCCGAATACATAAAATACCTAGGTCTTCAATAATGCTTTTCCAAATTTCACAGACACAGTATGCAATGTCTGATGATTTTAAACACTATCTGGGATGGATTGCTCAGCATTGTCCAAAGAAACGCTAGAATATTTCCTTAACCTAACTGCTATTTGGTAACCAGTCTCCCTGTCATGGCTCGAGCAAAATTTTGCCCGCTTGTGGCGGATGTCTTCATGTACGTAAACATTTCTTATATATGAAGACATATGGCCGAATTTTGCTAAGCCTGCCACAGATTTTGTTTCGGTCCAGGTCCGTGGCCAATAATTGGGCTTATTGACATTGAATGATTGATTGATATATTGATTGATTGACACATTGGTGGATTGAAATATTGATTGATTGAAAATATTGAGTGAATTATTGATTGATTGACTCAAACATGCATGGACTATTGATGCTACATTACTATCCAAAAGTCGTTGTAGATCATGCATTTCATTACAGAGTGTATATGATATACATACTGATGGTTTGTATTGATATGAACATTGTCGTTGAATTGAAAATATGTTTTTATTAGACAAAGACTGCCAATACGTGTTATCGTTCTGTTCTATTGAAATAATCATACGAAAAAATCACAAATGCAAATATCATGCATATTCATTCTCAAGATATTCATGCGAAGATCATGAGCTAATCATGCGATTTTTTCCCGTATCATATAGGTTTCGGCGAATGTTATGTGATAATTAAACAATAAAATGCTTTCCTTGTTGTTTCATCGGGTGATGCAAGTAGCTAGCATTGCAGAAAAAATGCTAATTTTTTCTACATTGATTGCTACCTTCACCCGATGAAACAACAAAGAAAGACATTTTATTGTTTATCTTTATATTTTTATGCATCATTGAATAAACTAGAATTAAGATCTAAAATATCATATGGTTGACCCATATGTTACGTTAAATGGAACAGCCAATGCATCCTTTGACCTTGATGACACTCCATATTTGGTAATGAATTTTCAGACAGGTGGTACTAGAAAACCGGATCGAACTAGTTTGCAACAAACATGTATTTATTGCTACATTGAACTGTGAAGAAATGAAAGAACATAGCTTATAAATATCATTTTGGATATTTCCATGTTTTAAATGCACAAAACTGATATATTACGTCATTTATGATATTAATTTTCATTTGCTATCCTAATGCTGAGTAAATTCACATCTTTTTAATTATCAACAAACTTAGCAGTGCCTAGATATAGACAACCTTACATTTAATCCACCTACGTGTTCTTGTTCTTCATCTTCTTTCAACTATAGTCCAGCTGGACATGTCATTACTGGTCATGTTGATAGAGTTGAAAATGAGGACTTGAAATCAATTATTCTAAAAGGTCCTAAATACAAAGAATCTCGGCCTTTCAATTGGCGACAAAACTTCATCTCTATTATGAATTCTGTCGACGATTATGCAGACGATGGGCTAAATATGAAAAAGAAGAACTTATACATTATCAGAATGGGTTAAAAGCATAAGAGGAATATTAAAATCCCGTATTAGACTTATTAAAACAAAAGTACTTACCATCTATCCTTCTGTGTTTAGTAAACCAGAAGTAATAAAAGAATTTGATAGGTTACATGAGGAATATGTTTTGGTTCCAGCTGACAAAGCTTGTAACAACATTGTCTTTGTTTGTAAGGCTCATTATTACAACTGGCATTCATTCCACTTTTTGTAATCGTACTTATACTCCAACTGCCCTTTCAAAAGATGAAATTCTTCAAAACCATTATTCAGTTTTAGACACATTTAATATCCCCCAGACCGCCGCGGTGCCGAGAGGTTACAGCGTTCGCCCCGCATGTGGAAGGCCGGGGTTCGAATCCCGGCCGCGACAGACCTATGTCGTTAAAAGAGGCAGTGACAGTTCCATCGCCAAACGATCGGTATAAGGTGTGAATGTCACGGGTCCTCAGAGATGACCTTTAAAACGGATGCCCCGTGTCACAGTAGGTGTGGCACGCTAAAGAACCCTCACTGCTCAATGGTCGTAAGCGCCAAGCATAGGCCTAAATTTGAAGCACTTCACCGGTCTTGGTGACGTCTCCGTGTGAGTGAAAAATTCTCGAGCGAGACGTTAAGCAAGATACAATCAATCAATCATTTAATATCCCAGTCAATGGGTCGAATGACTATCAGATACCGGACCAATACTGGATTCCTAAACTACATAAAACCCTTACAAACAAAGATATATATTTGGATCCAGTAAGTGTTCTACCAAGCCCCTATCTTTGCTTCTCGCTGTATCTCTTCAGTTTCAACACTAATCCACTGGATATCGGTAAATGTGCGAACTTTCACAAAGATTCATCCCAAATAAGGCAAACCTTTTTTCCTCATCGGACTCGTTTGCTTTAAGATTTGATGTGATGCATAAATGTATTTTATACCAGGTGTAGAACTAAATTCAAATTCAATTATGTTAAACATATCTAGTTCGATGAAAATCACGTTCGATTTAAAAAGACCATGTTTGGGAAAGGCGTTCAAAAAATTATTTTATCTTTTGCAATGTTGGTTGGGTTTTTTTTTTGGGGGGGGGGGTACGTTTTATTCATTGGATAGGCTCTTTAAATGTTTTCTTAAGGTAGTTGCCAGATTAAAGTAATAGAATATGAAAGGGTTTCAATTATAATTCAAGTCTTTTTCAGTATGTTTATCTTATGTTTTTCTTCATTTGTGAAACAACATACTGTCACAATTTGAGGAGGGGGGGGGGTGACAAAGCCGGGAAAAAGGATGATACCAACAGGCGCTTGCTTAATATTTCTATTAAGATTTACTATGCAAAAACTAACCAAGCGCCTGTTGGTACATTTATCCACAAAATCCACCTTTTAAAATACATTAATGCATTAGTTTGAGGTATTGGTATGAAATGGTGGATTCTGAGTATGACTTTCTGTTCTCTCTGTAATTTCTGCTTCCCTTGTTCATAATAAGCCTTTTGATTTTACAAAATGCTGACCTCCTCAAAACATTATTGTATAAAATATTTTCCGTTCCGTTCCATTTTCCGTTCCGCGTTTTAGCAACACCCAAAAACCGAGGCCCCGTGTCACAGCAGGTGTGGCACGATAAAAATCCCTCTTTGCTCAAAGGCCGTAAGCACCGAGCATAGGCCTAACTTTTGCAGCCCTTCACCGCCAATGGTGACGTCTACATATGAGTAAAAAATTTCGAGAGGGACGTTAAACAATATTTAATAAATCAAACCAATCGCCATCAACCGCTATACAATATTTACATGTATTTACTTTCTTCCCATCACCAACTGAATTTATACCCTGCACAAATAAAACTGGATACATGTATATACATATCGTTAGCCAATTTGTATGTTAGCATCTAATAATATGTGTTTAAAGGACAAGTTTGTCACCTTTAGAGGAATTCTTTAATATGACTGTACTTTCTAAAGAGAGTTTGGGTATATTGTTGTTATCCTGATCCGTCCTTCCGTCTGTCACCCATTTTTCTTCCTCGGACTACTCTTTTATTTTTTAAGCAATAACCAATCAATATTTTGGGATATGATAGGTGGTATCCTGTAGATGTGCAATAACGTTTCGGAAGTTTCATTTGTGGGGATCAAAATACGGCATTTTTTCAACCAAAAACAACCTCCTGCTTCGCAAAACTTCACTTTCGTTTAACGCAGTAGCCATTTCATCTCTTCGAAGGTAATTGGTAGTATCACATAGTTTTAAAATTTTCATTTTCACTCTGAGGGTCATTTAGGGGTTGAGAAAATGATGCTTTTCTATAGAAAAACCTGTTTCCCAAAACTCGTCTCACACTTTATACAGTAGCCAAATTATCTTTTGGGAGGTTATTGGTGATGCCCTTTTATATGTGCAATAAGTTTTCTTTTACACCCTGAGGGGCAAATGGGTGGAAAGATGAACAAATACGTGCTGTTCAGTGCATTGTGTCATATGCAGCAAGAATATATTTACATTAAGGGCTGGAATCGCAACCATTTTAAATATATTTGAACAATAAAGAAAATGATAGGAGTTGGGATGACACCAGGGTACTTGCCCACCAGAATTCTTAATGAATCTGGATATGTGAAGCAGGGATATATATGGTTTAGGGTTCAGGACCTAGGAAATAGACATTTGATTATGTATTGACTCCTTGATGGCAAATATCATTTTCATACAATTTTAGATAACGAATGAAGGTATACCGTAGAATAATGACCACGACATTCCTTTGACCTATGCAATAACCGTGGTAGAATTATGGGCAAACACTTGCGTGTGGGTATCCCCCTTTTATATACATCTAAGCGGTAATAAAAGGTTCTGATGCTTGTTTTGTACGTGCGGGGATCTTGGTGTAAAACAATCTTTGTTTGGCGTTAGACCTTTCAATGGTGTGCAAATATGTTTTCTAACAGATGAGAGCGATTTAAATACAGGGCTTAGAATAGATGGTATACATGTAGTTACAGTTTGCAGCTTTTAAGTTTCAGTTTTGCGGATAGCCCACTTTTCGTGCTATTCCTAGTAAGATTGTAATCTTTCCAATCATATTTTATTCTGAAATATGAAAAGAAAACTGACAAGTATGTGATATAAAAAGGATCATGGTAAACTTCATGTTAATCAGCCCAAAGGTCAAAAGTTTTAAAAGGCTTCACAATACAGTAAAATATATGTAGCATAGTCCTCGTGGGATGCCAGATTTTAGTCGTCATGCGACACATTACAAATTGGTATGATTTTGTGCAAATTGCGTGTGAAATGTAAGTAAAAGAGTTATATAATCATCAATAACCATGGTATCGGAATATACATACTATCTATCAAACAAATCAAGTAGGCAAAGAGATGAAATGACCGAGAAAGATGGGTTTAAATCATGAACTTCAACTTTTTATACCTACTCGTGAAACGCGAACGAGGTGTTTGAGGTAAGTACGAGAATCTCAGAAATTCGGTGAAAAATTTGATTGATCATGATATATCTACCACACTCTATGCAATATGATGTTTGCAGAAATATGGTGTATTTTATGAGAAACTCTGTGATACTGCGTTTTCTCCACTTCGGAGCCGAGCCCTCATGCTCCACAGAGACGACTCCGTGAGTGTGACGTTGTATACGGTGTGTCTTGGACCATCATTTTCAGCCTTGAAATCAATGATATATGATTGAAGTGTGCTTTGCATGACCGATCATGATCAGATGATTTCCCTACTAAATATTTCGCATAAAAATCATGTGAATATTTCATGCGAATATCACGTTTGTATTTTTCATTTTCTTTTCATGCACAAGATTTGCATACGAATTTCAAATGAGAAACATGTGAGCCACGTTTTCTTGGGCTGAATTCATTTGTCCGAGATCGGAGTACACATAATTGTGCCGGTCATATGACCTGCGTAAAGCGGCGTACTGACAAATGCAACAAACTGGCGAAAAAAATATGGCATAGCATGTTGCTGTCTATGATATATTTAATTCATCCAAATCCTTGACATGACCCACAAAAATTCCATAAAAGCATGAAATCCTACGATAGATATAAAAATAAACATGGATTATGTTTTGGCACAGTAAAGAAAATTTTCAATCTTTTGCACTTTTTATCATGATCGTTTAACATGATTGAATATTTGCGTAGTAATGTTATTTGCATCTCTACATACTGCAAATTGCACTTACTTGTGTTATCCGCCAATTTTATAAAGCGACGAGAAATTCGGCAGACCAAAAACACGTAAATGAAGTGTCACAACGGGTTATCAACACATACCGATTTGACAAATGACATCCCACCCTTGTATAGGGTACCAAGCTTCTTCCAATACAAAATCTACTATTAAGTTTGAAAATCTGTAAACGTTTATACATTTGAAAATCCTGTGACCAGAGGAAATATATCATTTGCTAATGCTATATTGCATTACCGGTATAAAACGAACCATCAGCATAGCAAATAAAGCAATATGAAAAGTCATTTTGTAGAATTATCCAACAATATCATTATTATTTATTATTATTACATATTTATATAGATTTATATAGCGCTTTATCTAATTAAGACAATTACCCTAAAGCGCTTTACATGTAAGACAATAAAAACTAACTAAAACAAATAACAATGATACACAGAAAAAGACATAAAATAAAATAATACTAAAACTGATGTTTTCTAAAAACTGTATACATAAATACCCAACTACAGATTAATTGCAAGTTTAAAAAGATATGTTTAAAGTTTGTTTTTAAAAAACAGCTAATGAACCCTCGACACGAAGATTCAACGGGAGGCAGTTCCACAGGGTTGATGAAGAAACAATAGACTACTCTAAACACAAATAAAAACAAAATTTTTAAATCGAGGTAGGCTACTGACAAATAAGTTTATCATGAGGGATGTAATAGTTTCACCATTTCGAAAATTTTATGGAACTTATTTGCAAATGCAACCTGTTATGAGGTCGAAAGCCTGCCTTCGCTCAAATATTGATCATATGCAGAACATGATCTCACTTATCGAATCAAGTGAGACATAAACACCTGATGACATTTCAGTATGAGTGAACATTTCTCGAAGGGACGTAAAAAAAAAATGAACAAAAACAAGCAATATTTTGCTCTTGGTCGTGATAAAACTTCTGATTGACATTTTCACATAAATCAATAATCTAAAATTGTATGAAAATGATATATGCCATCAAGGAGTCAATACATAATCAAATGTCTATTTTCTAGGCCTGGATTTCTCGAGAAAATAATACAATGTCCAAAGTTGGACTTCAGGTCTGGGAATTTAACTACTCAAATAAAAGAAAACTCAAACTTAAGTTTGAGATTTTTTGGAGAAACCCAAGCCTGCTTTCTCAAGTCTATTTAATGACATATTATCGCTTGAGGAGTCAATATAATTCTCGGTCACTTTCAAAATCTTCGATGAACAACGATAACACCTCGGCTTGGTGAAATGTCCCCTATTGTGATCAAAGTCTTTTTCTCCATAGATCAATATTTCATGATAGTGACCTCAGAAATGTTAAATAATTTTACATTAAATGTTGAACAAATAGAGATACAATTTGATATTCTGTTTATCACGTGTTACATGTAACCTCTGAGTAGGATTAAAAAAAAAACCGGGACCGTAGCAACACGGAAGGGATAGAAAAAAAATTACAACGAATTAGATAGAAATCATCATCCAACCACAAGACATGGAGTGTGTGACGTTATGATCTACAATGTGTACACGTCTGTGTAGCAAGAGATCATGCTTAAAACCCAATGATGTTCTTCCTAATCATCGCCATTGCATTTCTTGGGGGGGGTGGGGGGGTTGAAGATACTGCGCGTATAACATGCTTATGATAACTTGTCAGAACCGTCCATGTATCATATTTTCTAATGATAAATCTCCTTAAAAACAAAGGATAACATAAAGATTTTAGATCATCCCTTATTTGAGGAAGAGATGTAATTGAATTTAAAGATCAACATGGTGTCCCTTCATCAATTATATTTTTTTCACGGCTTTAGACACAAGTAAATAAGTAGTATAATACTTTGTTAATTGATTGTGCAGATGGCAGCGAGTTCTGACGGGGCCGGTATTAGATATTGACCAGACATAAATGGAGACCACTTAAGGAGGTAACAGCTGGGAAAACGACTAGTAAAGAAATGTTGGGGCATCAATCGATTCAAAATATATCATAAAAAACGGGAGTGAAAGATTTCATTACTTTGGGTGTCGTATTTAACACTTTACGTTAACGACACATTGGATATACGGATTGCGAGGTTAGTTCCTAGTAAATATGATTAACAAAATATTAAAGATATATGTTTATCATCTACGCTTTTGTCTAACGAAGATAAAAGAAATTCAAACATTGATGAGATGGAGAAAAAAGATTGTAGAATTCAGCAGTTTAAATGGTTGTTGTAATCATTTTTTTTTAAACCATGTAATTTTCATACATATTTCCACCGTCAACAGAATGATACCCTAAGTGGTTATGACGTTATAAGATTGAAAGGTATATAAGTGTATCGCGCGTCCTTTCTAATTGGAATTTTGTATGTGTTCAGAATGATGCAGTGAGACAGCCGGAGAAGATGATTTTACCCCTATGGCTGATAGCTCTCGTCAGCTATGGTCAGTCAGATGCCAGTAACCCTCTCATATTTGGAGGGGCACAAGGTAACAATAATTGTTTTTCTATTTGGACAATCATAATAAACGGACTAGCTTTTTTTTTTTTTTTTTACAACTATGTACCGGTACAAACTCATGATTACATTAATATTCTTAAATGAAATAGAGAAACAAAAGAAATATAAGTAGCTATCCAACTATCTGCATGTAGAAATGACCTCCAATAATAATTCTCAAAAACATGGTCCATAATTACTATATGTTAGCGACAACGTTTATGTCGTTGTTATATATTTGTTTTACGTCCTATCGAGAATTTTTCACTCATGTTAACACGTCACCAGCTGTAGGTGAAGTACCACAAATTTAGACTCACGTGTATGCTTTTTTGGTTCTGAAACATGTGGGTAGGAAGTCAGATTATGACAGACTAATGAAAAATCGTATTCCCTTTTATGTCAATACTTGTATTTCATATAGGGGTAGTTAATAAATGATGACCCTGAATTACATGCAATCCATACATACTGGAGTTGGTGTTCAAAACATGCTCTAAGCAGGTGCCCCTTTCTCACTTTGATTTTCTCTCATTTGGGCTATATCCGCACCACCCAAACCCCATCAGAGTACCGTGTGAGGGGATTTAGACACTGATTTTGACTGCGGATAACTCCGTTTACCTGATCAGGATATGGGGCTCACGGCGGGTGTGACCGGTCAACAGGGGATGCTTACTCCTCCTAGGCACCTGATCCCACCTCTGGTGTGTCCAGGGGTCCGTGTTTGCCCAACTATCTATTTTGTATTGCCTGTAGGAGTTATGAGATTGATCGCTGTTCGTTGTCTTCGCCTTACAATCAAGAACTCTGTCGGCCATTCTTAAAAATCTACCTTACATCTTGGGACATCCACCTTCCCTCCCAGCTATAGACCTTTTGCTGGACCATGTAGGTTTTCGTCTGAATTTCTTCAGCAACTGACCAAGTGTCTTAGTTTCGTATTTGCTTGCACCCATCTATATGCTAGGATTCAGGGTGACACGCCTATATGTTGAATATCACCTTTTTTATTAAGCACTCGGCTACACTTGACATGTGTCCTAAAATTATTTTTACACAAGTAATATCACTTCGAATAAGGGGTATTTCCATTTCTCAAGGAAATGACCGGAACTATAGTGCCTAACCATTCCCTTTGCTACCTCATGGACGTAACAGTGAGGGTTATCATACGTGCCAATGCCTGTCGCGACACGGGACCTCCATTTTAAAGGTCATATTCAAAAGACCAGTGATTCTCACTTCTAAATGCCGAGCGTTTGGCGTAGGAACAATCACTTCCAATATTTACATCTGAGGCTTGACGCGGCCATGCCACGAGCAGAGCTGGAACTCATAACCTTCCGGTTACGAAGCGAACGCTCTACCACTGAACTACCGCGACCGATTGAAAACGTGTGTGGGGCACATCTATACTCGTAAAAAAACGTTTGTTCCTGTTCGATGAGTTCATCGTTTTACAATTCGTCTCAGCAATCTGTAATAAATTTTAAACATGAATATCTATCATTTATATGTTTAGTACTCCTGCAATATAATTTTTCCCTTAGCTATGTAGAAGATTTTAGGTCTATCAATTCATGGTTTATACGTACTCTTTAATAATAACTATCTGTATATGCGTCCATGTGCATGTTTGTCCAATGTTTGATATGGTTAGTAAATCTTATAAGTCCCCGTATATTGAAAGAGATTGTAAACCAAATTATATGTTCACGTGTATTGCAAAAAGTCTTTGTACGTTTTATGAAATTGTAAACCTACCTGTCTGATTATGATATGTTTAGCACTCTTACAATAACTAGATGTACATTTTAGGAGACTGTAAACCCATCTGTCCATGTTTGATGGATGGTATCAACTATGACCATGGAGAACAATGGAAGAAAAAAGGATACCCCTGTACCACTTATGAATGCTTCAACGGATTTTACAAAGCTATCAAAGAAGGTCCACCATTACCAATGCTTAACTATTTATCTATGTCTATACCCACACGTCTTGATGGAAGTTCGGGTATACTAGTATATTAGTATCGTTGTTGTCCACGTCTGCAGTCCATCCATCTGCTCGTCAAGTTTTCTTGTCAATGGACCTTACATTTTAAGAAATTGTGAAAACATCCTTTTGCAGATGTACAACGAGGTATTGGAATCTTAAGTTCAAATGTCCTGATACTGGACAATTGGGGTCAAATTCTAACAAGCGACCGTCAATGAAACTCGTTTAGGGTTTTGATTTTGAGAAAGAGTTGTCGTTTTAGGTTGTAGGTGTGCACTATGGTTTCCAATGCAGTAACTGAAATAACGATATAATTTCTGGTTAAATTTCGACAGAAGGCAAGTTCAGTCCAGAGTACATTACACTATGTACCCAAGAAATTTAAAACTTGCGTGGACTATACATGTTAAAATGCATAGCATAATACAATGTACTTGGCTCAGATGTTGTCATGGCCTATATTTGACAGTTGAATGACCAAGTAAAATATTTTGTAAAGCCTTTATTCACAAATAACTTCCTCTTCAAGAAAGATGAATTGTACAAGAGCATACCAGATGAATTGGGTAAATATCGTCAAACCTATTTTACGTGTATTTGCTTACTTCCCTTGACACCTGATTCCTACTGTGGAGTGTCCAGGGGTCCCTGTTTGTCCAACTCTCAATTTTATATTCTTTATAGGAGTTTTGAGATTGACCACTGTTCGTTATCTTCACCGTTTTCATACTGCAATTGGTTTATGTTCTCCGGATAAATGATCAAACTAAATTTTGGAGACCAGGTTCAATTCCTGGTATCTATGTATGCCATACTGATAAAACTTTCATAAATGATGCTTATTGGGATCGATGCAGAATCAATCAGACTGACTTCTGATATGTGGTGGACTTATTTTTGGACTAAATCATATTCCAAGTTACTGAACAAAAGATTCTACATAGGATCGAGACATGAGAAAATATTTCGTGTGTTCAAATATATCAAAATTTCATGATTTTCATAGGCAAACATCAGGATGCGGATGTTATAGTCTTAATTATTTGTAAAAGCTTCCTTCGTTTGCCAAGAAAGAGGGGACTAGCATGGTTTATTGATACTGCATTGGTTGCTATTAATATGATGAATGTGTTTAGTCGTACTGTCAATGTATTTAACAGGCTGTGATTACAAAGGAACATGTAAGAGCTCGGGAATCACCTGGACGGAAAATTGTTTTACATATAAATGTGACACTTCAGATGATATATCCCACTACTCTTTAGTGGAAGGAGGTAAGATGTTACATCAATGACAGTGGCAATCTTTGATGGAGGAAGGTAATATGTTTCAATGACAGTGACAATATTTGATGAAGGAAGGTAAGATGTTTCAATAACAGTGACAATATTTGGTGGAGGAAGGTAAGACATTTCAATGACAGTGACAATGTTTGATGAAGGGGGGTAATGTGTTTCAATGACAGTGACAATATTTGGTGGAAAAAGGTACGATCAGATGCTCAATGTCAGTGAGAATATTTGGTGGAGGAAGATCAAATGTTTCAATGACAGTGACAATCTTTGGGAGGTAAGATGTTTCAATGACAAAGTCTTTGTTGCAAGAATATAAGATGGAGGAAGCTATTTCAAAAACTGTCGTTCTTTTCATATTTTCCATTTTACAGAAAATAAACTGAAATAATCTTCATCATAGAGTGAAACTTTTATCGCATGGAACTTTATCCAAGATCTGTGTTTTGCCTCTTTGCTGGGGGATTGTGTTGTGATACTAATCGTCCCAGTATTATAATGACAGGTTGCTTAGACTCTTATGGTAACTGCCGAGCTGTTGGAGAGAGGTTTTCTCAGAACTGTAATACGGTTGAGTGTCAAGTAGTGAATGGATCCTGCTTCCATTTGGTTACAATAACAAAAGGTAAACAAATACGATTTCGTAATTGGCATACAAAAACTTGATGCAATGTATGACAAAGCACACTATAACACATATCTTATACACTGCAAAGGTACTACTAGACAATTCTTGATAATAACTAAATCATATATATTATCATATACCTATCACATGTCCTTGTGTCGATACTTTGGGTTTTACAGATTGTAATCTGGCTTTCCGGAGCAACACACTGAGGACAACCTCGACTTGGACTATAGTCCTTACCATCATGACGACATTTTATTTCTAAAAATGAATTTTGCTTAGTACATGAGGCAATCATAGCCGAATAACATCAGTGCGTACCCGAGTATATTAGACAGTGGCAGACTATTTTCTGTCTCTTTTAATATAATAATTCCATTTGTAATTATCTCATTGAAAGGAGTAGATTTGCTTTCAGATAAATAATTTCATTTTATGTTTTGATAGCTTATATTTTTCAAAGATTCTCCACCTTTTCCCGCCACCATATCCTAAAATTCCATCACCTCTGACTGGAAGCGGGATTAAGATTGAAGGGACGCAATTTTAGTAGGCTGTTACTATAGTTACCATACTATATTTACATACTATTTTAATAGTTCCAGTCAAATTCATCCTTAGTTTTTTAACATCTTCAGAAATTGACGTCACAATAGCGTCAATGCAAGTTTATGTGAGAAGTCATTGACCGCGTTACAAACAAAGGAATACACACACACACACAAATTTCCTTTTATTTTTGTCGTTTTGCTAATCAGGTCATCTATACATGCTATACGACAAAAGTTATCATTACTGTAGTAAGTTGGATCACGACTCGATGATAGGAGCGGATCAATGGATCAAACGCGATGCTTCGCGTCTCGTTTTATTTAATGATCCACGCCTGTCAAGTCGAAGTGATCAGAATCCTCTAGTAATGATATATATTTACATCCTGTCTAAACGTTAACCAGGTTTCCAAATGCATACAAATGTTTCTTCTAAAACAGGGTGCATCTTTGAGGGAGATTGTCGGACTTTGAACTCATTCTGGCATGACGGCTGTTCGGTGTATCAATGCATGCAGACTCCGGGGAGTGTGACGTACCAAAAACTTACTGACGGTCAGCAGCAGTATCCTTAATTACGTAACCTTATACATACACTATTAAATACGTCAGTATACGACGGTGTATAAATTATCTGTATTAAGAAAACTTAAATTCTAAGCATCATCTGTGTCAAATAGCAGGGTTTTACATCACAAGAAATACCAATTAAAATATTTAATGGAAAGTTAAATAAACCCGTATCGGGTGTATGAACGAAAAGAAACTATATGAAGAACAAAATACACATGTTGTAGAGGTAATGTACTGGCCACAGGGACCTTATGGCTTGCTGATGCCGGAGAATGGATGTCCTGACGACATTCCGTCAGCCTGGAGCAATGGCAGCCGACTCCATTATAGCAATGGACGCTCCATGCCGTCGTTCTCCTTCCATCTTTACGGCAATTATTCAAAGATAACTTTCCAGCACTTCTTCTGCATTCATGATCATCCGGGTGACCCTTTCCTTTTGCCTCGATATCAAACCTACTGGGACGCGGGGAAATATTGCATATTCAGGGTGTCAGGGCAGTGTCCAAATGGTTAGATTCTGCGGGATGATTTTTTTGCTAAAAGAACTAAATGCCAGTGTTTTCTTTTAAAACTTATTACTGCAAACACGAAAAAAGCAATGACGTGGTTTAATAATGAACATTCTACTTTTGAAGGATTTCAGGATGGTTTTATCGGAATGGACGACCTAAATGGTTTGGAATTCATGCAGACCATGAATGGATCGGTCCCTGACGGGGTGTATGATAAAGACACAGGGTTTTTCTTCTGTTGTCGATTCGATGGTGACATCGATAATCCAATAGTTTTACCAAAGGATGAACCATTCGTTTTATTTAAGGCCAATGGTAGCACTGATTGCCAATCGGTGCGAGGTAGGTATATTATAATGTACATTGCAGCTTCTTTATTTAATGTCTGATACTTTTATATATATATATATATATATATATATATATATCCATCTTAATTGATTATCTATATATATAATTTCCATCTTCGTCCTTGTGACTATCTAAAGAAATATTAGTACATGTAGAATATAGCGTAATGTTATTTATGTGTGCTTTCTCCTAAGGCATGGTTCACCAACTAGAGTTTTTCTTGTTTGATGATGAGAATATCAATACCAAACTGTATCAGAATGGTTCTCTGCCGGAAGTCAAACGTGCAACAAACAACACTGTCATCTATTTCTGTTACTACACACCTATATCTTGTGGTATGGTAATTCTTTGTCATATCCGATTTATGGTTTCTGTACTCTAAATCCTTTGTTGCTGGAATCTGTTTGAAATAGTATTTTTTTCAAATACTTTCATGTTATATTGTCAACATCTACATGTATACTGTTACGTGGTTATTTGTTTACTGTACGATTCTATCAATACCTGTACAATCTTAAAATTCAAAAGAAATTTTGGCCAAAATTTAGACTTTTTACATAGTGTATATAAATTTAGATTTCACATCTATTATCACTGATTTGGCTTTACTTACCATGATCGTTGCCAGGGATGTCTTTCTCCCAATTTTATGCAGTTGTATATTCATTTTGCGATTTCAGGTTGTGAAGATGAAAATGGAAACATGATAAAGTTAGGTGAAAAGGTCCAAAAGAACTGTGTGTGGTACCGGTGTAAAAGATTCCAAAATAATCTACGTTACCTGGAGGTTATAAAGGGAGGTAAGAGAGAAATTACAGACTTACTCAGTTAATTCCCTGTTTGCGACATTTATGTCCACTGTGCTGTTCAAGTCCACTTAAATTCCTTTACAACAATAACTTCTGAAATTACCAAAAGGATGAAAGAGAACAGCATTAAGATTACAAAAATAGTAAGAAATATGAATTAAAAAGGAATGAAAGAAAACAAAAACTTCAGTCTTTTTCGTAAGAAAATAAAGGTTGGAAAATTTTCAATATCAACTGTTTCTATTTTTTGGTAAAAATCGCTTTACTTCAACAAGAATAGGTTGTTCGTTGAACGGGAGATGTGTATCAGAGAACAAAACGTGGACGGTTACGAAAGGAGAAATGTGCAGTCATTACATGTGTATCAGACAGAGGAGCGGACCCTTTCCAAAGTACTTCATAAAAAAGCTACACGAAGGTAGGGAATGTTAGTCGTACAATCGGATGTAAGTAAAACAATGATCCATCAAAAATACAACAACTAAAGAATCTATCCTTTAGGCTGTATTGATGGGGGCTCCTGTCGAGGGCTGGGATTCAGTAAAAGACGTGGCTGCTACGAGTTACAATGCAGATTTCATCCCCAGGTGCAAAGACCTTACTACAAACTCGTCCGTGCAGGTGAGTCTTTACCTGATAATAAAATCCCTTTAAAAAGTTGGATTTTTTTTCAGAGAACGTACAATCAATTCTTTACTATATGAGATTGTGTAGAATATATTTACAGAGTTTAGATAAAAAGTGATTTCGCTCACATATAGCCAGTCTCAAACCAAAACATATCCTTTCTTGATTATCTAGAATGGCAATACTGTCTGTATTAAACTTTCGTACTCCATAGCTAGTAGTTCCATGTTACTGTGTTGTGTAAGCTAAGTTCTTTAAAGTATGGAACTCTGGGATCGTATTAGAATGCTCAGAAAAGACAGGTAGTCACAGGTGATGCACGTAAGAGAGAGAGAGAGAGAGAGAGAGAGAGAGAGAGAGAGTATCAAAATTATCTTGAATTATATTTATAAGAAATCCTAAATGACAAGTATGTTAGCAATTTTATAGCATTTTGTGAACATTAGAGACTGGTTTTATATACATGTATTGTAATATAAGGCACTTATTATGATTCTAAATCGATGAATTAATAAGAATGAATATTTTCTAGGCGAAAATACTTCGTGCTATGTGTACATAACAAATGTCATGTAAATTTCGGATTGATTGGGTAAAAATACAAATACATCGCGACAAATCAAAGGATTCAGATAGGAAAAGATATTGACGTATTTGGCGTCAGAGGGTTGCACATTGATCGAACTGGGTGTGTCAAGAATTAAAACCCTATTCAAGTTTGTCAATCCATAGAGAAGGTTTTTTCAACAATAAAATCTTATTTGTTATTGTTAAAGAAATTAAAAAAAACTTATATCAACATTATATATAGTTTATCATGCATGAACACGTTTTGTTGACAGTTTAGAGTTAGGTATTGTAAAATAAGTACAAATTCATATATCTATTCGTGCCCTTGACAACAATTGAAGAATAACTATTTGATGTGGTGCCCTTCTCGATGTTTTGATTTGATAAATGATGGTTTTATACACCTTTTTTACAGAAATATTCATTTATAATTCATCTTTGTTTTCGATGTATTTGTGGAAATTATTCTTTCCCTATGGACTTCAGTGTTAAAGTTTTTATGCGATTATTTCAAAGATGATTACTACTTTTGAAAAATATATTGGCGAATTATTTTCATTTGCCAACTTTCAGATGGACTTAAAGGATGTAATAATCTAAATTACCATAGATCGATAAAAAAAAAAAAATTCAGAAATAAAAACTGATTAAAGAAAAGTCATTATGGATGAATTATTACGATGAATCATTTTAAGGCTGTAGTGACCTACTTATGTACATCGCCAAGTATTTAAAAAAAATATCATTTTGGATTGATTACCATAATCGCTTATGTAACAATTACATTTTTGATATACTGCAGGTATACGATAGTTATACAACCACTTATTATCACTGCATGGGACTAAGAGTATCGTCTAACTTGCTATCCAGCCTCGCCATTCTATTAGCTCACCAGACCGAAGGCCTGGTGTCCGTCTGTTGTTGTCTGTACATAATTACATTGTTAGGTCTCTTCTCCAGAATGGTTTTATACCCAAGGCTGAAGCGCTATACATTGCTCATGTTTGTCTAGTGTTGTTACTTTTGGAACTATTCGAATTTCAATATTGTCACCATAGCGTGTGATTTAATAACACAATTTCGATTTTTTTCCCAAAACGACTAATATATTATCGATCACCATAAAACGTTTCAGAAATTGAAGATCCAAATATTAATATACCCAGCGTGGCTTTCAATTTGCTTAATTGTTTAAGCCGGGTTAGCAATTCAGGCTCACGATAGCCTTTTGTATCACGTAAGAATTCAAATGACCTAGAAAAATCCTCAGGTCTCTATATGTGTAATATACTGAAAAAGTTACATGTATATAACATGTCCGCAAGAAAATCTTTTAGGGCTACGATGCATAGCTCATTCTAATCTCATTTACTGTATCTATATCTCATTCTAATCCCATTTACTATATCTATATCTCATTCTAATCTCATTTACTGTATCTATAGCTCATTCCAATCTCATTTACTGTGTCCATAGCTCATTCTAATCTCATTTACTATATCAATGGCTCAATTAAATTTCATTTATTCTATCTATATCTCATTCTAATCTCATTTGCTGTGTCCATAGCTCATTCTAATATCAATTACTGTATCTATAGCTCATTCTAATCTCATTTACTGCATCTATATCTCATTCTAATCTCATTTACTGCATCTATATCTCATTCCAATCTCATTTACTGTGTCCATAGCTCATTCTAATCTCATTTACTACATCAATGGCTCATTTAAATTTCATTCATTGCATCCATGACTCATTCTAATCTCATTTACTGTGTCTATAGCTCATTCTAATCTCATTTACTGTATCCATAGCTCATTCTAATCTCATTTACTATATCAATGGCTCATTTAAATTTCATTCATTGCATCCATGACTCATTCTAATGTCATTTACTATATCCATGGCTCATTTTAATCTCATTTACTATATTAATGACTAATTTAAATTTCATATACACTGTAATGTATCCATGGCTCATTCTGATCTCATTTACTATATCCATATCTCATTCTGATCTCCTTTAGTATATTCATATCTCATTCTGGTCTCCTTTACTATATTCATACATGTAGTTCATTCTAGTATCATTTACTGTGTCCATGGCTCATTCTAGTATCATTTACTGTGTCCATGGCTCATTCTAGTATCATTTACTGTGTCCATGGCTCATTCTAGTATCATTTACTGTGTCCATGGCTCGTTTTAATCTCATTTACTCTATCCAAAGCTCATTCTAATCTCATTTACTGTATCTATGGCTCATTGAAATCTTGGTAGTCTGAGATAGTTTTTATGAATTCAAAGTCTTCGGGGACAGGAGGGACTGAATACGAAAGAAACGACATCTCTTTGACAACTACGAAATTATAAACTACCGATTATAGCCCTATTATTCTGACACATTAGTCCTTTCTGTTTTCAAACATTTCTAGTTCATGAGAGACAATTTAAAATCTCTACTATGACAAACAAAATGTTCGTTACTATTAAGGTTGTAGTGACGGAATGGGCGGATGTTTGGCAATCAACACGACAAAGGTCATTAACTGTATATCGTACCGCTGTGAGAGGCATTCCTCCAACTGCGGGCTAGACTTCTATAAAGGAGGTAAGAATTCTTCTATTGGTGTTATAGTAATAATATCCCAAAATCTTATCCACTCACTTCTTCTTGTTCCAATTATATTCCTGTCCAAGACACTTGTTATTTTGACGCATTTCTGATTATATAACTTTATTGACGAAGAGATTGTTACCGACAGCTTTACAACGGTAATGTTAAAACATAGATTTAATGTGTGATAAAAGTGAGAATTTATTTTAACAATTGATAATAGGATGCAATGATGGAGGAGAATGTCATGACGTAAATACCACGTGGACAAGCAAAAGCTGTCACGTGATGAACTGTAGAATGACAGCCACCAAGTCGGGACCTGTGAGAATAAAGACAACCATAAAGAAATATGGTAAAGTCATTACTTCTTATAACAAAATGTTTGAATTTTTTTAAAGCTGAATTCACAGAGTATCTCCATTGTTTATGTTATCCGTAAAAATCACTTAACATGTCTCTTATTTGTTTCTTACCAATTACGATGACATCTATCATTGAATAGACAATTGACACATTCTGTGTACTGTTTTAGCCTGCAAATTTTACGGAAAATGTTATAAAGAAGGACAAATCGTGAAAGCCAGCTGTGTGACGAGACAATGTAAAGTGAACAGGGAAAAGAACACAGTTACAATGGAGGCCGTACACGCTGGCAAGTTTATCATAATAACCACTGAAAGTTCATCTATAAAAACTTCTATACATGTATTAATGATGATGTGGTACATTGACTATATAACTTATATAACTGATATTTCTATTTCAAATTCACGCTGTCCAGTCAGATATGAGCGATAGGACATGCTGTTACTGATTAAAGCCTTAACGCAATATACATGTAAGCTGTAACTGACGGTATTTTTTAAACTATTAAATTATGCACCAAATAACACCTATCGGTATATCTAATATAATTCCGAAGATCTGAAGAAAAATTCAGCAAAATATACAAGGGGATATTGTTTAAGAGCACACCTACAATTAGCGTTTTGTATATACCGTCATGCGTTGTACACAGTGACATGGGAACGATGATTGCCGAACAGAATCAGGTTGCTGAAACCGAGGTCATATACTACACGTTCATTTGTTTTAAAATATTACATCGTTTCATGAATGACAAGAAGTACTATAAAAGTAAGAAAGTAATAATATATTACACAAATGTGCCATTAAAATGAAATTTTAATTGTGAATTTGCTATAAAAATTGGCATGTTTTTAAAAATTATTCACAAATTGACACGGGCTCAGTGCCTCTCTTTTGCAATGTTCCGAACTAGGCTATGCACATCGAAGATTACGAGCAGGATTACTGAGAGGATGACAATAATTCACGAATCGACATTTTCTGCTGATTTGACGAGTTTGTTGATTCAGAATCACTTGATTCTATGAATTTATATATATTCAATCACAAATGTTAGATATTTGTTTTTGGTGGGTTTTTTTTTTAAATTATTATTTTTCAATTTATTTACCGTCAGTTAGAGCTTGTATTGCTTTAAGTGAAAAAAAAATTTAATGATAGTTCGGGGGAAAAATACCATATGGACTGTATTTTTCTTCACGGCATTTTATATACAATTGTTTTATGTGCCCTTTCACCAGAAGCTTGGGGGGGGGGGTAATTTTGCATTCTTTTTCTTTTATAGAGTTCAATGTTAAACTCGAAGAGCAAAATTTTTAAAGAAGGTGACCATTTTTCTAAAATCTAATACCTGATCATTTCCTATGGTGATGTCCTTCAAAATAATACTGTTTCCTGTCATTTCATTTTTTCATTTTTAAGGGCATAAGGATAATGGATACCTAAGCAAATATTGTTTCTTCTTAAGCTTAGATTTTCCTTAGCTATATATCTGATCCCACCTGTCCAGGGATCCGTGTTTGCACTACTCTTAATCCTGTATTCTTCATAGGAGTTACGAGATTGATCGCTGCTCGTCATCGTCACTTGTTTTTTTGTTTTAAACATCGAATGATCTCATGTTGGTCGTGGAAGGTTGTACATTTGTACATGCACCTTAATGAAGAAATTAAAATTATCTTTAATCATCCTATATGAAACTCTTAACAACGAATACGATATCAGCTTTCTTTTCTTTCAGATTGTAAGGTCAACGGAGAGTGCGTCCCTGTCAATACAACGTACAGAGACGGATGCTCTGTCAAGCGATGCTATTGGCGAAAGCAAGGGAACGTTTATACCTCTGGGAGTGATGTCGTCACGTTTGGTAAACTTCAATGAATTCGATATCCCACTTGCTTTGGCTCCATGAACTTGACTGTTATGTGTATTACCGATATTGCTTATCTGAACTTATTCTGTTTTACGTCAACAGCGTGCGCTTATAGAAATTTTTAAAACTCCGCCGTCCAAAAAGAATTAAGTCACGAATAGTAATTATTTAAGTAAGAAAATTTTAAGAAGTTGATATTTATGACATATTGTCAATGTTACAAAATAATGCATTTAAATATTTGATTGATCTTTTGTATGCGAGTTATTTTAGTATCAACAAAGCTATACCACCAATCTCTATATCCATTGCCCTTTACTGAATTCAAACACCAGCCTCATTGTGGTTTTACAAGAATGTTGTAAAACTCGAGAAAATAACTGAAATGTAAATGAGGTGCGAACGATAACTCTGGATAGAGACTGCTACTTTACTTTTTTTATTGCTTGATAGTTCCACTCGGGTACACTCCAAGTAAAAAATTTGACAGATCATTTAGAAAATGTGTTCATTTTTTTCACCTTTAGAAACGTTTACTACATGTAAAACGTAATATTTATTTAGGTCAGTCTAAATATCGAAATATGAAGTATTGACCATAAACAAGGGATTACACAAAGATGTCGCAAAGCTGATCAAATCTAAATGGCAACAATTACGTATGCCGACTGAAATTCTTTATTGCAGGCTGTAAATGGAAAGACAGCTGTATTAATGAGAGCGAGATACGACAACATGATTGTACTCATTACATCTGCCGGGTCTCTCAGAAAGGACGATACAAACGCACAGAGTTGGCTGTCTACAGTCAAGGTCAGCAATTCTCCTCACGTCGTCATTCTTATCAACGAATATAAGAATTGTTTATTTTTAGAATAGATCATTATAAGTGTGTAATTACTTCAGTATTTCCTATCCATATTTATCAGTTATAGTTTGTATTTTAACCATCGTAATTAAAACCTTGACAATGGCAAACAATATTTAATATAGATTGCAAGGACAAACAAGGAAAATGTATTTCCGTCGGAAGTCAGAGTGATGGACAAAACTGCAAAAAAGTTAAATGTGTGTCTAGGAATGGTTTATCGATGCTGGAAAACATAGCAACGGGTTGGTAGAGAGATTTTAGATAGAGCTGATACATGTATATCAGTATTTTTCAAATTAAAGCAAGTCCTTCTTTGTGCGAAAAACAACATGCGAATACATTGGTATTTGTGAAAGAATTTAGCATGTTGTCACTATTTCAGGATGTTTAGACAAGAAAGAATGCAGAGAGGACGGGGGGAACTGGACACATCCCGGAAATTGTGTCACCTACGGTTGTCGCATAAAAAGTCAAAATGGTGGGCTTTATCCTCAAGTACAAATTGTAAACGTTGGTAAGTCCCACTGTGAAAATCTGAACTGCATGACTTGGCAACATTATATAGACAAATTGAAATACCAAAAAGAATTTTCCAGCTCGTCCAGTACATGATGTTCTTAAATTTAGGATGTCAGATGGGTGGTGTTTGCTATAGTGCTGGAGAGACATGGGACTCGGGGTGTTTGGAAAGAAAGTGTGTTGTCAAGAGATCAACGAAAGGTTTCTCCCGCTCAATAACGGCAAAACTAAGAGGTAAAAGTGTAATATCGCGAAAATGTATGGTTCAAATTATTTGTTCTTGATTATAGTTTCAATTGATGTTTCCTTTGATGTCATCCATTTTACTGATATTTTAAGTGATACAATGCATGCTGTGAGACACAGTTAACAAAAAAATATCAATTGATGTATTTTGGAAAGAAGTATCGCGACCCAAAATTAGGTCGAAATAATTTATTTTGGAATGGCTTAGATATATGCATTTTTCAATCCTATCCTTTCAACCTCTAAAGGCCCAGGATCAGCAAACTTTGTGTTCATTTTCAAAGGGAGATCACTTTGATCTTGGAATGAAATGAATTATATGAAATAAATACATTACTTAATTATACAATATCATTTTTAAAAATTTTATGTACAATAATCTTGTAAATTGTTTAGATTCTAAAGCACTTAGACTGTAAGGTGATCTGTAAGATTAATATTTATACCGGCTACAGACCATATGTTGTCACTTTATTTGTATACGAGTATTTGTCTACAATTTGTTTTTAAGGTGGCTCACTACACCCTGAAATAGTTTTTCAAATCAGTACGAATTGATTTAATCACAAAGGATATGATGATATATGATAGGTATATATGCCAAAAAGGCAGAACAAATTTGGATATAAACATGATTTTCAAAACATATGAACAAAAGACTCTGCCGGATTTGAACTTCAACTCGAGATCTGCGGTTCACCAGCGCAATGCTTTAACCACAGAGCTACGATAATTGGCAAACAAATCGATCAATACAAATAATTTCACGTAACATTTAAATCGCCATCTTGTGACGTAGTGTCATAAAAAGTATAAGCTTTAGTGTAGTGAGCTACCTTAATAATTGAAATCAATTTAGAATCTAAAATATTCGTTACTTGCCATCTGTTTGTAAGATTCGAATGCTTCACGTCTTAAGGTGAAGCATTTTGTAAACCTACATCAATATAAACATAACTTCGAAACTTGAGGTCAGTGTCTCGGATAAAATATGGATTACATCAGTCTGCTTCATGTAAACCTTTCACTTTGCAAACTTCTTCCAATGGAAATGATTAGATTTAACCAACTTTCCACTATAAAAGCATTTAGGTCAGGTAGATCGTTCGTTTCGTAACCGGGAGGTCGTGAGTTTGAGCCTTGCTCATGCCATGGCCATTTCGAACCGAAGACGCAAACATAAATAGTTATTGCTCTTTCGCCAAACGCTCGGCAGTTAGAAGTAAAAATTATGGGTCTTTTGGATATGACCTTAAAATCGGAAGTGCCATGTCGCGGCAGGCGCGCTAGCACGTTAAAGAAATCTTACTGCTACGACCCCGAGCGCTATGCATAGGTCTGACTTGTGGTACTCTAGAGCTGGTGACGTCTGAACACGAGTGAATGTATTACAGTACCGAATTCAAATGAAATTTATTTATTTTACAAGTTATTCTCGACGGGATGTAAAACAAATAAAAGCATTTCTAGCAAGTTTGTACACATTCTTTCACTGGGAAAATAAGAAAGGAATCGGGAAATGTAAAATATGTGAAATGAAAATTCTGAAATGTCAATTCATGCCAAACGACAATGATCAATATTTAAAAGTGTTATCTTTCTTTTTTTATTTTTCCCCGTTTATATATTTAGATCACAACGTTGAGCATTTAAAACTTGTCATTAGTTATTAAAACTTGAATACAATTTGCATGTGTCCTTATCTTAAAGGACCTACTTGTCATCTTTTACTATTCCATGTGCAAAATAAATCTATTCTCCTATCGTTTAGAATCAAAAACAAGCAAAAAAGAAAAAGAATAAAGAATTGACCATAAAATCATAATGTGTTGCTCATTCTTATTCAATGTAACTTTATATGTTACTCGGTTATATATGCCTAATCAGCCAAATCGTACAACAAAAGAACCGTCAATGTGCGTCAAAAAGTTCCGGACTGAGCCTAAGTGAGTGGAATCTTGCAGTTCATGCAAACAATCTCTGAATATGTTTACTAGGGTGTACTGTCAATGGGAAGTGCCTGGAGATTGGATTCCAAGAGATGAGAGACAAATGTTTGAACTACGCTTGTATGCTGGATAAAGTATCGAAACGACCCGTGTACAAACTACTTAAAGGAGGTAAATTAAAAATAAACCCTTTCTGTTTTGCTTCAGCATGCAAATAGCTTTTAAAATCCGAAGTTCGGAAACTAGCAAGGATATAGTTTGCTTTATACGCAATTTTTACTTTGTCTATTTGCTTTTCTTACCGTCAAAACTGGCTGGTTTCAAATTCCGCTATTTTGATAAAGAATTGCTTTGAAATACAGTTTATACACAAAATATGTACTTGAAATGTACTAATAATTTTGTGTCTTTGTATTTTGGTTTTGTTTTGGAGGGATATTTGGTTGGGTTTTTTTTTATTATTTTGGTTGGGGGGGGTTCTTGTTTTGTTTCGTTTTTTTTAATGTAATTTTTTGATTCCCTCCTGACTGAAAACAAAAATATATACTCTGGGCTACCATAGATCTATTAGTTTTGAAAGTAAGAAAATGATCAACCGTAGAATCGCAGTTGAGCGCCAATTTTTCTCTTTTATGAAATATCAGAAATCACATGTTCCTAGACAACTGGTGCCATCTCTAGTGTGTTCAGGGATCAGCGTTTGCCTTACGCTTAGTTCTGTATTCTTTATAGGATTTATGAGATTATTCACTTTTCGTTATCTTCACCGTTAATCGTGCACTCTTTCAGTTTTTCCACCTTTCCACCATGTGTCCAGTCATCTATATAAAGATAATATTTCAAATAGTGATGTTCTCATCTTAATCGTTGATCCACACCATACTTAATCAATGCATTGATTTAAGATTTAATATATATATATATATATATATATATATGATAAGACGAAACAATAATCTTAAATTACGATTTAAGCATGCAGAGATTTAGACGGAAACTGTCGCGATGTTGGTGAAGAGTGGAACCACCTCTACAAACCTAACAAAGTCTGCCTCCGTCTAAAGTGTGCGTACTCGGGCGGAGTTTATCGAATTTCTACACTCAAAATACGTAAGTTGAAAGCGCGCCTCTTCTTCCATATTTAAAATGATACTATAGATTGGAAAATTGATACGATGGTTTTAATTTCACTATGATCAGGATTTATCGATCATCCGCGAAATTAAACCCATAGTGAATAATTCATTAAAAGTATTTCAATGCTTTCGTAAGCAAATTTAAAAGTTGGCATTCCTATAACGTAAAATTAAAACAATGCGATTACAAGTGTCCTTGTAAGAAAGCGCGAAATTTTAGCACCGTGGAATTAAAGCAATGAACACTAATCAGTTTTGAATATTTCTAGGAACGAAATCTTATACGTATACAATATGTATTTGTAAGAGGTAGATTTTTTTTTATTTTTTTTTTGTAGTGTGTAAAGATAAAAATGACAACTGTAGACAGCAAGGAGAACGTGGATTTCCGGGAATGATCGGAGGGCGGACCTACAAGAACTGTCAGTGTAAAGCCTATGGTCGCCAGTCAAGACTATCATGCTCTCCTTAGGATTATGTCAATTTCAACAACGGGCCAATCTACATTATCTATATTTTTTAAAATTAACACGAGAAATTAATAATCCCTAGGAAATTACTTTCTCGTCTATCACAAACTGCAAAACTGTATTTTGAGGAGGAATATTATATCTCTAATTCCTTTTTCTCCCCGAAAAGCTACAGTTTTTCAGCTTGTCTGTTACAAATGCAAAGCTTGAGGGAGAAATATATTTTTTTGAAAATGACAGTTATATTCATATATCGACGTCATTACGATTGTACTGCAATTTCATATGCATGTACTTGCAGTACACCGTTGAATACATATATTGTCAGAAATTGGTTTCAAAAGTTTATTCTATGTGAATTATTTGTTGAATTGTTATAAATCGAGATACAATAAGATATAGAAATATTACTTGGTTGTTTACACAGCAGAAGAAGAAACAAAATACAATACAAATGTACAGATCATTTTCGCCCCACTGTTGTAAATACAAGCTATCATGATATAAAACTATAGCATGAAACCTAAGCATAAAGTATTCTTATTCAGCATGAAAGACAAATACTGAAACAAAATACCGACTTATGTAGAAAATATTACACAGCAGAGTGCATTATTACAAGACTTCAGTGTTTCCAAAAAGCTTTTGTTGAGATATCTGGATTGCTAATTGTCGGGAATTTACACTGAAAAGAATTCGTAATGTCATATTTTGACACTATCCATGTACGATTTGCGATGCTTGATTAATTATAAAACAGGGATATTAAAGGTTTACTGGGGAATTTCCTTTGATCGTTTTGGCACTGTTGATGTTGATCTGCCTGTTAAAAACAATCAAACCGATATCCGTGTTTAGGCATGGACACCAACACGTCAACTGTTCCATTGACATCATCTATTTGGTCACTGTTGAAGGTCACAGTAATTTGCTTCCGGCCAGGTGTTCGAGGAGTCATCGTCATTTCCGCCACCCACTCGGTCCGTGCTGCGACGTCACTATAATTTTAAACGTTACGAAAGTTAATGTACAAAGTCACTTCGATGACCATTATGCTTATTCTTTGATTTTGTTTAATATTGGATAAATTTTAAAATGTTGGCAGCTAAAATGTGCACTTTGATATAGCTTCATATAAGAACGATGCACATTTCTCATCACAATTTTTTAAGAGACAATAAAATTTCTAGATGCCATTTCCTATTAACAAAGTCGGAAAATGTTCGTCTCGTAAAGACATTAAATCTTTAAGATTGAATTAAAGCTGACCTGATTCTCTGGTCAAAGTCCCCGTCTATCCCCGGTCCGTCCACGCTAATGGAGCAGTTCCTTAGAATAGAATTCAACGGGTTTCGGAATCGAAGGCGGCACAGGAATGACTTGTTAATCTCAACCGAGGAAGACAGCACCTACAATTCCAGAAGTATGTTAACTATATCGTGATATCTCACTATATTGTAATCAGAATAATGTTTGTGTATATTCACCTGAATGTCCATTTCCGGTTTTCTAAGTCTGAAATCATCGTCCCAAGTCACAATCTGTCCCGTTTCCTGAACTTCAGCCACAACAGACACTTTAAGGGCGACATTTTCACTTATTTTGTTCAGATAATCTGCGGCCAGGATTTCCATAGACATCTCCCCATCTGTAAATCAGTGTAACAATTTACAACATTCCTTTAGTCTGGTATTCAGGCAATATATACAAATGCAAGTGCGAGTTATGTTAAACGTGAAGCAATTTAACATCTACTGCTATAATGCTTTTAATAATAATCAGCAACAATTGTGGCCAGTTGTATTTCTTTAGTGCAGTGTGAAAAATATCAACCCGAGTAATATTCATCATGGTCAGTCATAAACAGTATATACGTAGTTTAATGAACATAACTGAATTGAATATATTAATACGAAACTATGACACATCGTATGACTTAAAAAGGAATAAATTCGGCAATATTCAAATATTTCTATCATCATACAGACAATGAACACTCTTAATAACTTAGCTAGTAACTGACTGGATGAAGGTGGAACCGGTATCTGATAGGACTGCTCCTTGATTTTTTGGTGCCGCAACCCCGTATATAAGATCGCCTCGCACATCATCTTGGCGTTGATCGTTCTATTCTGGGTCCCAGTGTTGGTGAAAGAAAAACTCACGACGAAGTCTTGTCCCAGATTAATGTAATTTCTGTCCACAAAACCATGGAACCGAACATCTTCCTAGATAGATTTGTTCTCTTTATGTATGCAGGGCTTCTATGATTTATAAACAAGTTTGAAACACTTGCATGCAGTCCTTGAATAATCCGCATACTAGAAAACTTACTTAGTGCGAACATACAATGTCATGCTTTATCAATTTTAAACTTAACATAAATTTACATCAAATAACGATATTCTTTTTCCTTTCTCAGTGACCGTCAGTGTTGCGAGAATTCCATCGTTATCGAAAGCAAGTTGTTAGACTTGCATAAATGGTGTTATATATATATATATAATTCAATAAAAAAAGCAGGAAAATATACAGTTCCAAAATATATTTAAATCACTAGCGCTTTCTGGATTTTAACATCCATCCTCGGGTGAATACAAATTAATAATTATCATTATTAATTTGTATTCACCTGAGGATGGATGTTAAAATCCAGAAAGCGCTAGTGATTTAAATATATTTTGGAACTGTATATTTTCCAGCTTTTTTTATTGAATTATTTTGACTGTGTGATATCAACTCTTTCTTTTTGGATTATATATATATATATATATATATATATATATATATATATATATAGGTACTTTGACACTTTCATTCATCATAGCTGAATTGACGTGCCGTTATGCATATACATGACTTCATTTAATTTCGTGGGCATACCCAATGACGATCTTATAAAATACTACTTACCACTTTGTCTTCGTTGATGTAGGAAGTAGCACTATTTCGAGAACGACTGGCCTTCTTAACTGCAAGTCTTCCTCGGGAAGATGCTGAAAAATATTGTAACAAACAGTAACATCATATATTTTTCATTTGAGTCAGAGAACACTATAAACTGTTTGGGCCCTTGCCTCGATGTGGAACAGACCCTTTTGTGACCCCTGTCTGGCACCGTGGGTACGATTTCAATAGGCTTGATTCTACATCATGTGTCGATCTGTAAGGTGAGTGTTACCTATGACAAAGGTGGTCTGACGTCACAAGATGATGGTCTATCAAATGACATTTGATTACACTGAGATACGATTTCAATTTTGGTAAAATAGTTTTAAATTTGACTTACGTCGCTCCAGTATGGAACAAGAACAGTTCATTACAAAAGGGGCGACTATTTTTGGATGGTGCATGGTTAAAAAGGCTTGTCAAAGATTATTTGATCACATGTTCATAAAGCATCCTAATCATACATCGTCACACACCAGACCAAATGCAAATGGAATATCATTTTGGATAATACTGTATGTGTATTTATATTAGCGAGATTCAAGTTTTAGCGGATTTGGTGGTGAAGTAAGAGTGCTAATTTATAGTTGCTCTAAATTATGAAAATCTCTATTTATCCATTACCATACATCGAAGAAGTGCTAAATCATGATTACGCTAAATAATGCATTTATTTAGATCCGACTGCGCTAAAATTTGGATACGCTAAATTACACATACAGTAATGTAAACTGCATAACGCCTCATCCACACAATCTATCCGTGATTATCAGTATGATGTTGATTTAGAAAAACTTGATGAAATTGCTCTCAGAACTCTTTACCATTTATACTGATATGGCATGAATATAAATAATTTACAATCTGATTAAAACCAGATCCTGAGATCCGCTCACTTAGATCGCTACACTAGTGTAGCGATTGTGAGCGGATCTCAGGATCTGGTTTTAATCAGATTGAATAATTTATGTTTTCTAATTTACCGTCTGGGTATTTGTAATCATTTGTAACATCCTCACGAATCCTAGACCTGTCTCCTCTAACTGGAAGTCCATCAGGAACTTTAGTGCTGATATTTTTGCCTATTCTAATTATACAAAAACTTTGAATTAGGGGGAAATAGTTCGCAACTGAATGTCGATTGAAATCGAATAGCGATTTAAAAGCATGTATAATGATTCAATCGTTTATGAACAATATATACTTACGCTGCTGGATCTAGACTAACTATGGACCATTTACCGCCTTCACCTCGAGCCCAGACAACTTTATCAGCGTTCACTTCAGCGAATACAAACGGTGTGTCATACAGAAGCTCACACCTGCCTTCTTTGATAGCTTTAAGTGATGCTGGGCCACACTGGTTAAAACCTTCAACAAATATTATGTAAGGATTGCAAATTCCGTGGATTAGAGTAGTGCACACGGTATGCTCACACACACAAAAGAGCAGTGTATAATAGAAATGGCATAAACTAATATGTTTTTCAGTAAATCTATAGTACACGAAAATGGACAATACAAAAACTTCCGGTTATTAACTTCGAATTCCTTACAGGGTAGATATCTAAAATGCAACACTAGAAATTTTTCTGTAAAAATTATCTCCCTTGGGATTATTCTTTGGTCTACTGGTGCAGAATCTATTTTACCAAAACTTGTCTTGCAGCTACCATTGATGGTGATTTGTGATGTATTCTATTGTTAAACTATCTTGTATTGCGTATAATAAAGCATTGATTAATCACTAGAATTTCATTATATATTGTTTAGCATAGTTTCCTCCATACCATTATTGAATACATTCATTTATCAATTTCATGTTTGTAATAATTACTGCGATTTGTCCGGAGCTCTTTATACCCCAGTTTGTAGCGTTTTCTCATCATTCAAAGCACTCCCTCTGGTTATTGATACTGTTATTTTTTCCTATCCTTGTGTAACAAAATGTCATCAACTGACTACAATTATTAAGCAACTCTTCCAACTGCTTGCCTTACCGGAACTTTCCTCTTGCGGAGTTGCGTCGATTATCTGCCATCCGCCATATCCTGGTGGAAGATCGGGCCGTTCCATCCAAGCCTCATTCCAACAATGGAAATTCCTGGAAATCAAAGTTTTGAAAAATAGTAATAGAGCCATTTGCTTGATATCACCTCAAACTGGTGCTAGGGATTCCCATGATGGATGTTTTCCCAATAGTGATCGAAACATGAGGAACAACTCTAGCTTACCAGATGCTCTCCCGCTCATGGTTCGGTGGCACCACCTCTCGTCTGGTTGCGTCTACGTATACGTCTATCTTAATGTTACCGTCTGTGTCATGGGCTGAGGAGAAGTTCGTGATGGCGCGACACGGAATTCCTAGAGCTCTACAAACTGGTTACAAATTGGGTGAAACATAAAAAGAAAACGGACAGTACCAAAAATCATATTCACTACAACTGATTACAACATGCAATGAAGAAACAGGTACAAATACATGTACAATGTAGTGGATAATTGGCGTGATCTTCCGTGATTTTGTTTTTTAGAAGTATCCTCTTAAAAGGAAAAAACTGACCTATAACATTCTAATCAAAAACAGTTAAAACACAGATATTTTCAGTGACCACAAACTCCCGCCAAGGCTACTAACATCTTATAAGATTTTTAAACATAAATCTTATCTGTCTTTGTATGCAACTGTTATAAAGAGCCATTTATCAACGATTGCTTGAATAGACATCTTAGTAATCGTAAATCTCAATCGCATATCACTTTCACATCTTATTGGTGATAATACCTATCTTTTGTGAAAATTGAAATAAAATCTACGGAGTATCTTGTCCACATGTAAAAATTAACACACAAATCGATCATAGTCTCCTTGGCGGAAGTGTCTACTCGGAGCACTCACTTGTGGTCACGATTCCTGCGAATGTGAAGCACTGCCCCCATTTTACCGGCTTCTTTGAGTTAACAAACTGTCGTAGGATGGACACACTTCCGTTCCAAGAAGAGGGATTCTTTCCACCGCTATAGTTGCCGCTCCAGTTTCCCACCAACACCCCATTGTCCTGATTGACATTAACCTAGAAAACGATGCTTGTTATATCGTTGCATTAAAATTGCATATATCGCAATATTTTCCTATAGACATAAAACCCGGAAATTGCGTAAGTTACATTTGACATGCAACATATAGATAAACAGATTAGGATGATATATATAGCGATTGTTAGGCCGTTCTCGGCACATTGATTTTGACAACGGATTACTCCGTTTACCTCATCAGGACATAGGGCTCACGGCGGGTGTGACCGGTCGACAGGAGATGCTTACTTTTCCTAGGCACCTGATCCCACCTCTGGTATATCCAGGGTTTCGTGTTTGCCCAACTCTTTATTTTGTATTTCTTATAGGAGTTATGAGATTGATCACTGTTCGTATCTTCACCTTTCATCCTTGTAAACTGCAACGCCCATGCTACACCCATTTGTTGTACTCTTTAAAGTACAGTGTATAGGGATTATTATTATTATATGGACAAAAGACACAAGGATTTCCTGCGATATAGCAATTACTTACAATCTTGGAGATTGTTCTGGACACTCGGATTGGGTTAGACATGGCGTAACCGAAAAGAGAGTCGAATCCTAGCTGAACACACAACAGGGAAGCTTCCAGAATCCCGGACTCAAACTGAAAGAATTTGTTTAAGACTATAGTTCTACAACGGCTTTATAGGATGTTTGTAAGAGCAGTTCTCTGTAAGATATTTGTGAGGATACAGTTCTCTGTAAGATGTTTGTGAGGATGCAGTTCTATGTAAGATGTTTGTAAAGATACAGTTCTCTGTAAGATATTTGTCAGGACACAGTTTTCTGTAAGATGTTTGTAAGGACACAGTTCTCTGTAAGATGTTTGTAAGGACACAGTTCTCTGTAAGATATTTGTCAGGACACAGTTCTCTGAAAGATGTTTGTAAGGACACAGTTCTCTGTAAGATGTTTGTGATGATACAGTTCTCTGTAAGATGTTTGTGAGAGCACAGTTCTCTGTAAAATGTTTGTAGGGGTACAATTTTCTATAAGATATTTGTAAGGGTACAGTTGTGTAAGATATTTGTAAGAGTAAAGCTCTGTAGGATGTTGGTAAAACAACGATTTTGATATTTTTAATCATAAAGAAACCGATTTGTTTTGGGTTGCTTAACATATATGGGGGACTATTTTGGTTGTATATGCTATCGTATGTAACGATATGAAGTATCGTCCAGCGTGAGAGATGCATTGCTACTGATACTGCGCAGCTGATGATCAATAACTACCTGGCCGTAAAACCACGGCTTTTTGTCGATGTACTTGGAATCGCCGTTGAAGATAGCCCCGCTATCGTTTAGAATATATTCGTTTAGTTTGCTCATATCCGGGAAGTAAACATCATCCTCTGGAAATAAAGACACATTTACACGTACTTCAAATCTTTTTCCTCCATATATTGGGACTGGAGACTTTCGATCCACAAATATATAGATTTTGGGAGTGTGGCATACTTAATCACGGATTTCCTCGGACTTTACGCAATGAGTGAACTTAATGATAAGAAAGAAAGTTCCGCTATAAATCTCAGTTCTAACATTTTGTATGGTCGTCACAGTAACGGATCGAAAATTTTGAGATAATTAAATGTTCAGTTTTGACTTTCTTCAGCAAAATAACATACCAATGAATTTTTATTCTTCAGCAACATAACCTACCAACGAATTTTGATTTATCATTAAAAGAAAATATCAAAAGACTGTTGCAGAGATGGTCACTTAGAGTTGTAACCATGAAATTTTTCCCTTTTCCTATCAAATTCAAAATTTTATCTAATATTTCCATGGTAACGTCTATAACTTGTCATTACTCATTTTAATAAAAGCATAATACATATAGTTGTGTGCATTTTTAGTCAATTTTTCAACATAATGAAAAATTATACATGTACATATGTTAGTTATTGAACATTTCCTATTATTCTTGACATGGTTTTCTGATCTTGTTGCCATGAAAACATCTAAAAATCACTTCATTCCCCATAGTTTCTATGTATACATTGGTGTTCTAAGGTCAAGCTAAAATTCAAACACGTTCTTCAAATTGCGCCAAAACGGTCTTCTGAACCTTGTCTGCCTGTTATTGTAACCAAAGTATGGTATATAACAAGATGTATCGTTGTATGAGAAGAAAGTCTGCCATTATGCGTATCAAAAACGCTTGAAAATATGCTAATATATACATACCTTTACACCAAGGGTTAAAAAGTATGAATATGCTCTTTTTCAGGGAATACTTCAGTGCTTTAGGCTTTACGGAATCCGGCAAGATATTCTCCACCGTGAGTCGCCATTCTGCTACTATACAGTCTGCAGGTGGCGTTACTGAGACAACAATCTCGTAATCCTTGTGTCTGCCCTTCAGAACGGCGGTCCATTCGCTGGGACCGGCGGCTTTCCGTTCAGACTGCAACAGGCACTGAACATGGGTCCCTTTCCCAGGCTTTGGATTTGTGCCTGATCGATAGAGGTCACATTAGAATTAATGGGACCGCTTAGTGAAACCATTGCTATTGTTTATATGGTATACTATGCTCGTTTATTTTCAAACATGGATATTTGTGGTTCTTACAATTACTAGTATTATACTTGACCCTATAAAACATACCAGCTTTGAAAACCAATCTGATAGTATTTTTCTTGAAGTTGAACTTTTTGTCGAAGTGTAGAATAAGATTGAAAGGTTGTCCTCTCCTAATTACCAGCCCTCCTCCCTGTAACATGTCGTATTGTCCTGTATGATGTGATCGGCCATTCTCCTCGCTCAGAACGTCAATCGCAGAAATCCTCGCGCGTTCTGCAGAGACGTTACCTTCACCAGCGTCAGTTACATTAAAATGAGCTCTGTTGCCTAGATAAAATAATAAACCCAAAGCATTGGTAGAAGTCATTCAGCAATTGAGATATCATTCAAACTGATATGTTACTGTTTACCTGGCACGTCTGGCTCCGATGGAAACGACGTGTTCCAGTCTGTCATGGGTCGTGTTGTGCCTACCCATTCTGGACGGTGAATTTCTGAAGTATGAGGCGGTGGCACTGATGGAGACCTTTCAATGTTCACCGGAATATTGTAAGTTCGATTGCGAAATGACGGCGCACGGTTAAAGAAGCGCTCCCTGTAAGACGGACCTCGAAAAATATCGCCTTCTGACATGCGATGATCTGTAAATGCTGGGAGGTTTCTGAGTCTAGGGTCCCAAGTTTGCGGATCGTAAGTCATCTGAAGCAGAAAACCAATATTATATTCTCTTTTTGTAAGATGTTTTGGTAGTTTATGTTATTTGAACTGAAGGTTTTCTGATGGAAGACTGCTTGTCACATCTTCAGCTGTCGTTTTTCACATTTTCATCTGTCGTCTGTCAGTTAGTTTTTCATATTTTCAGCTGTCGTCTGTCAGTTAGTTTTTCACATTTTCATCTGTCGTCTGTCAGTTAGTTTTTCACATTTTCAGCTGTTATCTGTCAGTTAGTTTCTCACATTTTCAGCTATCGTCTGCTAGTTAACATTACACATTTTCAACTTCTTCCCCAAAACTAATTTTATTCTTTTAAATTATATATATGAAAGGTGAAGATAACGAACAGTGATCAATCTCATAACTCCTACAAGCAATACAAAATAGATAGTTGGGCAAACACGGATCCCTGGACACACCAAAGGTGGGATCAGGTGCATAGGAGGATTAAGCATCGCCTGTCGACCGGTCACACCCGTCGTGAGCCCTATATCCTGATCAGGTAAACGGAGTTATCCGCAGTCAAAATCAGTGTGTCAAGATCGGCTTAAAAATTGGTATGAAACACGTCAGACAGCATTTGACCCAATGATAGGTTGTATTGACTAACTAGATCGTTTTAACGACCATATAATTTGCGAAATGCTGACTTCAATCGAGACTATTGAAACCCCTATACCATCAACTTGTTTGTCGGTAGCTTACCTCGATTTAAAAACTGACTATACGCAGAACAAGCTCTTGCATATCGAATCAGTTGAGATATATAAACACCATATGCAGGTGATAATGGAATATTGCTACATAAATAAGTTCACGATGGAAAAGCTGAAATTTAGCATATCTGTAAAATTTACATTAAAACTATCGGCAACATACACTTTTTCATACTCATATCTAAACAATACCAACATTTGTTGTACAAGGCCCGACTGACTTTCCATAATCTGTTTTCTAAAATCAAAACCAAAGCTGTGAGTGGGTAACTTTGCTATGGGGGAAGATGTATATAGTAAACTTCCCTCCTTAGTAGCCTTTCCCCCTAGGGAAAATGACACTATATAGCCATTTTTCCGGGAGAAAAGCTATTATGGGGAATAGGCTTCATAAACTATAAAACACCATCACTGGTATAACTTGGCCCCAATTCAACTTTTAATTCAAAACTACACACATAACAAAATTTCTAGCATAGATTTTTTGTTACAGTGATACAATATACACAAGTAATTATGATTAATTTAGTTGTGGGGTATGATTTCACACTACAAATATGACGTCACAAACACATTAATTTCCCACTGCTTTCTTTAGAATGATTAAAACTCGCTATTTTCCAACACATGTTTAGCTTCACAAAATAAATGGATCACATGCGTTGATCAAGACAAGATTAGCATATGTTAATTTTTATAGCTTAATGTTATAAATTCTTACGTCTGATTTGGATCGACACGTGCATGGGACTTTAGATAACTGATCGACAAGTTGACAGTTTTGATAATGTTTCAGAGTAAACGCAAAAATCACCAACTGTGCGATACAATATTTCAGAAGAATCCCTTTTAGGAAAATATGATTAAATTTTATATATCTTATGTATTACCTGATACTTTCAACGTTGAAATCACTGGGGAGTTTTTCAAGTTCTTCTTCAGAGAAAATCAAAGAAGAGCAGGGTGGACCTAGTCCCTAAATAAAAAATTGAACCCCACCCCGGGGCAAAATAAAAATTGTTTAAAATTAATTTGCATATACATGTAAAATATTTCGAATTCCTCCGGTAGTGTCTCTTTGATAAAGTAATCATTCAATCTTGGACGAATAGAGTCATCTTTTTATTTATTTAAAACAATATCTCCAATTCGGTTAGAAAGTGCTCTCGATCAATTTAGAGTATGTTCAAATAAAATCAGAAATAATGCAGTTTTTATTAAAGACATGTACATGTGGACGTGTACATCTATATTGAGTATCCCATGTATAATGGACAATGGTGTGGAAATGGAAAATTATTATTTTTTAAATTATTTACATTGATTCAGTAAATTAGTTTTAGAGTTTCATCAAGTTTTACGATTACATAAGTGAACTAAAGAGAATTGTCCATGCATTAAGATAAAAACAAAGGGGGTGTACGTATTTTAAGTGATCACACATTCTGTTAATAACAAATAGTACTCTACGTTAAGTGATCACACATTCTGTTAATAACAAATAGTACTCTACGTTAAGTGATCACACATTCTGTTAATAACAAATAGTATTCTACGTTAAGTGATCACACTCATCCTGTAAAATGTGTTTTCTCTTGTTTCTCAATGTTTTCAGATAAAAAAAAAAATTAAATTATAAAAATGGAGTAGGCTAATAATTGCTTGAATAAAAATGTTTTAGATATTCCTTCGATATAAAAATGGCACAATTTGTTCTACCGTCAATATATGCATATATCTAACATTTTATACCCCACTCCCTTATTTCTGAATCTAATTATTGTGAATGCTGAAACACTATTTACACCAACTTTAGTATTTAATATTTATATTCAAATACTAAATGAATTGCAAGTAAACATAACCATCTCAACAATGACCTTGACCTTGAAATGACCTTGATATTTAGTATAAATTCTGCAATGTCAGAGAAAAACACACTTGTAGTGGCATACATGTATATAAAATGTCTTTGTTTTATTTATTGATAATACATTACTGTTATAAACACTTTTATTTTACAGAAGTCTTTATAAGCATAAAATATAAATATATACAGTATATTTGTGTCATGACTGCTCAATCAATAACCATGAACTTGTACTTCTATGCAGTCTTGCTACAATATGAATACTATAAAACAGAATGGATTCATGTGATGTCCCTAATTCAAGTCCTTTCTAAGTCAATAGAAGATATTCATAATCATTCGAAGCCCATATTCAAGATACAATTTAACGTAGCATGACACTGTTTATAAATATTTTTCAAATGAAAATTATAAAACATAACATAAGAAAATCGAAACATTTTATAAAGAAATATAATAAATACATGAACTTCACAAATCCACATTGGGAAACTCGCACGCCATGGTTGTTCATAATTTTTTTTTTTTATCTAAGCAAAAACACTAATTTTTTGGTTTGAACTCTTACAACGAAAACAATCCGAAATTAATTTAATAGATTTAAAACTGAATAAGATAGAAAGTCTGGAACTCTCACATTTTTATTGTTTTATTCTAATAAATGACTAACAACGTATCTTCAAGCGACCATGTGTTGCAGCCTAACAATAATTACGCAATCGCTTTGAACATATCTACATACTTACGTTTGCAATGCAGAAAAATCCTTCAGACCTATGTGTTGGAAATGTAAAGCTACAGCATCAAGTCTGTTTTCGGAGAATTCATCAGTGTAAAAAATTAGTAAGGGCAAGTGTAAAAAGTCGGTATTTAGCGGGTCTGTATTGCGACAAGCCAAACCATTTTCCCCATCGGGTTAAAGATTGAAAAATCCAGATAAGCATTTAATAAGCACTGGTAAGAGATCCTCCAATGCTTGTTTTTACGTACAAAAAACTGCTAGCAATGTTTGATTTCATAATATGATAAATGGTAGATATTTTTATCAATGCATTTGAAAGAAAAAATATTATATATAATTCATATTTCATACGCAGCCACAAGATTACATTTAGTATGATTGACAGCGGAATAACATATTTTACAAATGTCTCTTTATCGTTGTATTTTGGTTTTGGACACTCTCCCCGCGTTGGTCCACTGTCGGGTGTGGCAGGTGCCCGGAGATGTAGATTTTTATCTGTCGGTACATGTGGCTCTTTGTTTGATGTGGACGTCTTACGATGGTAGGTGACATTAAACCCGCAGCTGATGCATCGCTCGCTATACTGCCAATAGGGAATACACAGACTAAACATGCAAGGTGTCTACATATGGTATGTGACCTTAACAGATTTGATAACACTAGCTATATCACTGTGAAGAGTTGATTAATCAAGGGAATCATAATAACTAAGCGTCTCTGAATCTATATTTTCATATGATATTTTTTCTGAGGTATAATGATGACAACATATGAAATTAAAAGGTATAAATTATGCAATATGTATCCTGCTAGATATTTATCCTTCCTATAAAACAAGAGGCTCCCCGGGGACCTTCCCATTCGCATCGATTTCACACCATTTTTGGATTCCGCGCATTTATATATGGAGCGCCAAATTAACTAAAATAATTGAAAATATTTTTAATCAATTGAAGATATTATCCATTCAATTATTGCGCGCAATAATTGAATTAATGTGAGCATCAATTCAACTGATGAGAGCGATAATTGATTTGATGCGTATGCATTTCTTCAATTGATGAGAACAATAAGTGATTTGATGCGCACATAAATTCAATTATTGCTCTCGAATTGATGCGCGCATAAATTTGTTGCAGTTCGATATAAATGATGATCTCTTTAATTCAAATGAAGATATCTTTAATCATTTACAACACCTTTGTATAGGAATTATTGCGCCAATCAATGTTTTTAAAGAGAGCAACAATTCAATTAAAGAGATCATTAATTCAATTATGGATATGTTGAATTGAAGATATCTCTGATTATATAGCTGCTCTCTCCAGAGGAATTACTTCTCGCATCAATTGAATTAATGATATCATTAATTCAATCGGAGAGAGTAATTATTTCAATTATTGCGCACATTAATTGTTTTGATGCGCATTGCAAATTCAATTGTAGAGAGCAATAATTCATTTATTGCGCGCATTAATTGAGTCCTTGTTCTCTTCAATTGAATGGTAGTGCACATTAATTAAATTGTTGATATCATCAATTCATTTGAAGAGAGCAGCAATTAAATTATAGCGCGCATCAATTCAGCAGAATGATTAATGTTATCAACATTTCAAATGATGCGCGCAATAATTCAGAATTGAAGATATCATTCATTATTTGAAGAGATATTTAATTAAATTGTTGCGCTCATCAAATGAATTGATGATGTCTTTAAATAATTATTTGAGTTTATGTTAATTTGGTACTCCATAACTATGACCTTTAAAACCATTTTCTTTAGATTAGATTTATATTTGGTGATTATGTCTCATCACATTCCTTCAGTAATCATCCCCCCAAGACCTTTTTACCCATAAATCACTGCACCATCTTTTTCATGATTCATTTTCTGCCCTCCATAAAGAATTGGCACTTAATTTCTATTTGTACAATGGACAATGCCATAAAAAAATTAAAAAGAAATAAAAAACAGAATTGGCACACTGATTTGTAGTACATGTATATGGCTCACCTAGTCCAGCTTTGGGGTGTCATGAATCTCATGATTTTGGTGTGAGTATCCATGTATAGTATATCTATGTGTTCAATGCTCAAGAGTTAAAGATTATTTTAAAGAAATGTACATACACAATCCATATAACACCAGAACTGGGACCTGGCCCAAGGGCCAATACTTTTTCTTTTTAATTTGTTCATCAAGATAGTGTATTCAGATTGTTTAAAAAATGTTCAGGTGCAGAAAAGAGTATACAATTCAAGTTTGGATGCTAAGCCTTTTCGGTGTACCAGCCATATAGCCCGACACTTGGACCTGAATCCTGACCCAGGGGTAAGGGGATTCGCAATATAGCTAGGAAATCAGTTTGTCTAGGGATTTTGACTTGTGTCAGACTTAATTATGTTTTATGACGGCGGGGCAAGGACTCGCGAAATAGAAGTGATATACAGATACATAATCAATTATATACGAGGGCTGTTCGATATCTAATATGTATTGTACTACAGCGCGATAACGCTTTGCATGATTTCGTGGATGACGATATTCTTGAATAGCTCTATTCAATACCTTTCAATACCTTTTCAAAGGAATAAACACGAGCCTTCAGCTCCACATAGTTTTAAACTTATAGTCATTTCAATAGAGCCAGTCGTTGACCACTGTTGTAAAAAATGGGTGGGAAACGGGTTGAGAATATTGAAGAAATTAGATCTTATATAAAAGTTCGCACAAAACTCGGTCATTCGGTTATGCAGATTTTTACTGAATTGGGGGAAGTTTATGGGTCTGATAAGGTATCTTATGAGACAGTTCGTAGGTGGAGAAAGAAATTTCTGACTGCCACAGAGTCCTTCAAATATGCAGCAAAATCTGACCGACCTGTGACTGTAACAGGCAAGGCAAATGTCTCAAAAGTCAGGGAAATAATTGAAAGTGATGACATATACACGATTCGTGATATTACCAAAGCTGTTGGCATATCGCTATCGCGGGTGCATTTCATTTTGAAGAGTATTTTGAAAGTACGAAAGATTTCTGCCAGATGGATACCGCATACAGGTCGTCGCTACAAGTTCCGACAAGCCCTTGGCTCAGCCATCAGTCAGTGCCTCAGAGGTCTACCTAAATCAGCGTACCATGACGCATTTCAGAAATGGATTCAGACAGTACTCTTAATACTGTTGCTTTTGTATTTTACAGTAATGTGTAATTATTATACTTTTACGTGATATTGTTTAAATTTTTCATATTTTACACCATAGCATTTTATAATCCATGTGGTTATCTCCTTATTGCAGGTTGTGTTGTGACCTTCCTCTTTGTTAATTAAATTTTGTTTTAATTACATTCTTTGCATCCATGACATCTATCCCATAATTGAACTTGATAAAAAAAAAAATGGAACTGAAATAAAGACACCATATTGAATTTGTAGCGGTCAGCCGGATTCGATCGCCGGTGGCCAGTTATCTCAGTTGGTAGAGCACCTTACTAGATATTCAGGGGCCCCGAGTTCGAATCCCGGTCTGGTCCGTTGCATTTTCTCCCTTCCTGTTACATTTGGTGCCGTAGACCAGCCCCTGGAACTGACAGGTAAAAATACCTGCCAGGGGATAAAAATCCTGGGTTTTTGTCTTAAAGTGTGAAAACATTTAGGGAGGGGGGAGTGTAGCGGTCAGTCGATCGCCGGTGGCTAGTCAGCTCAGTTGGTAAAGCAACTGACTAGAGATTCAGGGGGCCCGGGTTCTAATCCCGAGCTGGTCCGTTACATTTTCTCCCTTCCTGTTACAAATTAAACAAACTTTTACTTTACTAGTTATTGCCCGCCGACAGTTGAAGCTTGTCATTGACTTCGATAGGTCTTTATGTTGTTTACTCTGAATGCGTCTGTAGCAGTCATTTTTGTCAGCGTGACTACAGCTGAAGTCCCTGTTGCATATGCTGCAAAACACCATGTGATCTGCTTTCTTCGATTGTTGAAGGCATGGCCAAAGCACTCTGTATGAGTCCTTATAGTTTTGGATATATTTATGTTCTCCAAACAAAGTTTGGGAACATGTTTTACTCTGTTTCTTACTATTACTATTACTTTTCTCCGGTACTTTTTTGTCCGGGAGTGTTCTCAGAAACTACAAAAGGGATTGATATGAAACTTTCCAGAATGATAGTGTAGCATTGGTAGATGTGCAGAACGATATTCATTTTGTCTGCACGTGCACGCACATGCATTGCAATTTTGGTACCAAAAATTGAAATTCAAAATACACCAGGAATCGACCTGAAACCGCAATAGGATGATAGTATATCATTTGTAGATGCGCAAAATGACCCTTAACTGATGTGTATGGTCAAAATTACTAATCTGCACGCGCATGCACTTCTTTTTGATTGGATGATACTAAAACGTCCGTAACTCTCCTATGAATGAAGCGAATGAGTTGATATTCACAGCATAGGTAGATAATATGTTTATCTAGACTTTGGTGTAATAAAAAATGTCAACACACGCGCGCATGCATCGTGTTTTAAATTTCATATTTAAAGGACGATAACATTTTTATTTTTCATTGAATTCTTTTGATGTTAAGGTTTTAGATACGTCTTCGTACTCCTTATAAATTGCTGTTGTTAAAATTACTGCTCAGCACGTGTGCTGATTTCTGATTGGACGATTTTAAAATCACTACAACTTTCTTATATGTAATGCAAACATTATGAAATTCATACTGTGGGTATATGATACAAATGGCTGTTGAATGACATCAACAAAAGTACGGAATCATACTCGCGCGCGCGTGAATGCATGTGCATTGCTTTCTTAGTAATGACGGTATTAAACGTACTTACTAAAATAAAATATTTTGCTATAGGTTTACAATGACACCACTTTTTAATTGGGGGAGGTTTGGGGAACATATGTAACGGTCCCCGTTACAATTAAAACAAGTTCAAGTTTCTTGTTTTGAGCCTCTGGATGGGTTTGGATGTTTCGTTTCCATTCTCGTCAATCTGACATTCGCCATCCATGCTTTTTCCAAGTTTGACATGAATCAATATCAATTTGTGCGCTTTTTTAAACAAGAGTTACTTCAATTGACTAAACTCGCTCCCCAAGTGACCTCGCTTCTCTCATCGTTCGTGTGTAGCACCAGTCAGTGGGGAACCAGTTTATTCAATTGACAAGCTGCTTTATCACACCAATCGGCACAAATTAATTTCAGGAACTCACCCCCCCCCCCCCACCCCCCACTCGTGGAAAACCATAGATTCCGTAGAGCATATTTTGACCAAACAATCTGTGGAAAATACGGACAATCCGCTCTGCTGACAGTCCAAAAACTATATGCCCCGAATCTTTGATTCCAGGGTCATAATAAATCCTTACAAAATTAATTAATCAAAGGCCTGAAGGGCCACAATGGCGTCGTGCCTCGAAAGCAGATTATAAAAGAAAAACAAGAGGCCGATGGGTCAGATCGCTCACCTGAGTTACCTTGGCCCATATTCAAAGATTTTCCAGATATATTCGCATGTAAAACTTTGATCCCTATTGTGGCCTCAACCCACCCCCAGGGGCCATGATTTTTACAAACTTGAATCTGCACTATGTCAGGAAGCTTTCATGAAAATGTAAACTTCTATGGCCAAATGGTTCTTGAGAAGATTTTGTCTATAAATTTGTATGTAAAACTTTGATCCCCTATTGTGGCCCCATCCTATCCCCATTGGGGACATGGTTTTAACAAACTTAAATCTGCACTATGTCAGGAAGCTTTCAAGTAAATTAGTACTTTCCTAGCCCAGTTGTTCTTGAGAAGATTTTTAAATATTTTCTCTATATATTTGTATGCAAAACTTTGATCCCCTACTGTGGCCCCATCCTACCCCCGGAGTTCATGATTTGAACAAACTTGAATCTGCACAATGTCAGGAAATGTTCGTGTAAATTTCAACTTTGCTGGCTCAGTGGTTCTTGAGAAGATTTTTGAATGACCCCACCCTATTTTTGCGATTATCTCCCCTTTGAAGGGGACATGGCGCCTCATTTGATCAAACTTGAATCCCCTTCACTCAAAGATGATTTGTGCCAAATCTGATTGAAATTGGCCCAATGATTCTGGAGAAGATGAAAATATTTAATATGAATTTCATATTAAATATTTTCATCTTCTCCAGAACTATTAAGTTTACGGACAAACGGACGAGACAAAAGGCGATCAGAATAGCCCACTTGAATTTTCAGCTCAGGGGAGGTAAAAATGGGGGACATGTCCCCCATCCACCCCTGATTCAACGTGCCTGAATTGTTATCAATTATTCTCGGATGAGAATCTCATATATTGTTTAATCTTCCGTATATTATATCAAATAAGTTCAAACCAAAGTGGATGGAAATTATTTTCTCAGACCGTCCGCGATCAGTTGTGCATTGTGACATCAAATGGATGAAATCACGAATGATATATACATCTTCACGCCTGAAAGCACACAGATGCCCAGGGTAGGTGATTGACAGCTAGGTCAGTGTTAAGCATTAATCTACTTATCTTTAACTTTTTTGTTTGCATTTCCAAAGGTGCAATGCATAATATCATTTAGAAAAACAAATGGTCGGGATTTTATTCAACTGTCTATCACAACCACACTCACACATATTGTTGGGTGTTTTTTTTTTTTTTTTGTGAGGAATGTATTAAGAGTAAATTTTCATAAATATCTATAAAAGTTCAATCAAATTCCTGAATAATCAGCAACATCATTTGATAGATTATATAAAACATCTGCACATAATTGACTCTTGGCAACTCACTCCGTATTGTTATTCTAATCTGGGACTCTCTAGCTTTTGTCTCTGTATGATATTTAAGCTTGTCAACTTTTCAATGTTAGGAGTTTAAAATTGACTCACATACTGTCTGTCGAAAATTTAGTCGGTCTCCAATATCTTTTCAATGCTACACTCAAGGAATAAACCAAGTATATGCAATTCTTCTGCTCTACATCACTATGCATTTTTGGGGCTTTGTTTGAACAGATGTGTGGTTGGAGAGAAGGTTCAATCTGATTACGATCAGATCTTTGATCCACTCATTAATCTTTCTTCTCCCAAACCCACGCTATCTCAGACATCACGTGAATTCATGAAATCTAGTCTGCATTGATATTGAAACTGAATAATAATTCTTAACTCCTTTTTGCAAATGTTCATATCTTTTAGATAATTGCTAACAAAATTTTCATGAATGATTTTTCTTATTGTTCAAACTTCTCGTAATTTGAATAACTGTGCAGATACTTTCGCGCCTTCTGTCAGTGGTCTTCACTCGTAATAACTTGGCCACTTCCGTAACCTACAATGGCCAACATATTCATCCGCTACAATGTCCAAAGTGTGTTTCATATATATATAGAGAGAGATGATGTCGTTCATAGACTAAAATAATGTAAGATTTCTACATTTAAATGAATTCCTTGTGGTTTGTATCAATATTGTCATGTCATGTATTTTATTTCTTCTGTATAAGCAACTACTTTTTTGGCGGATGGGTTAACAGGAAGTCAACTGCGGTTGCGTAAAGAATTTGAAGTCGTGCGATTGCTATATGGCTTTCGAGCTTCCGCTCGACGACATAAAAAATCATGCACTGATGATTAAATTTCAATCAAAGTACCAGTGCTTTTTTGAATGAATGAAACACAGACATCTATTGATCAACCTATCAATGGCAATACAGACAGAAATCATATCAATATCACAGGTAGTTGTTACTGAAAATAATAACATCCTTTTTCTTTTACTTCACTTTTTCCAAAGCACTACAAGAAGTGCAAAAGACATATTGACATTAAGATTATTTCAACCAAAAACAATTCTCAGACCAAAAAAATTCTCAACTCTCATTTTTACTCAGAATTTTTATTTTTCTCAACTTGAGAAAAATTCGAGACCATCAAAAATTCAAAGAAAAATTTTGTTCTCAGAATGGAAAAATTCTTAAGTACGGTATGCTCTATAGCCGAGTTAAGAATTTTCTCAACTAACAGATGGCTGGCGTACATCATCGTCACTATAGACGAGCGCTGTCAGCACCACAGGTTTTTATTCAACAAATATATTATGTTCTGTTCACTGAAGATGATGAAAGGTGTGTGGTTTATTTTTTTTCACTGGCTACAGGTCTAAGAAAATGGGCCAGCTAAACATTACATTTTGATTTAAGTCATAGTTATATAACCACAGTAAACAATTTCAAATTTATGCTGACATTTCCATACTTTAATTTTACAGTTTATACATCTTATTAACAACTTTACATATCTGTCGCATATTTTCTCTGACCAATGTTGATATTGTTATACATTGCAAATACAAGTAGATTTAAAAGTCACAAACAGCATACTACTAATGCCATGTTTACAAAACTATGCATGAATCAAGAAAACACACAAAGTGTACATGAGGAGGACTGAACATTTCTTACAGGTATGTTCAGAATCTTACAGAATTATCACAATGAGATTAACATTCTCTAGGCATAGCCTGAAAACAACACGGTATACTCTCATTCAGAAAAAGAACTATGTCTCACACAATCAATCATACTATAAGCAAAAAGAGGACATCCTGTGTTCATCTATCACAGTTTTCTTTAGTTCCTAGTTGTTACCCACTGAGGGGGTACAGTGGTCTATAAATATGAGCAGCTCACACAACTGAACAGTTCCATTCATAACAGATATTTGGTGTAGAGGGTAGAATGGAGAACACCCTCTCTGTTTTTAACTTTGTCACCTGTCATAAGGGTTATGAATCTAACACACAGTACACAGAATACAAAGAGGTCCATAAAGATTCTCTATCCTTCCTGTCCAAAATCAGCAGTGAAGTCTTCCAGCTTCTTCAAATCTGCTTCATTCACTGTAGGTTTAGATGTGGCCAGCGACGACAACATATCACTCTAAAATAAATTCAAACTCCTTTTACACATACACATTATACATGCAAGTAATCAGAAAAATATTATAAATACATGTACATGTAATTAATTCCATCTATTGACACACTGTGTCATAAAAACTTGGAAAAATTCACACAAAATAGAAGAGACTGCCCTATATCAAGGGTGACAACTCTTAAACATTTCATTCCTTTAGTACACCTACCCTCGACACAATGGGCTCTAGTAATTTACTTCCTTCGACTTTTGTCCAGCTCATCTCAATGGCCCCAGGGGCCCCAGGGGAACAGGGAGTCAATAGGTCATCCATTATCACATTGGGATCTTCTCTGGAAGGACCTCGAACCTAACACAACCACAAGACATTATAGTTATAATAAAAAGCCTCATTGTTAATTTTTCATGGATATCTGATTATGACGGACTTACATGTCTGAAATGTGTGGCTGTCTGAACTTTTCTGACAGGTTGCATTAATGCATCTCGAACCACAATAGATATGTCTGCTCCTGAGTATCCATCCGTTCTCTTTCCCAGGTCTCGAAATTCCTCCTCACTAATATTATGGGGGGTATTTCCAAGGTGAAGTTTAAACATTTCTGTTCTTGCAGGGGCTTCAGGCAGGGGAATATAAATTCTCTTCTCAAATCTGTTAAAAAGTGAGTACTAAATGTATATAAAGGAGTTTGCATGACATTCGCCAGATATTCATTACCAGTGTACTCATTAAAAGACAGGCTCATGATTCAATATTTAAATTTTCAATGTTTTTATCTTTGATACCTTTACCAATTGAAATGATGAATGTGAACAATGTGCATATAAATCTTGATAAATGTAGTACACTATTTCAACAGCTGGGAATATTCCGACAGATATGAAAGTAAAATCCAATATTAAATATTGATATAAAAATAATCATGTACTTTATGATGTATGCTGGCATACCCTCATGTAACTTTCAAAAATGAAATTTATTTCTTATATATACAAAATTCACTCAGCCATAAACTAAGTGAACCTTAGTGTTAACATCTGAGCCGTCAATATTCCCATAAATACAAAACACACTATGGTAATGCAAGCTGTTAAATATCACATCTCTCCCATAATGCACAGAAGTATTATGGTGAGGTAAACCAAAAGTACTCTCCTCTGACATGAACGTGGTAGATTTCTAAATAATTATTAAGAGCAACTGCTCAGGTGTTGATACTTTTCAAATAAGAATCACCAACCTTCTCCTAATGGCTGAGTCCAAAACCCAAGGTATATTGGTGGCTCCTAAAACAAGAACACCATCATTGTCAACGCCCACTCCCTGCATCTGGACCAGAAATTCTGTCTTGATTCTTCGGGCGGACTCTGACTCATTTTCACTTCGCGACCCACACAGGGCATCCACTTCATCTATGAAAATAATGCTGGGCTTGTTTTCACGAGCTAGTGCAAACAATGTTTTCACCAATCTGAAATGAATGACAATAAAAATTATATTAGGCATTAAATATATTTATTAGAAAACGGAATAAATACATGGGGGGGTCGGGAGGCACCTTTTGTATATACCAAGCACCCATAAAAAAAAAATGAAAAATTACCCCATGACCCATCAAATTGATAAACTCATTTTACAATGACCCATCTAATTAAAAAAAAAACTAACCAGACCCACCACAAAAATATTTTTAAAAATGAAAACGGTACAAATCTCGCGAGGTTTTCGGGACAAACATTCTAGTCAATGACGCGGTAATGCCTGTGCGACATTGTATCACAGTAGTTCTGAAGAAACGATGTCACATCAACAATCAAAGGCATCTATGGCGGGAATGTTGGAAAGATTGGGAGTCCAAACGATGCTATTATCATGAAATGGGTATGGATATGTTTTTCCACAAATCGTTCGTCTTCTAATGGAGCCCGCGCCCGGAGGCCTCTATATCACCATCACACTGACTGATAAATATAACGCATCGGTACCCTCGTATAAATCAACTAAGGTTTGCCTATTTTTATTAGAAAACGGAATACCTATTGGTTTCAAAATATTCCCAAAATCGATGCACACAGTTCGCCGCTAGCTGCAATAATGTAGCCCAATCCAATTTTTTTTTTATTCTGACGTTTTCAGGATAGGGCTACAATTCCATAGGATCTCTGTAATGGTGCAAAATAATTTTATGAATAACCGATAATAAACTCTGTGTATTAGTCCCAAATGTTGTTTACACCAAAAGGAGTACCAACTTTGTACTTGGGCATGTCTAATAAAGATGTTTTTCATTAAATATAATGTGCAGCATGCGAAATTCTTCGTCTGCTCCGCCATGCTTGTTATCGCGAGATCTCGTAGGTGGATCTAATGAAAAGCCTAAACATTGACAATCAGCGCGAAAATGTAGTTACTCGAGCCACTTCGACAAAGGAAGGAAAATCATATTGTTGCAGAAAGAATTTACACTCTGTTGTTCGGTTTTTAACTTGATATTAAATTCAAACCTTCTCAATACCGACGAAATAACTTTCGCCTCCATACTTGTCCATTGATGTAAATACCACCTTATATGGCATATGCAAATGACTTGACAACCAGAAGTTGAAACTTCAGTACATCAAACATGGCGCACAAATATGAATCGAGAAACTGGGATTTATCGAAATTGTTGAAAACAGTAGAATAGAGCCTCACAAATCTAAAGTTGCAGGTTGTAAATTTATATATTGACTAAGAAACATAGAATATCATTTTATTTACGTAAAGAAAGTCAGGAAATGTTTAGAATGAGCGTAAATGTTGCATTTGCACCATTACGGAGATCCTAAGGAGTTATAGCCCTCTCCCTAAAAAAAAAAAAAAAAAAAAAAAAAAAAAAAAAAAAAAAAATCAGAGGGCTACATTATTGCAGCTAAGTTCACCGCCATCACGTCCAAAGGGACCCTACTAAACACGCCTCTAATTTGAAGAGTGCCGTAATGGAAAGTTATGTGCTGCAAAGAGCGACAACTCGAATAGTTCTATGTTACTTCCGATTTCGAAAGCACGTTTTCAATTTTCCCTCCGACGTTTTGTAACCAACACGACAAGAGCGACAATAAAAATATTCTGAAAACTCAACACCCACGTGGCACAAAATAAAACAATAGAAACTACCCACTACCCATAATAAATATTTTTTAACAGTCCAACCACGGACCAAATAAAATATGAAAAAATACGACCACCCACACAAAAAAATATCATTTGCCGCCCGACCCCCCCATTTGATCATTTCTGGAACAGCCCTTACACAATCCTAAACTGACCAGCACCTCATAATGTAAATTCTTAAACGTATACAGTACAAGTACTTCAAAAATCATACTTTACACAGAGGTTTATTTCAATTTTCCAACAAACATAAAATTTGATTTTGTTTTTAAAAATTTCTCAATAAATACATGTAAATATAGTTATTCTGTACAGTAATTGATAAGGGCTCACAATGGGTGTGACCAGTTAACGGGATGCTTACTCCTCCTAAGCACTTGATCCCACCTCTGGTATGTCCAGGGTTTCATATTTGCCCTTCTCTCAATTTTGCATTCTATATAGGATTTACGAGATTGACTGAGATTTGTTATCTTTATTCTGTTACACATCTCACTTCCTTTGTAAAATACAATTTATACATGTGACCTACTTTTCACTTTCTCCCAGCCACTTTGACACTAAATCTGATGAAGAAACAGAGAAGAAGGTAGAATTGTTAGCTTCGGTAGCCACTGCCTTGGCTAGGAAGGATTTTCCAGTACCAGGAGGCTGTAATTAACAATGAAAAATGTAGTTACTTGAAAATCAATGGCAAAATTTAAGACCATACACTAACAATTAACATGTTTTCTAATCCTGTATCAACGATTATATTTTCAAGGTTTTTAAAAGTATGAATACTCACACCAAACAATAAAATTCCTCTCCAAGGTTTCCTTTTACCTGCAAACATAAAACAATTCAATGAATAATGATGATCTTGTTATAAATATTAGGACAACAAAATGTTCTTCATGTAGTGCATCATACTTCAAAAATTCATCAATTCTGTTATAAAAAGTTTAATTTGCATGCATACGTACCTGTGAAGAGGTGAGGAAATTTGACTGGTAGAATTACTGCCTCTTTAAGAGCTTCTTTAGCCATATGTAACCCAGCGACATCATCCCACTTTACATTAGGTTTCTCCATAACAATAGCACCTGTAATATCAAATCAAAATTTCATATTTATCTTCAATAAACACTGGGTGGTAATACACGAGCAGCTGTTGGTAGAAATATCTAATATTACTATCTGACAAATGTGTTCCAAGGAACATGTATCGCCTGCAGGTGGACAGACAGACAGAACCACAGTATATATTTTAAAAATGGCTTACTCACAAAGAATACATATTCTACATATCAAAGTCCTATCTCTTAGGCCTAAAAAAATTATTGCTTAGTTCTCAAGCCCACCTGTATCTCTTCAATGTGCATTAACCTTTTTTATCATTAAATGAATCAAATAAAATTTCTCTCTTGCACTCTTCTGATGCCAAAAAATTCAGAATCCAACTGCATTTTAGATAGTAACATCAGTAAAACTAAGTTTGCATCATCCCAACGTTTGCATACACTGTTAAAATTTTGCAAATGGTCTACGATGTTATGTAGTTCCAAATATTTCATCATAATGGCGTTAAAATTTGTACAGATGTAAAAAGGCACAACAGATACTCTGCCATTCCATGTCACATTGTGGGAGATTTTACCAATGCTTGCTCAATGCTGGAGCAGTTTAAATGTCAATTAGTCGCGAGTTTTTGAATTGACAAAAACAAAATCCTTCATATTTTTTTCATCTAGATGAAAAGGAAAAAAAAAACTCTCTTCCTCAATCATTTTTGACAAAATTGACCTGACAACAAAGTAATTCTAAAATTTGTTTGGGCCTTACAGTCATAAACTTCTAAGTTATCCAAGGAAGAAGACAAAAAACATGACAAAGCAATCCTCAGATGTATGCTGCTATACAGCAAATATGTCATAGAGGTAAGAAATTATGTGCAGTCATATATCATTAAAAATCAAGAGAAGCAGTTCATAAAATTAACTTGCTGGTTGCCTAAAGAGCTGGTCACAATTTCTCTGATGTGAAATATTGACATGACAAACCTGACAACTGATTTTCAAACTTCTTTTTGTCTGGATCGCCCTCCTCTTCGTCACTGTCAGAGTCATTGTTCTTTGTTGATTTCCTACAATCCCATATCAGAATTTGATTAATTTTCTCGATTAGAGTCTATATACTTCAGTAGTATTCTAGGAAATGGGAACATGTCCAATTTTACACCATCACAATATTGAATGCTCACATACCCTTTGTTATTGGATCCCCCTCCATCTGCTACAGGTTTTTTGGACTTTTTGTTCAAGAATTGTTTCAGTTTCTCAGCTCTATCTAGATACTGTGCACATTTAGCTCGGATACTGTCTTTAGCTTTCTCACTTTGTGCTTCATCTACAATCAGTTGCACACATTTCTCTAAATATCAGCAGAGTAGCATGATTGAAGTTTGCATAATGAATTTCTATAATAAAACCTCTGATGTACTTACATTTCATAGCATGTAAAAAGTATTCCACTGAATGTTCATAAAGTCGTAAGGCTTCTTCATAATTCTTATTCTTGTCTTCTTCTGTTGCTTTGGTCACCAGCTCTATGGCTTTCTGCGAGTAAAAAAGAAATATGCATCACCCTTTCTTTGAATGGTTTAATCTTGTAGTTCCACTTTAATCTAGTGCTACATCACATTCTTACAAGTAAAGCAGCACCAGGCACATATGCCCCACATCCATTCACATAGCGTCCAAATACAGTATTCATACTGAAGGTTTAACAGCTGTATATCCTCACCCTTCTCATATGAAATATATTACAATGTCATGAAGGTACCCTTTTATAATTGTTGATCACCGATATACATAGTCATTAGATATAATAATGTAAATATCACATGCCTATCATGGGACTCGCAGACTTCTAAAAATAGATATTGCTAATATAATTCCAATACCAATTGTAGAAAATCAATATTCAAAACCAAACACACTAAAATTAAAATTCCTTGACTTAAACCTAAATGTACAATACATTTCGACATACTTTTAATATATAATAACTAACATAAATACACCTTTTAACATATGTAGCAATCCTATGTAGAGCAGCGTTTTATTTAATTGTAATGTAAATCAACCTTTGATAACTTTTACTTCATTTGTGAATTAAGAAATATCACAGAGCATTTTCTTCTTCTTCAGAGTATCAGAACGTGTAAAATGACGTCTAAACAACATTGTCAAACTAGCCAGGCCAAGTGACGTCTAAATGTCAATGTTTTTTAAATAAAAATATCCCGAATTGATTATTACCTCCAGAATAATATTTGATTTAATGGTCAAATATGATATTTCAAAAACTGTCATGACCAAAAATCTCACGACCTATGCCAATATTTCATAAAATCCCCCAACGAAGCGACAAGCGATCATAAACGAGAAAATTAGATTGTATATCTGAAAAACGAACGAGTACTTTACCTGTAAAGTATTGCCTGAAGACATTGGTGTTAATTTATTTAACAATGTTCGTATCTGACAATATAAGATTCATGCAAAATTCGGGTTTAAGCACCCTTTATTATTTATCAATTCCTCTTCTGATTCATTTCAAGATGGTGGCTCTCTAGTTCCGTATCACATGACCATTTATCATGGTAACTATAATGACCGGAAAGTCATTAAAGAGATAGTTTATCTTATTTCATACATCTCCTCTCGTTCATACCTTTTCATAATGTTAGAACATATTCAGAAACAATTAACTATTACAGAGTGTTGTCAGCAAACGGTTTTTAAAAATAAATAAACTTAGAAACAAAATAATCAAAGTACTGAAAGTACTAAATGCCAAGGGCCAGTTGCACTTAATCTAATTTTGCTGATTATATGGATTTTACAATATTTCCATATAATTTTATAATTATTATTATTATATACAGAAAAATGGGAAAATGAATATGTATGTATGAGAACAACATTGTTACCCTCTTACCCAAGGATGACAAAATTGTGACTGCCCCATTAAAATCCTTGCTTTTCCAGAGTGCGAGTAAGAAAACGTAGAAACTTACCTCGTGTGGATTTATCCCGTTGGTTTTTTGGGGTGGTTTTTTTTTCTCTTTCTTTTTCTTTGTTTTTGTCCAACTCTACATGTTGAATGTACATTTAAAAGAATTATTATCTGAAGTTGTAGGATTATTTTTGTAACACTCGGCCATGTTTTACCTTTACATTGTTATCATAACGGATTTTCTACCTCACAATTAACCAGGTCATAAACATCGTATTACCAACATTTAGGAAATACTTATATAAATGTTAATAAAGTTTTTAATGGTGCTGATGAATTAAATATTTTGATGACGACAAATATAATTGATTTGCACTTCTTTATATGTATAATGTTAAATCTTACACTTTTGCTATTGCTCTATTTTTTCTTTTTGGTCACAAAAAGGGGGAATGGACCTCAGCCCCCTCTAAATCCACCACTGCTTTCATTACAAATTGTCAACTTGTATTTTTACTTAAATTATCATATTTCTCCACCAAACTACTTTTCCAGAGAAAATTTTAATTCTTAACGTGCTTTCAACTACAACAGTCGTACGTCTGTCTTAATTATAAATAAGTAAGTAAGTAAGTAAATGATTTATTATAGTGACATGTGTTTTATACATTACAGAATTGAAAAATACATTAAACAGAATAATAGGAATTTAAACACCCATCGGGCCTATATGTCACTTTTAACCAAAAAAAAAACCCCATTAAATAATAAATACAGTGGTATATGTATTACGCATGACTTTTACTATTATGGTATATGATAGACTGTCTGTAGGTGTATGCGGAGAACAGGAATTTTGCAGTTTGTCTTGGAAAATTTAATAATAGAAGTTTTGTTTTGTCTAAATCTGACATATTGATCACAGTGGGGTTAAATCCGATACTGGTAAAAAAGATCACTCTAAGATTTGAATAAGAGGAACAATGAAGTAAAAAGTGACATTATCTTCTACACTATCTGAAGAACATAAAGTACACAGTCTATCCAATAACGCCTCCCCCTTATACCGTCCTGTGTCAATTCTTATAGGTAAGACACCACATCTGAAGTGGGCAAGTATAGAACGGTGACTTTTTGGAATATCCATGATTACATATTTTTCTGTTTGAAAATCACTCATATTTTTTACGGTTCGGTAGGTTCTAAGTTTTGGAACGTTTTGGACTTCTTCATTCCAGCCATTCATAAAATCCCGACGAAGTTTTTCTTCCAATGTGTTTAAGTTACAGACCATACGATTTAGGAAATATACTGTCATATCAAGAGATTCAAGGAGGAATTTGACTGTATTTGACCAATTTATGTTGTGTGATTGTTCCATATCCCACATAAAATTCTTTTTCGTAAGCCTGTCGTCCGGCATTGTAACGAGTCGATTCCATAGGCGTAAAATATTCATTTGATGTCGATAAAATGAAGGAAGCCAACCACATTCTCCTTGAATAGCTAAAATTGGAGTAAAACGATGTACACCAAGAAAGTACCGCAATGCACGATGTTGTACAGATTCAATATCATATTTGCAATACCCTCATACACCACTGTCCACTGCAGTAATCCAAAATAGGTGCGACTCCGCTAAGGTACATTTTCTCGTATGTTCTGAATCCTACTGATTTATTCGTATGTAATTTGGATATAACAGCTCCTAGGGCTCGTCCCCCCGATTTCACAAGATTTTCGCTGTTGTTCTTGAATGTGGAAAATTCATCAAACAATACACCGAGATACTTATAAGATGATACATAATCAAGAAGATCTTCTCCTATGTTGAATATATGATCACTTCGTTTTCGCTGGGTTTTTTCCCGAAAATGTACTACTTTACATTTAGTAGAGTTGATATACAGCCTCCATTTCTTACACCAGCTAGATACAACATCGAGCATTGCATCCATGTCGGCCTCATTCTGTGCAATCAATGCTATGTCGTCTGCGTAAAGGAGGACATTTAGTTTGAAGTCGCCGATTTGGATTCCATTCTTTAGGTCTTTTAATTGTACAGCAAGATCGTTGATAAACAAGGCGAACAATGTTGGAGAGAGATTATCTCCCTGTCTAACTCCCGATGTACAGCCAAACCAGTCGGTATAATAGTTACCTAAGCGAACACAGGACTCGGTATTTCGATACAAAGATTTCACCGCTTGGTAGAAATGTCCATCCACTCCATTCTTAAAGGCCGGCAATTGGGTATAAAAGCAGCCAATTGGTGAAAATGGTGGAATATATGAATTTTCTGGTCACATTCAGATTGCAGCACTTATTTTGCAAAAATAAAGATTAAGTTGTTGTACTGAAATTTTAAAATGGGTATGCTTGTTCCCCTCATAACTGTGCATATATTGGCCATATCTATTTTAGATATAAATTCTCATGAAGTTTTAATTTTGGCCTCAAAAATCTGAAACAGGGCTAAATTTGTATTTCAAACTAGAGATTGGCAGTTTGTGGGTGTGATTATCTTTTGTTATTGTTTACACCGGATGTTGACTCACATATTGCACGGGCATGCTTGTCTAGTTCAACGGGGATTGTACCAAAGGAAACATGTAATCAAATCACTGTATAACGTGGGAAAAAAGTACTTACTCATATATCATTGGTAAATCCAGATTTTATTTTTTAATCATATATAATCACATTCCTTTAAAAAAAATGGTTAACTTTATAAAAATAACTCATTAGGACTGTTCAGTCTGATCGCTGTTTCAGAGTTTTGCAGGATTGTTGGTACCTTTTCTCGAATAATGTCAAGCATGATGTTTGTCTGTATTCCATCAAATCTCTATCCGCCATATCAAATGCCTTTTTTTAAATCAATGAAAGTAATAAACGTAGAGTTTCTGTTTTTAATAATACTATTTAGAGTAAATACGATCTTTCGCACCGGAATCCGTTTTGCTCATCGACTAAAAGATCATTATCCTCTAAGTACGCGACCAGTCTTTTGTTAAGAATGGAACTATAAATTTTGGTTACAGCAGAGAGAAGGCTTATTCCTCGATAGTTCAATGGAAGCAGAGGGTCGGAGGATGGGTCCTTCAATAACGGGCAAATTATAGCTTTACGCCATGTTGAAGGTATAATTCCGGTATCAAAGTACAGCATAAACATCTTATGTAGAATTTTTATAACCGTGTCCGACTTAAGTACCTCATACGGAAGCCCGTCTACACAACACGATTTTCCAGATTTAGCTTTCATCAAAACTTTCTGAACTTCATCCTCAGTAATTTGGCTATTGAGATAGGCGTTTGGTACGTAAAGAGGATCAAGCATATTACGTTCAATGTGATCTTTATGCATTATATCGTTGGTTTTAAAATCTTCGTCGAATGCGTCATCGCTTTATATGTCTACCACCATCCCAAGATGAAATGTAGAATATTTCTTGTTCTATGCTATATAGTCGGTTAAAGAGCTTTTGGCTCATGTTACTGATTCATAGTAGATAGCTCCAATTTTGAATAAAAAATACTTATTTACTTTCTTTCGATATTTATTTCCAAGAAATTTAAAACTCCAAGATTAAGATTTTTAAAATTCTAAGTTCAAAGAAAATTCGCTCTCTCAGTTTTATAAATATGTTCAACTCCAAGAATACACGAAAGATCAAATCCAAATGACTTCAATTTTTCTCACTGATCTTTCCTAAAATGTTCAACTCCAAGAAAAGTGAAAGTCCAAGAAAAATGTTATTATACATTTTCAAATTTTCCATTTCAAGAAAATTTCAACTATCAGGAAATAACATTACAATCTTGTAGTTTTATTTTAAACTCCAAATGATTTTAGGAAAGAAAAAAAACTCTCATTTCGATCCTTACGCGATCAATGTCATGAGAAATGAAATTTCAAGAAACTTACTTGTGTATATTTTCAATGAAATTATAACGAAATCTATGTCTAAAAGTTCCTCAAAAGCATTTAATGTCATTTATTAAGATGGTCATTGAAATTATATACATGTATATCATAAGTGTTTATTTTCTCTTATATGGCAGTTTCTGTCCATAGAAGCAAAACTTGGGTTAGTAATGGAATACCCATTTCATTCATAAACAAGAAAATGTGCGAACTTAAACATGTTTAAATAAGAACTTTGATATTATAAGCTGTAATATCACGTCTAAGCCAAGGTTGTTGGGTTTTTTTTTTCAACAACTGAAATGTCGTTTATTATCGTTTTAAAATTAAAATGCTCATCAACATGTGCACGGCTATGGCGTGTAAAACGTTGCTATATTCGATAATCTTGTGATGTATGTTCAATATCTTTTGATGTATATTCGATAATCTTGTGATGTATATTCAATATCTTGTGATGTATGTTCAATATCTTGTGATGTATATTCGATAATCTTGCGATGTATATTCAATATCTTGTGATGTATGTTCAATATCTTGTGATGTATATTCAATATCTTGTGATGTATATTCTATATCTTGTGACGTATGTTCGATTATCTTGTGATGTATGTTCGATAATCTTGTGATGTATGTTCAATATCTTGTAATAAAAAATTCGATAATCTTGTGATGTATGTGCAATAATTGCACTATGGGTAATATGATGTAACAGCGTACTATTAAAGTAAGGACAATTTTCATAGGTTGGAAATAACGAAATTATCCGGTGATGCAAAATATGATACACTGGTATGTTAAATATAACACTGTATGACTTCTTAGGTCCTGTCCTAGACATAGACACCTGAAGTACGGATACTGCTTATCCCCCCCCCCCCCTTTGATATTTTTTGCAGCGATAATTTCTCCGAAATGTGTCGATTCCCTGTTAATCTCATCCTCTTTCGATTATGTAATCGTTTCACGCTTTTTGTAAGCTATAGAGATTGGTCTTCTACCGGTATACACATTTCAGAAATTATAAAAAGGGGGGGGGTAGTATCCATACTTCAGGTGCCTGTGATCCTACAGTCAGAACTCTGGGGGTTTAAATTTAAAAAAACTGTTTCATTCCTTTCTGGGAGTTTTTTCTATATAGGCATAAATTTAGCTTTTATCAAGCTTTCACATGTCTCTGCTTCATTTTATATAGTATCAGAATAATTAAAGAAGTCCTCCAAATGATAAAGACATTTAATCACTACGACAATTTTGGTCCCACCCTGGTACCAATTCTAGGATCATGAAATTTACAATTTTGGCGAAGGGTTTCCTGCTTCATTCCGTTTCAATTTCATATCATTGGAATTAGAGATGACGTTACTCTTGCATCACCGGATACTTTCGTTATTTGCAACCAATGAAAATTGTCCTTACTGCAATAGAACGCTGTTGTGTCATAATACCCACAATGCAATTATTGCACATACATCACAAGATTATCGAACATACATCACAGGATTATAGAATATACATCACAAGATATTGAACATACATTGTACATCACAAGATTATCGACCATACATCACAAGATATTGAACATACATCACAAGATATTGAACATACATCATAAGATTATCGAATATAGCAACGTTTTATACGCCATACACGATCACAGTTGCCTTAGATAACCATCAAATTCCATTACTTACTGAACAGGGGCGAAACCATTTAGGGCGAACAGGTTACGGGGACGAACCAAAAAAAAAGGGGGGGGGGCGAAACCACTCGGATTCAATAGCTTGATTGTATATTCGAATACGCACACAGTAGTGTATGTGCGCAAGATGATTACTCGCGTCGTTATGATATCAATAAAAATTTAAAAATTAAGAATTGCTGTGCTCTACAATTCAATATTGAAGAGCAATAATTCAGTTGAATTGAATTGTTGCTCTCTTTAAAAGAATTGACGCGCACATTAATTCCTTATACAAAAGCGTCGTAAATGATTACAGACATCTTCATTTGAATAAAGAGATCATCAAATCATTCATACCGACCTCCAGATTAGATTTTGCGAGCAATAATTTCAACACGTTGATGCGCGCATCATATTTAATTAATGAGATCAATAATTGAATTGATGCACGCACCACATTAATTATTGCTATCATCAACATTGAATTAATGCACGCATCAAATCAATTTTGCTTTCATCAACTGAACTGATGCGCGTATTTATTCAATTATTGTGCGTTATTATTGAATTGATGCACACATGACCAATTGAGTTCATGAGAGTAATAATTGATTTGATGCGCGTATCAATTAAATTATTGCGCGTAATAATTGAATTGATGATATCTTAAAATAATTTAAAATGAATTGATGTTGATTTGGCACTTCTTACGGAAACCCACGGTCCGTTATAGAGCGCCAAATTAACATAAACTCAAATAATTGAAGATATCATCAATTCAATTATTGCCCTCTTTAATTGAATTAATGCGCGCATTAAATCAATTATTGCTCTCATCGAATGAATTAATGCGCGCTTCAATTCAATTATTGCTCTCATCAATTGAGTTAATGCGCGCATCAATTGAATTAATGAGAGCAATAATGGATTTAATGCGCGCATTAATTCAATTATTGCTCTCTTCAATTCATTTGATGAGAGCATCAATTTAGTAGAAATATTGCTCGCACTAATTAATTTAGAGCTCGGTATAAATAATTTGATGATCCCTTTAATTCAATTGAAGATATCTTTAAATCATTTACAATGCTTTTGTATAAGAAATTAATGCGCGCATCAATTCTTTTAAAGAGAGCAACAATTCAATTAAAGATATCATTAATTCAATTGTGGATATGTTGAATTGAAGATATCTTTAATTATATAGTTGCTCTCTCTAAAAGCATTATTGCTCTCTTCAAATTAATTAAAGATATAATTAATTCAATTGAAGAGAGCAATAATTGAATTAATGCGCGCATTAAATCAACTATTGCTCTCATCAAATGAATTAATGCGCGCATCAATTCAATTATTGCTCTCATCAATTGATTTAATGCGCGCATTATATCAATTATTGCTCTCTTCAATTGAATTGTAGCGCGCATCAATTCAATTGTTGATATCATTAATTCATTTGAAGAGATCATTAATTCAATTAAAGCACGCATCAAATCAGCTGAAGAATTAATGCTCTCATCACTTCAATTAATGCCCGCAATAATTCAGAATTGAAGATATCATTAATTATTTGAAGAGATCTTTAATTCAATTGTTGCGCGCATCAAATGAATTGATGATATCTTCAAATAACTGAATATATCTTCAATTATTTGAGTTTATATTAATTTGGCGCTCCATGGTCCGTCTCGCTTACAGTGCCAACAAGACGAACGCGAAATAGATCGTGGGTTTCCGATGATGCAAATTATGTGGTCTACAAGATAGTTTTAAGTTTTCATAGCAAAATTATGTGGGAATGTAAATATTTGTTCATGCTAGTAAACTGTTTTATCACACTGTTCTTAAACTGCTTACCCAGCGTGTTTTTCGACAAGTTGCTAACCAACTAAAGCCACAACTCTTTCGGGAAATTCTTCTCATTCGTATTACTAGTACCTTTCATCGAGAATTCATTGATAAATCAGAAACCCTGGTAACACATGTACGTGTATTTATTCATAGTCATAGTGTAATAATTTTGTTATTGCACGTGTGAGATTGGTTCTAGATAGGGATGAAGCACGTCATAAGTATTCTGATCCTGCGAATCGTCCAGTTCGTCGTATTGTAACCTTTAAAACAGAAAAAAACCCACATATTTTAACATTTGCTGAAAGCTAATGATGAAAAGTTCAGAATTGTCCATTTTTAAAAATCATTCGTTGATAAAGCGATTATTTTAGCCACGTGATAAACTCTTGGTATACCTCTCAAGTTTGAGTGTAGGATCGAATCCTACAAAGAAAATACAATAAAGAGTACCGTGACTTTCCGTATAGCTAACTAAGTGAATTGTAGTTGATTATAGAAAGTAAAATATCAAAACAACCTTGTGTTGTTGTATCTGCAATTTCACTTTGTCTTCTCTCAGTGCGGGTTAAATGGCTGGGGAAAAAAGATAACTGTGCTATAGTCACGTGAGCTACAACCTACGACAGCTTAATGAAATACCTGTACACGTCAGTTCATTTTTATATCAAAATGGCTAAAATACAATACATATGTATTAGATTATTTAAATATGTATATTTCCAATGTTATTTATTACAATTGTTTTGAATGGACAAAAATAAAGTTGAACAAGAGTTTATACATCAATAAATCCGAAAACGCGGTGTATTCGTACACGCCAGAAAACAAATAACATAGTGCGGGGAAACTATTCAAATGTTTGCAATTTTTAATAAAGTGAATGAAATTGGAATTATAAGAATCAAACATTCTTTTTGAAGAATTTATCGATGTGTAAACTCTGGACATTCGCACTTTTATTCAATTTGTGAGTAAAATGTCCGGAGTTTACACATCGATAAATTCTTCAAAAAGAATGTTTAATCCTATAATAAATCTAATAGTTGTGATGGAAAATAAAACAGAATATTGCTCAGTGATGAGTCTTATTGTTCATAACGTTTAATGATCTGAATCGTGTTCGTATTACTTATAACAGTATATATATATACATATATATATATATATATATATATAAACACCTATAGATGACTTACCTATTCAGAACATCTGCAAAATACAGAGAGGAACATCAGAAATGGAAACTTCAAAGTATGACAGTAAAATAGAAAAAATAAGAGTGCGGAAAGTTGGACCATTCTCCTGCAGCTGGTCATAGTGTTCAAATCCAATACATTTTATATCGGTGTTACACGCGCACTATTTACCCAAACCACCCCGGGATCGGTCAAATATGTATATTTTTGTCCACTAATAAGATGAAGTTTCAGTTGTGAAATACTGAGTAAAGTTTCTTCTTAATACTGAGCTGGGCTCTTCTAAGAAAATATTTAACTCAGGGGCATGGTGAGGCGGCTAAATCAAAAATCCATTTTATTTACAATTACAATATGGTTAAATACTGCTAATCATCTAAACTAGGTCAGGGCTTTGGGGCGCCAAATTAACATAAACTCAAATAGTTGAAGATATTATAATATTAAAAGTATTTGAAGATATCATTGATTCAATCATTGAATTGACGCGCGCATCATATCAATTATTGCTCTTATCAATTGAATAGATGCGCTCATCACTTTATTGGAATTATTGGTCACAAAATTAATTTAGAGCTCAGCATAAATGCTTTGTTGATCTCTTTAATTCTTGAATCATTTACAACGATTTTGTAAAAGGAATTGATGCGCACATCCATTCGTTTAAAGAGAGCATTCAATTCATTATTGATATGTTGAATGGAAGATACCTCCTAATCAAAAATTGAATCATTATTCTCATCCATTGAAATGTTGATGACATAAATTCATTTGAAGTCAAAGAGTGCAACAATTCAACAACTGTGCTCATCAATTCAACAGAATAATTAATGCTATCAACAATACAGAATTGAAGACATCATTTATTAATTGAAAATATCTTTGATTGAATGTTGCGAGCATCAAATGAATTTATGATATTTTCAAATGATTAAGGATGTCTTCAATTATTTGAGTTTATGATAATTTGGCGCTCCATACATGGCCCTAGCTGTGGTCAGCTGGCAGCCTGCCTAGCGTGACCTTGATTGCATCCACTGCGGTTGTTGTGGCCGTTTCTGCAAGGAGGTGGTTCTGCTATATTAAAAAAATCTTCCTGTAAACATATTATATTTACAGGAAGACAATTTTTTATCATATATATTTAAAACGTCGAGTGCATGTGTTTTGAAGAGACAGTTGCAAAGTCAAATAATTAGAATCATAAGATGAGTCTCTCTCTCTCTCTCTCTCTCTCTCTCTCGCTCTCGCTCAAACACACACACGCACACAGAAAGATAGATAGATAGAGAGAAAGCTTTTTCTCCCATCACGTTTACTATATCGCTCTTACTTTATAATTGACATATCGTGTCAGCATATATATAATGTTCGTTAACCACAGCAGATGCACAACTTACTGCACATCAAAGTGACATGCTTACCTGTAAGTCTCATATTACTTACTATGATATTTTCTCCACACAGCAAAATTGACACCAGCTCCTATGATAACTATCACTATGGCAACAGTGATGCCTATTATAATAACATCATTCTGTGTGTGATTGTCAGAGTTATCTGTAAAAAAGATTAACTAATTTCAGAGGTTCAGAATTCACAAGGTGTGTCCAATTAAAATGTATACATTTACTACGGATGCACGTGCTGTCCGTGGATATTTGCACAGTATTCCGATTTTACCAAAATAAATCCTTTTAGTAGACATGATGTAAAAGGTTTCAGTAACTTGCGTTGAAATTACATATCGAGATTCCACAATGTGATAAGTTCGATGAAAGATACACATTTTACCTTTAATTAAAGCACCCTAAGCAACTGATCAAGACATAAAATGAAATTTAGTTTTTCTCATTCTATTCGTAAATGTATACGGTAAATATAACACGTGATATCTCAATGTCTGTATTTGTACACTACACGTGATATCTCAATGTCTATTAGTACACTACACGCGACATCTCAATGTTTGAATCAGTATGCTACACGTGATACTACACGCGATATCTCAATGTTTCAATCAGTACACTACACGTGATATCTCAATGTCTATTAGTACACTACACGTGACATTCCAAGTCTATCAGTACACTACGCGTGATATCTCAATGTCTGTATTTCTACACTACACGTGATATCTCAATATCTGTATTAGTACGCTACACGTGATATTTCAATGTATTACTACACTACACGTGATATCTCAATGTCAGTATTTGTACACTATAGACGTGATATCTCAATGTCAGTATTTGTACACTATAGACGTGACCTCTCAATGTCTGCATTTGTACACTATACACGTGACATCTCAATGTCTGTATTTGTACACTATACACGTGATATATCAATGTCTGTATTAGTACACTACACGTGATATCTCAATGTCTGTATTTGTACACTATACACGTGACATCTCAATGTCTGTATTTGTACACTATACACGTGATATATCAATGTCTGTATTAGTACACTACACGTGATATCTCAATGTCTGTATTTGTACACTATACACGTGATATATCAATGTCTGTATTAGTACACTACACGTGATATCTCAATGTCTGTATTTGTACACTATACACTTGATATCTCAATGTCTGTATTTGTACACTCTACACGTAATATCTCAATGTCTGTATTTGTACACTCTACACGTGATATCTCAATGTCAGTACATTTACTTACAGGATGAACATGTGTCCTTTGCCCGTGTTGAACTGCATTTCACTGCATAACAAAACAATAGAAAGCACAATTAACAAAAGATCTAATAGTCATAAAATGCACATCCACTGAATGTATTCAGTTTGGTGGAGATATGACGTAGCTGCTCATCAGCTACCATAGTTACCAACTTGCTAATTTCAAATAGCTATTGTGCTACGACTGCTGAAATAGTTCATAGTACTTTTATTTAGTGTGCAGCTAAATGTTAGTACCTGCTATATGTATTGGCACTGCTTCTGTTCGCTGATTGACAGGATTAAAAAGTTGATCCATTCCCGCCATTGTACACATATACTCCCTGTCGTCATCTCGGCAATCTATGAAATCTTTAGCTATAGTGAGGCTGAGTTTGGCAGACCACAGAGGGTGCAGCGAGCCGCGGATCCGTGTACCAGGCCTGTGGGATGGGGTTTGCCCCGTGGCGGATAGGGCAGCCATTAGCTCCTCCCCGCCGTCTGTTTTGTTTCTGAGAAGCTGAATACTGTCCACCTTGAGAAGAGTATTGTATTGGAGGAGGGAACACGTGACCGTAAGATCCTCCTTTCCGTAGATTATGGTCCTCCGCGGGACATCTATAGCGATGTTCTGGGCATCAACGAATTCTGAGCAATAAAGACAAAGTTAGAATATACTTTTCAGGTTGAGAAGTACATATATTTTAAGAAATACATGTATTTTGAGAAGAACATGTATTTCTGAGTTTAATCGGATGTGGGGGTGGGGTGGGGGCACGATTGACGGAGACCCGTAGGGGTTTTGGGGGGAGGGGGAAGGGGACATAATAACTGCACATTAACCCGACAGAAAAAGGCTTCTTAAACTTATGGTCTATGAAAGGCTGTGCACAGTTAAATGCATGGTGAATATTTTTCAACTGCTGCAATATGCTCTACTGTTACAAGTATAGGCTGGGAGGGGCACGAACCCATGTCCCCCCTTTCTTATTGTCAAGCGATGTGGATTATAGTCTTTTTTCTAAAATCATCCGGAATTCCGAAACAACATCTATATTCAACCGAAAAATCTTCATGAATGATATGTTGGTACAATGTATACATGTGTATTTTAATTCAAGAGGAACGAAGTCTTAGGGATGAGCAGTAAAACATTGATAAAGGGGATTCAGAAAAAGTTTGCGTTTTATATGATATGATTTATTGATCAATTATAGACCCACAATGGACAATAACATAAAAGAACATTAAAGATTAGAGACATATACAAAGGGCATATGGAAATACAAACACCCCCCCCCCCTCAGTTATAGATCAGTCTTTGTCGTTACATGTACATGTGTGGTGGTCAGACGAGTTTGGTCACTCCCTTCCTGTTACATATTTGTACACCATGATGGTGCGGTATGTGCATTTCCGACCCTGCGAAGTGTGTATTCATGACCAACATGCCTCTAGGGGAGATATGATTTACAGGTATACTGTCTATATATTCAGTCGTCAAAGTCACCAACCCCGATTAATAGCTGATACACCCACCCCTCCAAAAAGATATATTGATGTCTGCATGGGTTACTTTGTGTATCAATGACCCCTTCCTTTTCTTGATAAAAATTCAACAGTTACCAGCCCATTTCAGTTGTACTATATCGTGTATTTAAGACAAATGACTGATTATTCTATTGAGAGTAAATAGGCTACAATACGAGTGATACACCATGCTGTGTCAAAAAATATTTGTTATGTTTTATAATAAAACAATGAAAGCCTAAATAATCAACCCTTTACTTAATTGTTTGCCTAGGCGTAATCGTAAATCAATTCACACTTACCCAAGAAAACCACACTGAGAAATAAAACAAGTAAGGATAATACGAGCAGCATGAATTGTGCTCTATCCATCTGTATTTATAAACAAGCGATCATTTTTATGGCCAATAAAACGGCTGGACGAATATTGCATGACGCTTATTGGAAACGTGTTGGTGGATCTAGTTACTATATGATACACTGACAAATTGAATTGGCACTTGACACTAAGCAGTGTTTTGATTTTTAATAAACTAAGGTATTCGATCCACAAAACACCCATTTTTTTTCCAAAAAGTAATTGTTCCATGTACTGCAAAACTTGCATGGTACGTGGTTTATCAAATGAAAGACAGTTATAATGCACATGTACACAGTGATTCACCACAAAAATAGGTAAGAATTGACAAGACATATAGATTAATTTAATTCCCTCTATAACATACTATTTAGTCGCAAGACACTACGTAGGGTGTCATTTTGTAAATATAAAGTACACAATTTGTCAGAATAAAAAGTGTGTGTGGGGGGGAGGGGGGTGTCTACCCCCCCCCCCCCCACACACACACACACTTCTTTTTTTATAGTGATAACCAGAATTTCAGTCTGAAATGCATTAAAATGAATTATTTTGAATCAATAAGTCAAGTTTATTCATTTTGTTTAAATTCTATAAAGGATGTGGTGACTATAAATGAAAGGAAGAAGGAACAAGAAGTTCAGTCGAAAATGCATTACAATGCACCATTTTGAATCAATCTTTTTAAAAAATTCCCGGGTGAGGACCCCCTCCCATGCCCACCCCCTTCGGGCCTGCGAGATCAACTGAACAAGTGTCGAAGTGAACAAAAACCCAACAATATATATATATATATATATATATATATATATATATATATATATATAGGAATAAGGTGATTTGGGGCGAGAAAAAATTCACTAGAATGAGCTATAGTTACTACTTTAAAAGCAAAGTCTTAGCTATCTTTACATACAAACTACGATATATTGGCTGATCATCTCCCTTCACTTGCATGGTACATAGTGAAAAAGTGGAAGATGAGCCCCCCCCTCTCCATTTTTTTTAGGTCACCTGAGCTGAAAGCTCTAGTGAGCTTTTCTGATCGCCTGTTTTCCGTTGTCTGTCTGTCTGTAAACTTTTCACATTTTCGACTTCTTCTCCAGAACCACTGGGCCAATATCAATCAAACTTGGCCACAAGCATCCTTAGGTGAAGAACTTTCTAGTTTATTCAAGTGAAGGGGAGATAATCACAAAAATGCAAAAAATAGATGGAGTCATTTAAAAACCTTCTCAAGAACCACTGAGCCAGGAGAGCTGAAATTTACATGAAAACTTCCTGACATAGTGCAGATTCAAGTTTGTTAAAATCATGACCCCCAGGGGGTAGGATGGGATCACAATAGGGGATTGAAGTTTTACATACAAATATATAGGGGAAAATCTTTAAAAAATCTTCTCAAGAACCTCTGGGCTAGGAACGAACAAATTTACATGAAAGCCTTCTGACATAGTGTAGATTCCAGTTTGTTAAAATCATGGCTCCCGAGGGTAGGATGGGGCCATAATAGGGGGTCAAAGTTTTTCATACAAATATATAGGGAAAATCTTTAAAAATCTTCTTCTCAAGAACCACTGAGCCACGAAAGTACAAATTTACACGAAAGCTTTATGACATAGTGTAGATTCAAATTTCTTGAAATCATGACTCGGGGGGGGGGGGGGCAGGAGCGGATCCAGGAATTGTGGTTACGGGGGGCGCCATTTTATGAGGCAGTGGGTCCCCGGAAGCTCCTGGATTTTACAGATTTTATGGGGCTTGAAATATTTCTCCTATTAAGTCATTTGTACTATTTTCTATGATTTTAATAAGGTGAAATTAATAAAATGACCCAAATTTTAAGGGTTTTTTGGAAAAAATAAAAATTAAGTTCTCCCAATAAAGTAATTCAAGAAATCAAAGGATTTTGTCATTTATTTCTCCGAGAGTGGAAGAAATTATTGCTTCTTTTATCATTTAGTACATTTTCCGAAACAAGATACCGTGATTTACCTTAAATTTGAAAATTGTAGGGGGAGGGGGGCGCCTGTTGCGCCCCCTCTAAATCCGCCACGGGGGGGGGGGGTTAGGATGGGGCTGCAATAGGGGATCAAATTTTTACCAATCTAATTAAAATCAGATCCTAAGATATGCTTACAATCGCTACAATACGTAGAGTATACGGCGCGGATCTAAGAAGTCTGATTATGATTAGATTGATAGGAGAGGGACTTGTAAGTTGTCAGAACTTGTTCCCAATCCTTTTGATTTCATCAATAAAATATGTTCAAAACAAAACAATTAGATTGAAGTTTTACATACAAATATATAGAGAACCACTGGGTCAGAAAATTACATTTTCCTGACATAGTTCAGATTCAAATTTGTTAAAATCGTGGCCCCTGGCGGAAGGTTGGGGCCACAATAGGGATCAAAGTTTTACATGCGAATATCTAGGGGAAATCTTTAAATATGGGCCAATGTGACTCAGGTGAACGATGTGGCCCATGGGCCTCTTGTTTCGATTTAGTATTACGAAATTAAGCAGCCAACTTCTCCTCTTTATATCAGGGACCTATATACTAACTTAGTTGGTATATAGGTCCCTGTTTATATGAATAAACATGAATCTGCACTAAATCTAAATTTCTGGTTCCTTTGTAAAACTTGAACACCACCATCACCAAACACACACGCTCAAATCACGACAACTTCGTGGGTATTTAGAAGAAACGTAAGAATAATTTCGGAATATCCTCGGTTGTGTTAACTCAGCATTTCCGAATGTCGTAGTGGTGGCCATATTCCTCACCTTGAACACAACCATGGTGCACCCGGAGAGATATTTGTTGCAGCAAACTGTTGCCAAAAGAATTGGCAGACTATTTAGTCTGAATAATTATCCATATGTTATGTCATTTCTCCGACCGGTAAGAAATATTTCATGCGTTAACTGTACTAGGTAACTAGCCGTTATACTGGAGATGCAGATGTAAACATGTAATAATTGGAGTTACTCCACAGTTGATTAGGTTTGATTGAATTCTTATATTCATAAATGATAATGGGCTCCAGACAAGTTGATAAACAAAATTACGTAAACCAGAAACAATCATATACATTATGAGGAAATTCGAACTGAAATGGAAATCTGACTGATGCTGGGCGCTGATCTCCCCAGTCTATATTATTTAAATCTTCAGTGCAGGGAGGAAGGTATTTCTAGTTGATTTTTGCAGTGAAGTCAGCTATTTCCATACATGTACGTTATTTGAGGATGAGGTCTATCTGACATTCTAAATTTTCACTCACTATATAGGTCTACCTATTTTGTAGCCTCCAACCCCTCCAAAAAGATATGATTTCCTACCTAAAGAGTTCAAAGAAGACCAATTTTTGGGTATGTATGCAGTTTGTTAAATTTTGAATGTGACTGTTTGACTGAGCAAAGCACGAAATTGTCATTGGCGTGCCCTAAAGGGTGATAATCTAGATAGAATGTTCTATCGTTAAAATGATAATGTCCTATGGACCTGGTTAACAATAGAATGTGTCCCAAATACCCACAATGTAGCAAAATAAAAATTGCACTCAATTTTATTACATATTTTGGTAAAATCATGTCACATATCATTAATATACAACCAAAAAAGTTACCTTCACAACTGACTCGCCTTTAATCCGTTTAAATTAGCGTAGAAAGAGAACTAAAACCTGTGAGTTAAGTTAAGTCAACATTGCAGCGTCAAATTAAATTAATATAAAGGTTTAATATTCTTCTTTTGATGAAAATTGCTTTCATTAGGCTTCAACATAGACATATAACTAGTGATGGGCAATCGGACCAAAAACCATAATCGATTATCGGTAATAATCGGACACATGTAATCGATTAATAATCGATTATAATCACAATTGTCATTGAAATGTTTTTTTTTTCTAAAAATAGATACCAGAATCATTGTACACATATGGAAACAACATTTGAATTCTTCTTTGTTCATTTTGTTCACGAATCAGAATTTCAATATATCAAGTATCTGACTGTTGAATGTTGTTGTTACTCCCGCCATTTTGTTTACTTGTTAGCTCACCTCAGCAAAAAGCTCAAGTGAGCTTTTCTGATCACCCGTATTCCGGCGTCCGTCTGTCTGTCCGTCCGTCCGTCTGTAAACTTTTAACATTTTTGACTTCTTCTCAAAAATCACTGGGCCAATTTCAACCAAAGTTGGCACAAAGCATCCTTAGGTAAAGGGAATTCTAAATTGTTAAAATAAAGGGCCAGGCCACCTTCCAAGTGGAGATAATCAAGAAAAGGTAAAAATAGAGTAGGTTCATTAAAAAATCTTCTCAAGAACCACTGGGCCAGGAAAGATGAAATTTATAGATAAGCTTTATTAGGTAGTGCAGATTCTAAATTGTTAAAATCCTGGTCCCCGGGGGTCGGATGGGGCCACAATAGGGGATCAAAGTTTTACATACAAATACATAGGGAAAATCTTTAAAAATCTTCTTCTCAAGAACCACTGAGCCAGAAAAGCTCAGATTTATATGAAAGCTTCCTGATATAGTGCAGATTCTAAATTGTTAAAATCCTGGCCCCTGGAGCTCAGATGGGGCCACAATAGGGGATCAAAGTTTTACATACAAATATATAGGAAAAATCTTCTCAAGAACCACTGAGCCAGAAAAGATCAGATTTATATGAAAGCTTCCTGATATAGTGCAGATTCTAAATTGTTAAAATCATGGCCCCCGGGGGTCGGATGGGGCCACAATAGGGGATCAAAGTTTTACATACAAATGTATAGGGAAAATCTTTAAAAATCTTCTTCTCAGGAACCACCAAGCCAGAATAGCTGATATTTACATGAAAGCTTTCTGACATAATGCAGATTCAAGTTTGTTCAAATCATGGCCCCCGGGGGTAGGATGGGGCCACAATAGGGGATCAAAGTTTTACATACAAATATATAGGGACAATCTTTAAAAATCTTCTTCTCAAGAACCACTGAGCCAGAAAAGCTGATATTTAC
>NC_079164.1:47297587-47340087 GCF_947568905.1 Ostrea edulis
AATACATATATATTATTACTACAGTAACTTGATCCGAAGACTTGGATCGCGTCGAGTTGAGAGGTGCGGATCATCAGATCACACTAGACGAGAAGCGTCGAGTTTGATCTGATGATCCGCGCCTGTCAACGAGACGTGATCCAACTCTTCGGATCAAGTTACTGTAGTAATGATAAATTTATTATGTACCCCCTATGCATTTTAAATCCACATTTATATGATACTAAATGTAATCCAAATTATCAAAAACACTTGACATACAGTGAAATTATGTTTTGTCTACGCAGTTTTGTTTTGTGATGCGGTCAATATTTTCCACAAATAACGTTGCGGTAATGCATTGTGACGTCATTGTGACGGCATCAGTTTCAGAGGATACTGATACGGAATCGGAAAACCATAGTGTGGTGATCCGGAAAACCGGATCACACGCTGTGAAATCCACAGTATCAAAGAACGATACATTGATGGGTATATAATAAATAAAATTAGCTTACATAAATTTGGTCTGTATGAAATTACGTTGATTTTATGTGACCACTGACTTAGTGGAAATAAGTACCGCATGTATATATTAAAAAAGGTTTACAGTATGTAAATCTGAATGGAATCATTGCATTGTATTTTTATAAACTATATTTGCCTTCAATAAACCTGTTTGACGTGCAGGTCAAACTGCTTCATTCAGAAGAGGGGCTTTCGGCTATTATTTACAGTAGAATGATACAACAATTCTTGGTGATTTCGAGACCTGGCTTGGATTTCTCGAAAGAAAAATCTTAAACTTATTTTTGAGTTTTCTTTTATTTAACAAATATAATCAAAACTATCTGGCATTTATTAAAAGTGTATTCATTTCCATGTAGCCAGTCTTTAGATAAGGGTATGGCATTTTCATATATGAATATATTTGACAAGCAGTACAAGTCCGAAAAATTAACAGACTATTATAAACTTGACAAGTATGTTTAGAATGACCCTATGTGTTTGTGAAACAATATACATGGATTGTGGCCAAGATGAACAGCAAAATTGGCCTTGATATCTGCTCTTGGTCAGTAAAATATTTTGACCTTTCAGTTCATAAGTATAAAGTTTCTGTCTTTAGAAGTTCGAAAGTGATAACCAGGGACAAAGTTGTGGACAGAAAAAAAGATTGACAGGCCAAAATTACAGGGACATAAAAAATGGAATTGGCCCTTGTGAAAAGCAGTGAAACATTTTTTTGTTAAAAAGTTCAGAATGATAGGACATTTTAAAGATATACTTTCCATAGACAAGAGGTTTATGAGTTTAAACAGTATGGAGCGCCAAATTAACATAAACTCAAATAATTAAAGATATCTTCAATTATTTGAAGATATCATCAATTCATTTGATGCATGCAACAATTTAATTAAAGATCTCTTCAAATAATTAATGATATCTTCAATTCTGAATTATTGCATTAATTAAATTGATGATAGCATTAATTCTTCAGCTGAATTGATGCACGCTTTAATTGAATTAATGATCTCTTCAAATTAATTAATGATATCAACAATTGAATTGATGCGCGCTACAATTGAATTGAAGAGAGCAATAATTGATATAATGCATGCATTAAATCAATTGATGAGAGCAATAATCGAATTGATGCGCGCATTAATTCATTTGATGAGAGCAATAATTGATTTAATGTTCGCATTAATTCAATTATTGCTCTCTTCAATTGAATTAATGATATCTTTAATTAATTTGAAAAGAGCAATAATTCTTTTAGAGAGAGCAACTATATGATTAAAGATATCTTCAATTCAACATATCCACAATTGAATTAACGATCTCTTTAATTGAATTGTTGCTCTCTTTAAAAGAATTGATGCGTGCATTAATTCCTTATACAAAAGCATTGTAAATAATTAAAGATATTTTCAATTGAATTAAAGAGATCATCAAATTATTTATACCAAGGTCTACATTAATTATTGAGAGCAAAATTTCTACGAAATTGATGCTCTCATCAATTGAATTGAAGAGAGCAATAATTGAATTAATGCATGCATCAAATCTATTATTGCTCTCATTGAATTGAAGTGCGCATGAATTCATTTGATGAGAGCAATAATGATATAATGCGTTCATTCAATTAAAGAGAGCAATAATTGATATGATATCTTCAAATAATTGAAGATATCTTCAATTATTTGAGTTTATGTTAATTTGGTGCTCCATGAAACAGTTATTATAGAGTGAGCTTGTCTCATCGCCTTTTGTCTGTCATCTGTCTATAAACATTTCGCATTTTCATCCTCTTCTCCAGAACCACTGGGTCAATTTCAATCAAACTTGGCACAAATGATCCCTGGGTGAAGGTAATTTAAGTTTGTTCATATGAATTTAAGGGGCATGCCCATTCTAAAGGGGGAGGTAATCACAAAAAAGACAAAAATAGGTTGGGGTAATTTAACAAGAGGCCCACAGGCCTTATCGGTCACCTGAATACTAGTGAAAAACTACCACTACTTCCATGGGTTATGAAATCTAGAAAGAATTTCCTGTTTTGAATATCTAAGCTAAATTCTAATGTTCAGCAACAGCATAAAACAAGATGTGTTCTTAAAACTTCACTGCCCTCAAAAGTGCATACACTGATGAAAGACTTTAAATAATAGGTGTATTAACATTAAAACATCAAAATATATGACTAATTTGGACTCATCCTAAAGTCCTGGGTTGTAAAATTCACCATTTTTTGTATAACCTTTTTTGCTATTCCTACATGTAAGTATGCATTTAGATTGTATACAGTATCAGCAAACTTACATGCACAAAATTACTATATAAAGTTTGGCCCCACCCTGGGGTCAAAACCCTTACTCTGGGGAAAATGAAATTTACAATTTTGGTAAAAGACTACCTGCTCTAACTATTTAGTTTCAATTTAGTATCGAAAGCACTAAAGAAAATGTTATTTAAATGTTTTACACATAAACACTATATAACAAGTTTGGCCCCACCCTGGGGTCAGAACCCCTACCCCAGGGATCATGAAATTTACAATTTTGGTAGAGGCCTTCCTGCTCTACATCACTATGCATTTAGTTTTTCTTGCATATGTGTGGTTCTTGAGATGAAGATTTTTGAAAATTGGTCATTTTGGGGCAGTTTTTGCCCTGTCCCTAAGGCCCCAGGGGTGCAGGAATCGTGAAATTTACAATTTATGTTCCCTTTGTTCCAAATATGTTTCATACCAAATTTGAAAAGAATTGGAATGATAGTTATCAAGAAGAAGTTAAAAATGCCTATTGTTCACACATTTAATAACTGACCATTTTGGCCCCACCCTGATACCAAACTAGGTTTTTTGAAGTCCGACCTTTGTCGAATATGGGCGCTACAGCAAAAAGTTGTTACTAAAAATAGAGTTCAACTTGAAAAAGGTAAATGAGATTATCTTTTGTGGTTAAATTTATTCTATGTTTTAATCATTTTGATAATTATACCCCCCGCAACAAGTTGTGGGGGGGTATACTGGAATCAGGTTGTCCGACTGTCCGTCTGTAGACGCAATGGTTTCCGGGCTCTAAAGCATTATCCTTTCCACCTACCATCACCATATCATATATATGGACTACCCATGGGATGAAGATGTTCCCTATCGATTTTGGGGTCAAAAGTCAAGCGCACTGGACATCGAAGTAGCAATATGGTTTCCGGGCTCTAAAGCATTATCCTTTCCACCTACCATCACCATATCATATATATGGACTACCCATGGGATGAAGATGTTCCCTATTGATTTTGGGGTCAAAAGGTCAAGGTCAAGCGCACTGGACATCGAAGTAGCAATTTGGTTTCCGGGCTCTAAAGCGTTATCCTTTCCACCTACAGTCACCATATCATACATATGGACTACCCATGGGATGAAGATGTTCCCTATCAATTTTGGGGTCAAAAGGTCAAAGGTCAAGCGCACTGGACATCGAAGTAGCAATATGGTTCGGTTTGTCATGCCATTTGTTTTTTACACTCAGAAAAGAGGTAGTTTATACCTATTACCAACACCCTTTGGGAGATTGGGGTAAGTGGGGGGTATTCTTAGTGAGCATTGCTCACAGTACCTCTTGTTTACTTTACAATTCTGCCTCCTTCAACACTAAGGCCATAACAAATCATAACAGTCCTCCAGATAACTACCACCAAATAAATCCCTACCTAAATTATTTACTCTAAATAATGCAACCCGGCCAATTGAGTCTTTGACTCATTTTTGAAAATTGGGCAGTTTTTGCCCCGCCCCTAGGGACCCAGGGGTGCTGGAGTCCTGAAATTTACAATTTATGTCCCCCTTGTTCCAATGATGCTTCATATCAAATTTGAAAAGAATCGGACTGGTAGTTATTAAGAAGAAGATAAAAATGTTCAATTGCAATACTAAAAATCTTTCTCAAGAACCACTGGGCCAGAAAAGTTGAAATTTACATTAAAGCTTCCTAACATAGAGTAGATTCAAGTTTGTTCATATCATGGTCCCAGGGGATAGGTTGGGGCCACAATAGGGGATCAAATTTATATTTGAAAATCTTTAGAAACATTGGTCCAGAAAAGTTGAAATTTATATAAAAGCTTTCTGACATAGTGTAAATTCAAATTTGTTCAAATCATGGTCTCCAGTGGTAGGGTGGGACCATTATAAGGGATCAAAATTTTACATGTTGATATATAGGGAAAATATTTAGAAAATCTTTGCTGCCAGAACCACTGGACCAGAAAAGTTTACATTTACATGAATGCTCCCTGACATAGAGTAGACTAATTAAGTTTGTTCAAATCACGATTCCTGGGGATGGGATGGGGCCACAATAGGGGTTTTAGTGTTACATGCCGATTTATAGAGAAAATCTTTTTTAAAAATTCTCAATAACTACTGGGCAAGAAGTGCATGATGGAATTTACATGAAAGCTCCCTGACATAAAGTAGATTCAAGTTTCTTCAAATCATTGTCCTTGGGGGTAGGGTGGGACACATTAGGGGATATGGAAGTAAATTAGGTAGAGCAGATTCAAGTTTGTTCAAATTGTGGCCCCCTGAAGTAGGGTGCCCAGTGAGACTACAAAAGGGATTCAAACTTTTACATGGGAATTTATAGAAAAAAATCTTTCAAAATCTTCATCTCAACAACAGCAGGGCTATCATATTAGTCATGGTGATATGCAAGTATCTTCAGGTAGTTCAAATTCAAGTTTGTTTAATTCTGAGGGTAGGACGATAGCTAGGGGATCAAATTTTTGGTACTCTACTGGAAATTAATTTGAACTAATTCTTTTCAAGAGTAACAGGGCCATACTAAACAAGATCCGAGGCCCATGGGCCTTAACGATCACCGGAGTATCATATCCCATATTAATATGGAGTCTTTTGTGTACATGTATATTATCTTTCAAAATATATGCATACAATTCCTTCAGAAGAAGGAAAAATTGAAGTTTGAAGCATATAAATAATTTTTATCCCCCCCCCCCCCCCCTGCCAAGTCAAAACCTGATCCATGGGCTGTGAATTTCACAATTTAAGAAGAGGACGTACATCGGAACCTGCATGCATTTAGTTTATCTCCCATAATTGCGAAAGTAGATAAGAAAAATCAGTATATGCACCCAGGGGTGCATGAGCCGAGTTGCATGGGATACATTGTAAAGTCCGGAATGATGTGGCATATTCATAATTGTGAAGAACTAATTTTTAAACTTTTCGAGTTACTGTCCAGAAACCATATTTGTCTGAAGTTTTCAATCTATATTCGGTCACTGTGACTTTGACCTTTGTTCTCCAAAATCAATAGGGGCCTTGCTTTGCTGGTATCCAACAATATATCCAAGTATCATTTGATTCGGATTTAAACTTTTGGAGTTATCATCCGGAAACCAAATTTTTCTGAAATTTTCATTCTATTTTCGGTCACTGTGACCTTGACCTTTGACCTTTTTTTCTCCAAAATCAATAGGGGTCTTCCTTACCTGGCACCCAACAATATATCAAAGTTTCATTTGATTAGATTGTAAACTTTTCGAGTTATCATCCGGAAACCAATTGTTGACGCCCGCCCACCCGCATCACCAAACCAATAGCCGAGTTCAACTTCGTTGCAACTTGGCTAAAAATAATAAGAGTTGTATACATTTTCATCTGTGACCATGCACATAGGCCCTGCCTAAGGGCTTTCGATCCCTGACCCAGGAACCATAAATTTCTCAATTTAGGTAGAGAGCTTCATGGGCATCATATGCATTTAGTTCTTTTCAAATATAGATGGGATTTTCACTATAGGGCCTCAATCCCTGACCCAAGCACCATGATTTTTTCAATATAGGTAGAGAACTTCATCGACATCATATGGGGCCAAGTAAAATTAATTAGTAGATTATCATTCAAACTTCACAAAAAAATGGGGCGGGTGGGAGGATTTTATTTTTTATTTTTCGCCATGGTATTCTTGACCTCGAAAATGCCTTCTCTCATCTTCATAAATCATAATTACATGTGTATTTGGGTTTCTAAAAGGCAAAGTGAAACAAAGTACGTTTACGATACCGGACCGGACATAAAAATATCCGGAAATCGTAATTTTGAAAAATAAACAAAATCGGGGCGGGGCGATTTTCGAGGGGCGGCGGGAATGATAATCTACTAATTAATTTTACTTGGCCTAGTCATGCATTTAATTTTTTTTCAAATATCTATGGAAGTATAGAGAAGAAGATTTTCTAGTAAGATTTAATACAATTTTTCAGTACTACATGCATGGCCATATGGTGGATCATGTCCAAAGGCTTCAACCCCTGACCCAGGGACAATGAATTTCACGGTTAAGAAAGCTTCATGGACATCGTAGTCATGCATTTAGTTTTTCTCAAATATAGATGGGAGTAGAGAAGATTTTGTAAGATTTAGTACATTTTAACTATATGGCCATATTGGCCCCACCCTAGGGCTTCAACTCCAGACCCAGGAACTATGTATTTCACAATTTAGGTAGAGAGCTTCATGGACATCATATTCATGCATTTATCTTCTCAAATTTATATGGAAGTAGAGAAGACGATTTTTCTAAGTCCCATGGGGATTCGGGTTAGAATAGGTCCTCAGTACCCCTTTGCTTGTCGTAAGAGGCGACAAAATGGGGTGGTCCTTTGGATGAGACCGCAAAAACCGATGCCCCGTGTCGCATCAAGTGTGGCACGATAAAGATCCCTCCCTGCTCAATGGCCATAAGCACCGAGCATAGGCCTAAATTTTGCAGCCCTTCACCGGCAGTGGTGACATCTCCATATGAGTGAAATATTCTCGAGAGGGACGTAAAACAATATCTAATCAATCAATCTAAGATGTATTTCATTTTCACTATATGGTCATATTGGCTGTGCCCAAGGGCCTCAAGCCCTGACCCAGGAGCTATCGCTAGAGAGCTATATGGACCTCATAATAATAGTTTTTCTCAAATATTTGGAGTAGAGAAGGTTTTATATATGTTCAATATATGGTCATATTGGCCCTGCCCTAGGGCCTGACCCAATTAAGAGCCATAAATTTCACAATTGTGACAGAGGGCTTCATGAACATCATAACCATGCAATTAACCATGCATTTAGTTTTTCTCCCACGTCTGTTGGAGTAGAGAAGAAGATTCTGAAAATATGGACTTTTGAGCTTTTCTGATCAGCTGTTGTCTGTACTTTTGAGCTTTTCTGATCACCTGTTGTCTGTCTGTCCATCTGTAAACAATTTACGTTTTCGACTTCTCCAGAACCATTGGGCCAATTTCAACCAAACTTGCCAGAAAGCATCCATAGGTAAAGGGCTTTTAAGTTTGTTCAAATGATTAAGGGCCGCCATGCTCTCTTCAAAGGGGATATAATCACAAAATGCAAAAATAGGGTGAGGTTCTCAAGAACCACTGGGTCAGAAGAGATGAACCAAAATTTACATGAAAGCCTCTTGACATAGTGTAGATTCAAGTTTGTTAATTAAAACCATGACCCCCAGAGGTACGGTGGGGCCACAATAGGGGATAAAAGTTTTACATGCGAATATATTGGTAAAATCTTTGAAAATCTTCTCAAGAACCACTGGGCCAGGAAAGTGCAAATTTACATGAAATTTTTCTGACATAGTGCAGATTCAAGTTTGATAAAATCATGGACCTCGGGGGTAGGATGGGACCATAATAGGGGATCAAAATTTTACATAGAAATATATATAAGGAAAATCTTCTCAAAAACCACTGGGCCAGAAAAGTTTATATTTACATGAAAGCTTCCTGACATAGTGCAGATTCGAAGTTGTTAAAACCATGGTCCCTTGGGGTAAGTTGGGGCCACAATAGGGGATCAAAGGTTTACATTGGAATATATATAGGGAAAATTAAAAAAAAAAATCTTTTTCTCAAGAATTGTTGGGCCAGAGAAGTTTACATCGGAATAAAGTTTTGCATGCAAATACGTAGGGTAAGAATATATAATTGTTGATGCACGATGACTTACAAAGACCAACGACAATAGGTCACCTGAGTGACCCAAGTGACCTAATAATGTCCCCCAAGTTGTGTGGATTCAATTTTTTTAATGTGACTTTTAAGAAAAAATTACCTTTTAGATATCCCTTGAATTAATTGTATTATACATTCTTTATAGCAAGGCCTTTCATGTGATGCAATGATGAGTGACCTTGACATCTTACCTACTTTTAATAAAAATTTGATCTATTCAATATGTCCTGAATTATTTAAGAAAGAATTTTTCAGATTTTGTATATAGATTTCTTATGGCAAGACATTTCATATGACCTTGACCTTGGAGTTTGACCTACTTTTAAGGAAACATAACCTATTACATTATATTATTTTGTAGGAGTTATGAGATTGATCACTATTCGTTATCTTTCATACCTCTGGAACTATTTAAGATAGAGTTTTCATATTTTGTATATATAGAGTCTTTATAGCAATTTTTTAGACCTCGTGACACAATGGTGTTTGATCTTTTGACCTTGGAGTTTGACCTACACAGTTATAGCTAAAATGATTATTCTTATTATTTCTTGTGCCTAAAAATGTCTACAGTCGTTCTCTATAACCTGTTTATGAAAGTATTAGATATCCAAGGATATGATGGGCCAATTAATGCAGAAATATTTGTGTTTTCAGATTGAAAGGGGGTCAAGGTACATTTTGGGCACATCAAATGGGGTGGGGTCTAACATGGAACTCTATGGCAGTATGGCGAAAAATTATATCCAAAACTCAACAGATATAACTTGACAAATTCATGTATGATATATAGTCCTCGACATGGGTGTTCGGAAATGAGAAGAGAATGAGTGGGTCTACATGCTAGTATCAAGGTAGTCAGACTCCAGTGGCCATGAACAGTATAACTTTAGAAATGGGACTAATAACAACATGGATCCTCAGAAATGATGAGGATGATAGGACCTACAAACTAGTATCAAGGTCATTTGACTTCAATGACTTTGCCCTCTGACCATGGAACATAAAACTGGTAATACTTCAAAACCAAAAAAACCAAGTCTGATAGAGACATGGAATCTTCAGAAATGATGAAAGGATGGTGGCATCTACAAATTAGTATCAAGGTCAAGTGACTCCAGTGACCTTGAACATTAGAACTGGTATATCTTTAGAACCAGAAATGATATAGATAGGAGATTTTTGGTTGCAGTAGCTGAGTGGTAGAGTGTTCACTTTGTGACTGTGAGGTCATGAGTTGAAAGCCTGCATGTGCCAAGACGTAAAGATAGGTAGCGATTACTCTTTCACTAAATGATCAGCATTTAGAAGCAAGAATCCCGGGTCTTTCGCATATACCTTAGAAATGGAGGTCCTGTGTTGTAGCAGGCATTGGTATGTCAAAAACCCTATAGCACCAAGCATAGGTCTAAAGTGGCAATATACCTACAGCTGATGACATCTCAATGAGTGAAAAATTCTCCAAGGGACATTAAACACACAACCACCCACCAAAACCTCATGTCCTCAACTTGTATTCATGTAGAAGAAATCTTAAATATTTCATGGATGCAAATCATAGTTTTGCTTTTAAACTGTAATTAAAAACCTTGAGTGTCAGAACGTGAAATTGGCATCGCATGAATGTGTTACAAGTCCTTGAACTTTCATATCATTGGAAAAATACTCTTATATAATCAGTCCGAGTTTTATTCCTTTATTAGGGACAAACATAGGCCCCCTAGACAAAACCATGAAATTGCAACTCCTTTCTGAAGAAAACTGAAAAAAAAATTAAATTTAATTCTTTATTGTGTCAATGAAAATATATGTAAAGGATGTATACAAACAAACCAACAAAGTATCAACGCAATGTATCCATACAAAACAGTGTACATACAAGAAAACAGAACATTTTGATTCAGAACAAAGCAATGAAATTGCACATAATGCTAATGGTATGAAAACTTGAATTTATGACAATTATTTCACAATGGAATATCTTATAACACCCAAGATTACTATCAAATCTTACATTATGCTTATCATATAAAATATACATATCTAGCACATACATTGGATATATATATACATGTATATTTCCGTAGTAAGTTGATATTTTTTCTCGCTTGCTCCGTAGCCTCAACCTATCTAAGGCCTATGTTTAAAAAAAACTGCATCTGATGATGACCCATTTCCAAAAATTATGGTATATGTATGTATTTTTCTTCAGGGTACAACTGCCCTTACAGGCAAATTGTGCGAGTCATGTGGTCACTTACAACATGCATTATTAGAGTAGGAGGATGAGGTGGAAATACTTAACATTCAGTATACTGGGTGTCTACGTAACCATAGACAGCTGTAGGTTTGTATATCTGTGCTGAACACTTATTGTACATATACATGTATAACAAATATATTCTGTAAGTACATGTAAGTTTGTGTAGACTTTGTGCCTGTAATCCGTATCAATTTGAAAAAATAAATTAACTAAACATTAAATAAAATTTCTGAACACAAAACACCCCACACATTTGACAAGCACTTTGATTTCATTATGATGCAAACTTAAAATAAACTCGGTTGTGAACATATAATCCTATCACAGTTAAAAAATTGCCCTCGCACTCATCTATCTATTATCTTCATTTACTTTCCTGGTTATACAAGCTTAAATACATGTAGGTAAAAGCACACAAACTGCATTCACATCAAAAACAGCCAACTATCTTCTAGTAAGGTGTCCAATAAAAAAAACTTTGCAAAATATACCACTAAAAGATAAGGAATGTAATAATATCCCCAATATCTAGATAAAAAATTTGATTTAAACATCACGATTTAACATGGTCTTTCCGATAATAATTCAAGACAAATATAACACTTTTCTTAACTTATAAAACACCCTAGTATTATCCTGTAAGAAGTTGTGAAACATAAAACTTGAACCCTTTACTATTGAAATGCAATCATAAACATAGATTATACCATTCAGAAAACCCATTAAATTTTATTCTGGAAGTCCCTTTTTGCTTGACACATGTATTATGACAAAATTTCAGACGAATACAAGTACACGCTATCTAAGGAATATATTTATACGACTTTTAAATTTAAGCTCCAGCTACACTTTGATAACAATGGCACAAATATACTTTCTGAAAAGTTGTCTTTTACTAACAGAAAATTATATCTAATCATTCTTATCATGATCAAATTTCAATTAACACATAATTAAAGAACGTTTCTCTACTAGTATCATCACTGTACATAAGACTGTACTTGTATGTTTCTGTAGAGTGACTTTCCACTGCTCTACCGTGTGTTCGTATATTCCAGTTCTATATATCAAAGACCAATCAAATACAACCTTACAAATTCTCTACCAATGCATCATGTCTATTTACATATCACATATGTATTTTATTGCTCAGGCAATGGATCTACGAATCTGATTATGGAAAATGAATGAACAAATGTGCTCCTATATTATATAACACACCGGTTGTATATCAATGTGAGATTCTAAACATCTAAAACCCAACAAATCATCAACTATAATCAATGAAAGCTCTAAAAAAATCAGCAACTGTTTTATATATCACAATAAGCACTTGTGCACAGCAAAAAGCATATGATGTAAACATGAAAGTAATATCAGACACTTATACATGTATAGCAAAACGTTTTTCATCTGCAAATCTTCATTACATGAAGTGCATACACAACGTATGTCATAACCCATTAGATAAAAACAAAAGCACTTTTACATGACAACAAGGAACCTGAAATGTATAGACATGATTTGGCAAGTCATGAATATTTATTAAAAACACCAATGTGAGAATGCAGAACACTACATTCAGTTTATCTGTGTCTTTATTCTGCACCAGTAGATTTGCTGCACTTCATATTATCCCCAGTTTTGTTTCTAGATTCATTGCCGACACATTTCAACATACAGAAGCAGGACTTCTCAGATACCATTTAGTTTGTTAGTAAATGTAGATGTTCATTTTACTGCACACCAGGGAACAATAGTTTAATTCCATAAAACTCCGAAACTCTCCACTCAAAATGGCTGTTAAGAGTTGTGAAATTAAAATACTTCAAATATCATATTCAAACATTGCAGAAAATGTGACAAACAGTTTATGCATAGAATACACGATTATTCAAATGGCATAGGGGACTAGCAATATGATTATCTGAAATATTAAGGTCCAAGCCATGTAGTAGCATCGGCCTTCGATGTAACATGTGGCCTGATCGGCAGTAATATGCTTGTGTCCACTTTGCTTCTCTTTTTTCATCAGTTTTCAACAATCATGAACAATATCCCGACTCTACTCCACCACTCTAAAAGAAACAAAATCTCTTGTCACAAAACAAAAATGAACACGTTTTTTTTTTTTATTTACTTGTCTCAAGTCTGATGTGTTAATTCCTATCTGAGTCTGTGTTAATTCCTTTCTGAGTCTGTGTTAATTCCTATCTGAGTCTGTGTTAATTCCTTTCTGAGTCTGTGCTAATTCCTATCTGAGTCCGTGCTAATTCCTATCCGAGTCTGTGTTAATTCCTATCTGAATCTGTGACATGTTAATTCCTATCTGAGTCTGATATGTTAATTCCTATCTGAGTCTGTTTATGTGTTAATGCCTATCTGAGTCTGATGATGCTTTAATTAAGTCTGATAATGAGTTTATTCCTACTGCACCTGAGCTTGATGATGTGTTAAATTTCAAATGATATGTTTATTGACACTGGTTACAGTATTTCATTCAGTATCTTTAAAATGCCACAAGAACTGTGAAGTACACGTCATCATTATCACACACAACCCAGCCTCGACTGACCTGTTGAACAACTGCATGGTCCAGTGCATGATGTTGTAAATTCTCATGCCTCCTCTCTAGTGAAGCTCTTGCCCGATCTAGTCCCCCTTTAATCAGCGGAGGCACCTGCTGTATTTCTGTCAATATTACAACATAATTCATAAAAGCAACAGCCATTCAACATCCACCAATGCTTTCATAGGTAACTTATAATCAATGTGTTCACAGAAGCTACAAATGGTGAGTATAATATCATCTGATGTAATTTTTGAACAGTGTATGTCAGATACAACAGTTGAGTCACATGTATAAGTAAATCTGACCAAATCTGCACAGAAAATGTCAGTCAAATTCTTCATTATCCCATATATCAAGTTTTAAACAATAAATGGAATACTTCTTTACTTCAAGGGCCACTCAGTTTTATCAATCTGCAGAACCTCATCACAGGAGTCTGGATTAAGACCATCTGCTCAGAAAACACAGACAATAAACGGATAGGAATGGATAAGCTGATGATTGTCTTACCAATCTGTGCCACCTCATCACTGGAATTTAGATTCATTAGAGGAGCATTTTGCAGTCTAGACAGACCCAGAGAGTCACTGCTTCTGTGTTTTTCAGTTCCGTGAGGATCACCTGTTGTAAATACATAAGCAGATTATTTACCTGATATAGGTAAGTACAAAATGCAATGGTGTCATGTTGCTTTCTCGTATACAGATACTCAGTCTCTGCAATCACTTGAACTCTTTTCACACATTGATTTAACATGCTCTTGGTGTCATGTTGGTAAATACAATGAAAATATCAATAAAAAATCTACAGTAAGAACTTTCAAACTTGCCAAAAGAGGTATAGTGCTTTTGGTGAAGAAACGGCCGACTCAGATTTTTAAAGGGAAAATGCCGCGGTTTCCAATTATAGCCTGGCATGTTATTTTTTAATATAAGGCCAACATTTTTAATGTTTTGTTAACCAAGCCACATTACGGGTCGAAAATCCTATGCACACAGGAACAGGTTAATGTAAACTAACTACCGGGTATTAATGTGGCAGGCTTTCAAGTGCCATTTTGCAAAAAAATAAATAATAGGGCCTTTTTTAGGATTTTTAAGGGCTTTTTAGACAAAAATAAGGGTTAAATTTACAAATCAATAGGAAAGAAAAAATGTTTTACTCACCATTTGCAAGAGCAATAATACAACAAGAGGCCCACAGGCCTTATCAATCACCTGAATACTAGTGAAAAAGTATCCCTACTTCCATGGGCTATGAAATCTAGAAAAAATTTCCTGTTCTGAATATCTAAGCTAAATTCTAATGTTCAGCAACAATATAATACAAGATGTGTTCTTAAAACTTCACTGCCCTCATAAGTGCATACACTGATGAAAGGCTTTAAATAATAGGTGTATTAAATTTAAACATCAAAATATATGACTAATTTGGACTCATCCTAAAGTCATAACCCTGGGTTGTGAAATGAACCATTTTTTGTAAATCCTTTTCTGCTATTCCTAAGTATGCATTTAGATTTTACACAGCATCAGCAAACTTACACATAAATACTATATACTAAGTTTGGCCCCACCCTGGGATCAAACCCCTTACTCTGGGGAAAATCAAATTTACAATTTTGGTAAAAGACTACCTGCTCTATCCTTTTAGTTTCAATTTAGTATCAAAAGCACTAAAGAAAATGTTATTTAAGTGTTTTACACATAAACACTATATAACAAGTTTGGCCCTGCCCTGAGGTCAGAACTTCTACCCCGGGGATCATGAAATTTATAATTTTGGTAGAGGCCTTCCTGCTCTACATCACAATGCATTTAGTTTTTCTTACATATGTGTGGTTCTTGAGAAGAAGATTTTTGAAAATTTGTCATTTTTGGACAGTTTTTACCCCACCCCTAAGGCCCCATGGGTGCAGGAATCCTGAAATTTACAATTTATGCCCCCTTGTCCCAATGATGCTTCATACCAAATTTGAAAAGAATTGGACTGGTAGTTATTAAGAAGAAGTTAAAAATGTTCAATTGTTAACGCATGACGGACGAAAACCAATTGCAATAGGTCACCTGAGTTTACTCAGGTGACCTAAAAACTAATTATGGTACTACAGTGAATAAATTCCTTTTTTTAAGTTGTAAGTTAATATGATGAAAATGACAAATATTTGTTAAAAATACATTTAAAACATATGTACAAAAAAATGATTGGAAAAAAATATAGGACTCAAACTCGGAATGTATGCTTTAAATGTAAGATTACGGAGCCCCTAAACCACTAGGTCACTAAGTCATGTAAAATTTGACACGTTGCTAAATCTCAAGGTATATTTTGAGAACGATTTTCCCCCCCATATTTTAGTAATTTTCAAAAAGAGGAGAGCCTTAAACCAAATTTTCTCAAATGGACTTATATACAGTCATACTCAAATAAAACAAATTCAGTGTTTATTTCTGGTTTAGGGTGGCCTTTCGCAATAGTTTGCAATTTTTAGGCCCATTATGTTGCATCTATTATAGTGAGCGAAGCTCCAATGATTACACAATTGAGTCACGTGATTTGCTCTTCATCAGCAGAAAAATGATGGGGACTACCCATAATGCTTCCGGAAAAATGTCGCTGTCACTGCGGTATACTTCAATGACAATCCCGTAAATAAAATAAATAAATTATTGTTTGGAAAGTACATGTACCATAAATGATTCTAAATTCCAGACAAGCTTTGTCCTACCTACATAGTTTTGCTGTGGATAATTTCTTGGTTTGAAAGAGAGAAAAAATTGCAGCCAATGATGACACTACAATGCACTGTTTACATCAACGGTGTTATATTTCCCGCATTAAATGAAGCTTAAATTTGTTTTGCAAGATGTTAATTTAAGGGTCTTCGCTCGTCTCAGTGGTCAAGCCGTAAAACATATTATACTCTATGTAATCATGGTGATGTTTATGCTTATCAAATAAAGATACTATCAATATATAGATATCTTTATTGAGTAATTTGGGTAAATACAAGTATAAACTAACATTGTATGGCAGAATGTTTGTAAAAAATGATATTCAAGAAAAAACTATATATGTAGGCGAAATTGCATACCAGGTGCGCTATACACCTCTTTCGTAAAAAAAAAAAAAAAACACTGTAAAAATTGGAACTCTTCAAAAGGAGGTAAAAAAAAAATTGTTTGTCGCAAGTGTCTTCCTGTGAATATTTAAAGTGAGTGTAAAACATTAATGTCATATATTCAGTTTGGTGGAAGTAATCAATTTTGATTTCTGACCAATTCAACAAGGTAATATTAAATCAAATTTCACAGAAATCAAAGACTTTCAAATTTCAAGGCCAGAAATGTTGTTGTGCCTAGCCTTCTGTAAGTTAATGATAACTTACTGTTGCGAGATTTGGATCTTAGTAAAGAATTGACTATAGGTGGCTCTGATAACATTATGGATGTTTGGTTGGCTTTCCCTTCATCTCTCTGTATGAAAGTCCCCATCTCAGATCTCCCTGGAAAAAGTTTAACAGGAACTAAACAGAGTTATAACAGAAATGATTAATTAGACTGATTACGAAATCTCTATATCTATTCAATTAAACACCTTGTCACCTAGGTGTCTAAGCTGACACAAAGAATCTTTGGTCACAGGCAAGTTAAGTGAAGACAAGTTAATTCTTGGCAGTGAATTGATTGATGTATTTACTGTTACCGGCATAATTTCCCAGGTTTTCATTTTTGGTTTCGTCACATGGCTAATATCAATATAGTTTATATACTTTAAGTCCGCTGATATGAAATTACACAAATTTTACATTACTGCCGACTTTGCAGAAAGCGTGTAAAAAAGTACATTTACAGTTAATCACAGCACTGTGGATAAAACAAACTCTTACTTGCAGTGCCATAACCAGACGATGTGCCCGAGTTCTCAACCGACAATATGTGCGAGTTCTGGACAGATGCCCCGATTGGAACTATGGTGGAGTTTTCTGCAGCACTTACAGGTCTAGCTCCTGACAAAAAGATGCTTTCATTAATTCTATTACTTATCAGTAGTAAATAGGGCACTCTACCATCAGTACAAGTGCCTTAAATGAGTTCTGTAACAGAAATTAGTACCCTACTCTTCCATGTATTTACTAAACATAGACTTATTTTTTTACAATTCTGCTTTATTCTTGTCACTCTTGGCATGGATTTCTCAACAACAAAAAACAAACAAAGCCTTGAGTCGAAACTTGGACTTAAGTCTGAGATTTTACTCAAATTTTGACTGCTTGGATAAAAGAAAACTAACTTAATAAAGTTGAGATTTTTTTTGAGACATCCAGGTCTGATCACAACAAAATGGCCAAAACAAGATGAACTTGAAGTAAAATGAACTTGAACTAGTCCTGGCATTATCAACATTTGTTTCCAAGTTCAAATTTTAATTTTAAAATTTGGTCTGGGTTAATTAAGTTTGGTACAGGGATTAATTGTACCTTAACTGGCGGACTTTACTGATTGTTAACATACCAGTGCAGTGATAAAATGGCAGCGACTGACTGGATTGATCTGGATGGTGCTGACTGGATTGATCTGGATGGTGCTGACTGGATTCAGCTAAATGTTCATAACTTGACTGCTTCATTCCCTCCTGCTCTATATGAGGATGATAAGAAGTGGACACATTGATTTGTCTTGCAGTATCACTGGTTGGCTGTGAAGATACTAAAACATCACTGTTTTCATCCGTCTCGGATATTATCAACCCTCCATAAGAGATTGTTCTCCCATTGGAATGCCCTTTAGTTGTCTCTGTTTGACACTCAAAGTCACATAAAGACACATTATTACTGTTTTCTAACTCTCCATTGAAATTCTTCTGGGAAGAATGCATACCAGAGGAACTTTGCTTCATATCTGTCTTCCAATTGTGGTGAACGTGAGCAATGTTGTTTGAGGTGTTTTTCATTTCATTTTCAAGTACAGCAGAACCACTGCCAAATAATGCATCTGAATTGAGGCTTTCTGAATTTTTTGTTGGCTGACACACTGTTGGCTGAATACAATTTTGTTGTACTGCATCAAAGTTGCATAATTCTCCCTTGTTTAACGGAGAGGATGGAGAAACCATCATCTGTGGAGTGTTGACTTCACTCCTTTGATTTGCGGCTGATGAAGGCAAGACCACTATTTGGTTTGATTGTGAGGATATGGAGGCCACTAACTGAGGAACACTTCCTTCTCTTCTTTGGTTTGATGGTGAAGATATGATGGCCATTGTTTGTGGAACACTTCCTTCTCTTCTTTGGTTTGCTGGTGAAGATGTGGAGACCATTGTTTGTGGAATATCTCCTTGTCTCATCTGGTTTACTGAAGGCGAAGGGAAGACCTGTACAGGAGGAACTCCTTGGGACACTGACTGACTTGATGTTACCGGTATCTCCCCTACAGATTTCATCACTGCCTGTACAGGAGGAACTCCTTGGGACACTGACTGACTTGATGTTACCGGTATCTTCCCTACAGATTTCATCACTGCCTGTACAGGAGTAACTCCTTGGGACACTGACTGACTTGATGTTACCTGTATCTTCACTACAGATTTCATCACTGGTCTATCATCATTATCCAATATTCTACTAGACTGACCACCTGCAATTTGTTTCACTTCAGTCTCCTCGGAATAAACCGTTTTAACCCTAGTTCTATCTAAATCTACTCCTGGGTTTAAACTGTTTCTGTAAGGGACCTTTAAATCTGTCTCGTCTGGCGAATATACGAATTTGACCTCTGTGTAATCATATTCTTGACTGCGCCACCCAGACTGCTGACATGCGATTTGCTCCCTTCCCCCACTGGCGTGGTCTTCCCTTGTTCTGTTATTAGGAAAAGCTGCATCCAAACTATCAAATAACTCTTCTTCATTCTCATTTTTCACAGATTCATCTACACTTATCATTGGCATGACTTTCTGCATGGGTTTTATGGGATACCCTTCTTTCTCCCCTTGTTTGACAATGTTCTCGTTCACCAATAAATCTTTTTCACTGTTCTGAGATGAATTCATAGACGAGGAATCCCTCTGTATGCCGCAACATTTCCCATCATCTGCCGTTTGGTATTTTGAGTATTGTCTGTGTCTTCTGCTGCGTAAGCAGCAAAAAATCACTAAACATAAAACTAAAGGTACAATCACCGCACTGACCGCTATTACTATGGTGGTATTGTCACTACTGTTTGATGGTGGTAACTGTGTTGTGCCATTTGGAGTGGGTGGTGGTTTCTTTGCTGAGGTGGTGTTTGGGTGTGTTGTTGATTCAGTGTCACGTAATTTTGTCTCAGGCTCAGGAGTTGTAGTCTTTTGTGAGACTGTAATCTTCTTACAAAGACTGTAGTCATTGCTGTTCTTCTCCGTCCCTGGAGGGCATGGTTCGCACTCCCCTATCAAAATAAAATTAAGACCTAAAGTGTTCCAAGGAACATGTGTCAACCATGAGCAAATTTCTATTCAAGAAATAATTCCCATTTTTGAAAATAAATGAAGTGTATGAACTTTGACACTTTGCAAAAGCATGCTTTTTGAAGCATGTTAGTGCTTTGTGAAATATTGCTGTTCATACTCTCATGTATTTTCAAAAGTAAAATTAATTTTTTATATTCACTTTCAATTTTCATTTCTGTTGAAATATCTCCAGCTGTTAAAATAGTCATACTGTATCTTATCAAAATTCATACACATTGTTCACATTCATGAGGAAATGGCTATCATTTCGATTGGTAAAGATATGGAAGGGAATAGCATTAGAAATGTATATATTAATTATCTTAACACAAGGAACAAACATGTTAGAAGTCAAAGTCCAACCTCTTTACAGTTCCAAAGATGTAAGGTGTTATAGATGGACCAGGGTTTGACACTTAAGGCACGTCCAACTGATCGAGTCTGCTAAATGATAGGTCCAGTCAGGTAAAATAACAGTTTAGTAGTCTGACTGGTCGTGTTGAAAAAATAAGTAAGAAATTTTATTTTAAACCAAGATATTTTATGACCTAAAACATATGTATAAAAAATTAACAACACCTTTGCAAACGATTGTAAATTGAATTCATTTTAATTTAAAAACAGGTTATTTGAATTAAATATAAGAAAGTTTTTATCAAATTGCATCGTAAAATGTCATATTTTAGTGTTGACATATATGTGATGGAATGTCTCTTTTCAAATACGGCTTCTCGTCCTCACAGAAAGATGTCCCAGAGAAAAAAAAACTTAACAGAGAAAGTATTGTTTGTCATTTGAGTTTAAGAATTTATAGATTTTTAAATGGAGAAACCATAATTTTTTCCCCCCTGGAAAGTGGTCAGAGCTAGTGAATATAAGGTTGGGTTTAGTAAATATCATTTTAGTGGCCTGACTGGTCTAGTGCTCAAAAAAGTAAATGTCAAACCCTGTGAACAAAGTGATTCCCAAGTGTTTGCAGGTGCCACAAAAATTTAATTCAACATTAGCAAACTAACCCAAAATACATGAATCAGAGTTCCTGCAACTGTCATTGAATTTCCTGTTAAAATTTATAATGTACAGTTTGTGGTACCTCATAAGATATAAATAAACTTTGGCAAATTTGTTGTACCTCTTTCAGTTTGTGGTATTTTTCCAAGTTTATGGTGCCTATTTCAAGTTAATGATAGCCCTTTTAAGTTTATGGTACCTCTTTCAGTTTGTGGTCTCTTTAGGTTTATGGTGCCAATTTTAATTTTATGATACCTCTTTCCATTTGTGCTACCTCTTTCATTCAGGGGTTCCTCTTCAAGATTGTGGTACCTCTTTCAGTTTATGGTGCCTATATTAAGTTTACGATACCTCTTTCAGTTTGTGGTACCTCTTTAAGTTTATGGTTCTTATTTTAGTTTGTTGTACCTCTTTCAGTTTATATTACTTTAAATTTTGTGGTACATGTACTTCTTTAAGTTTATAATGCTATTTTAAGTTTATAATTCCTCTCTAAGTTTATGGTATCTTTTTCACTTTGTGGTACCTCTTTAAGTTTATGGTGCCCATCTTAGTTTGAGGTACCTCTTTCAGATTGTGGTATCTCTTATTTAAGTTTATGATACCTCTTTCAGTTTAAGGTACCTCTTTAGATAAATATGTGTACTTTGCAATTTAGTCATACCTCTTTGGGTACGTACATGTACACCAGAAGTTTGTCTTACCTCTCTGAGTTGTACACTAGAAGTTTGTCTTACCTCTCTGAGTTGTACACCAGAAGTTTGTCTTACCTCTCTGAGTTGTACAGCAGAAGTTTGTCTTACCTCTCTGAGTTGTACACTAGAAGTTTGTTTTACCTCTCTGAGTTGTACACTAGAAGTTTGTCTTACCTCTCTGAGTTGTACACCAGAAGTTTGTCTTACCTCTCTGAGTTGTACACTAGAAGTTTGTCTTACCTCTCTGAATTGTACACCAGAAGTTTGTCTTACCTCTCTGAGTTGTACACTAGAAGTTTGTCTTACCTCTCTGAATTGTACACTAGTTTGTCTTACCTCTCTGAGTTGTACACTAGTTTGTCTTTAATACCTCTCTGAGTTGTACACCAGAAGTTTGTCTTACCTCTCTGAGTTGTACACCAGAAGTTTGTCTTACCTCTCTGAGTTGTACACTAGAAGTTTGTCTTACCTCTCTGAATTGTACACTAGAAGTTTGTCTTACCTCTCTGAATTGTACACTAGTTTGTCTTACCTCTCTGAGTTGTACACTAGTTTGTCTTTAATACCTCTCTGAGTTGTACACCAGAAGTTTGTCTTACCTCTCTGAGTTGTACACTAGAAGTTTGTCTTACCTCTCTGAATTGTACACCAGAAGTTTGTCTTACCTCTCTGAGTTGTACACTAGAAGTTTGTCTTACCTCTCTGAGTTGTACACCAGAAGTTTGTCTTACCTCTCTGAGTTGTACACTAGAAGTTTGTCTTACCTCTCTGAATTGTACACTAGAAGTTTGTCTTACCTCTCTGAATTGTACACTAGTTTGTCTTACCTCTCTGAGTTGTACACTAGTTTGTCTTTAATACCTCTCTGAGTTGTACACCAGAAGTTTGTCTTACCTCTCTGAGTTGTACACTAGAAGTTTGTCTTACCTCTCTGAGTTGTACACTAGTTTGTCTTACCTCTCTGAGTTGTACACTAGAAGTTTGTCTTACCTCTCTGAGTTGTACACTAGTTTGTCTTTATTACCTCTCTGAGTTGTACAGCAGAAGTTTGTCTTACCTCTCTGAGTTGTACACCAGAAGTTTGTCTTACCTCTCTGAGTTGTACACTAGAAGTTTGTCTTACCTCTCTGAGTTGTACACTAGAAGTTTGTCTTACCTCTCTGAGTTGTACACTAGTTTGTCTTACCTCTCTGAGTTGTACAGCAGAAGTTTGTCTTACCTCTCTGAGTTGTACACTAGAAGTTTGTCTTACCTCACTGAGTTGTACATTAGAAGTTTGTCTTACCTCTCTGATTGAGTTGTACTCCTATTCTGTCACACAGATCTCCTTCCTTCTTGGTACACGATGTTACTGGGCCAGGATCATTTTCACCATAGTAGAGTCTTTCCCTGTCACACACACAGTGAGCCCTCTCAGTCTTTCCACATGTGTCTTTGTTACCTAGTATTGATTCTAATAAACAAGAGAGAATTACTTCTCACTCCATTTCTAAAGAATGAATCCAACATAAAAGAATGAATAGAACGTTGAATTTCTCTGAACTACAATGCAACATTCAACAGTATTCCTTTACCTAACATTATCCATCACTGCTACCTAATTCTAAGTGTGTGAAAGTTGAACGATTCCTGCATTGTCTTTCTTGGTTATCACGAGTTCAACATTGAGTGATGTAACTTATGGGCTAGCAGTCGGCCTCATCTTCTGCTCATGAACCTCATCTTTTAGATTAGGTTTAGTGAGTAGTAAGAATTCTAAATAACATACTTTAGCACCACTTGCTCTATATAAACCCTCTGGTTTGTGATGAGAGACTTTGGTTTGTGATTAAAGCTTTTGCCAACATGATTAAAAGCAGCTTTATATAAAACATTTACCTCAGACATATCAACCTTTGTACATTGTGTAACTTTGTATTGTAATTTTGAGATGGAATATGTTTAGTTTTTATTGAAACAACAGCCAAAACAGTATTGTATCAATTGAAAATAAATAATATTCATTGTTGAGAAATTTTCCATACTTTTCATAAAATTTGATCAACAGTTGTTTAACATCTATTTTTTCATTTTGGAACTATTCCATTACTTTAACAATGGTTCAGCATTAAATTGCTTTCAGTTCATAATATGACAGCTTCCTTTAATAATTTGTTTGCCCCTGTGAACTACTACACTATTTGGAGATGATATGTTGTATAAACTTGTAGAACAGCAACAATGGGGGTGGGGGTGTTTCTTTAAAATATTACTTATGTTTACCAGCAACCATTGCATAACTAAATAGGTCACAGAAAATTCACTGAATAACTAAATAGAACACAGAAAATTCACTAAACAACCACACAGGGAATTCACTATATATCACTAAATAGCCTGAAAGACCACACAGAGAATTTACTGAATAACCTGACAGTCAACACAAAGACTTCACTAAATAGCCTGAAAAACCACACAGAGAATTTACTGAATAACCTGACAGTTCACACAGAGAATTTACTGAATAACCTGACAGTCCACACAGAGAATTTACTAAATAACCTGACAGTCCACACAGAGAATTTACTGAATAACCTGACAGTCCACACAGAGACGTCATTTAAATAACCTGACAGTTCACAGAGACTTCACTAAATAACCTGACAGTTCACACAGAGACTTCACTAAATAACCTGACAGTCCACACAGAGAATTTACTGAATAACCTGACAGTCCACACAGAGAATTTACTAAATAACCTGACAGTCCACACAGAGAATTTACTGAATAACCTGACAGTCCACACAGAGAATTGACTGAATAACCTGACAGTCCACACAAAGACTTCACTAAATAACCTGACAGTCCACACAGAGAACTGACTGAATAACTTGACAGTCCACAGTCTTCATGAAAACATTTAAAACTTGCTGGCCAGTCAGACCAGTGAACTGTCTGAATTTACTGACCTACAGTGAAATTTACTGGCCCCCCAAATTTTCATAGTGCATGTTTATCACATACATTAAGGAATGAATTGTAAAACTACAATTAATTTACTGAAACTTTCCTTATTACTCATATTCATATCCACCCCAAGACATCCTTTCTGTCGATACCAGAAAAACAACACCGTACATGGTATTTTCTCTCTCTCTTCGCCCGCAACATGACTACAAATTCACATATTTTTCACAAATGAAACCTTTGGAAGTAACCTTCTCTACCAACATCAAATGTAAACGATTGATTAATTCTATACACTATAAAAATTGCATGAAATCAGAGATAACTGCGAATGACGAAGTTCATTTTAATTGGACAATGCAATAAAGCAGCAGTTACCGCGATAGTCTGGTCCCCGCCCCCGCCACTCCTTGATCACTCATTTTGGGGACCCCAAAACGAGTGATCAAGGAGTGGCGGGGGCGCCGGCGGGGACCAGACTATTGACCCCAAAATGAGTGATCAAGGAGTGGCAGGGGCGGGGACCAGACTATTACTGCGATACAGAACGCAGCCATTTTGTTGTTTCAATAAGTTGTTCGTTGAATATTCACGTCATCAACGTACAAGTTATCTTGACAATTACAAGTATAGTTATCGTTCTAAATAAACAAACCACGATGTCAAAACACTTACTTTATGTGCTATTTATTGCTTTATTTTGATGGTAATTTAAGTAAATAAAACGTTTAGAATATCTAAATTCAACATTACATTTGATGTAACATACAAAAAGTCTACAAGCCCATCGGACTTCTTGATTTTTTATTTTCACTGACCCGACCCTAAAATTCACTGGCCTTGGTCTTCAGACCACTGAGTTTTCATGAAGACTGAGTCCACACAGAGAATTGACTGAATAACCTGACAGTCCACACAGGGACTTCACTAAATAACCTGACAGTCCACACAGGGACTTCACTAAATAACCTGACAGTCCACACAGGGACTTCACTAAATGACCGGACAGGCTACAGAAATTTCATTAATCAATCAACAGACCACACTGAAAATTCACTGAATAAATAAACAGGCCACAGAAAATTCACTAAACAACCGCACAGGTCACACACAGCGAATTCACAAATACTACTAACCTGACAGTCACATAGGAAATTTGATACATAACATGAGATATCTCATAGTGAATTTACTAAATTACAATAAAGATCTCATAGGGCATTTACTAAATAATCTTAAAAGTTGCACATAGGGAATTCACTTAACACGCCAAATGCATGGCATTGGGAATTGGTTGTCTAACAAGAATTTCTTTACTGTACCTATCGGATCACAGTCATTGCAGTCATTTCTAATACATCCAGGTATACTCTTGTTCCAATCCGCAGTGTTGATTCTATCCGGCATGAACGTCCCAGGTAAACATGGTTTACAATTATCTTTCTCATTATCCTTAGTACATGGTTCAAATGTCTGATCTGTAAACAGACAACACTTATGTAGCAGACATGATCATTTGAATGCAAATTATCAATGGATTTTATGCCCTGCCGCTTTACATATCTGTACAGGGTTTCACAACAGTAGGTATAAACTAATACATGAAGAACGCAGTGAAAATCCTCAATACTGGCCAGTTGTCAGACTGAAGTAAAATAGCTGATTTAGAAGGGTGGCTGGTTTACTGAAATTGACAACTGATATTGAGTTATGTCCCTTTACCAAAGCTTATACTGCTAATACAGGATGGGTACTGTTCACTTTGATGCACAGGCACTAAGCCTGTTTTGGGCCTGAACTCTGTGATCTATATTTATAGTATCACAGAGTTCGGGCCCAAAACGGGCTTACCCCTGTGTGCTTTGATGTTAAATTGAGGGTGCAGTACAAAATGGCATGTACTCAATCACTCTAAGTCCTTAATCTACAGTAACTGCTATTGTACTTTTTAATCATGTCTGCATGCATAAAGCAGCCAAAAAAAATATTTATTGTAAATTAATTTCCAAAATAGATTTCCACATTGATTTAGTACGTAGTACTAAAAACATAAACACATGATTACAGTGTTTCATTTAGTAGAAACTAAACTGACACTACTTTTAATTCTCAACCATCAAATACCAAGTTCCTTAAAAAGGTTTGCACCTGAATTTTGCAGTACTGTCAATTTTTTGGGAAGTATTTTACTTTTCTAAACTGTTGGTTGTATATTGTTTAACGTCCCACTTGAGAATTTTACACTCATATGGAGACGTCACCATTGCTGGTGAAGGGCTGCAAAATTTAGGCCTATGCTCAGCGCTTTCAGCCTTTGAGTAGGGAGGGATCTTTATTGTGCCACTCCTGCTGTGACACGGGGCCTCAAATTTTCTGGTCTCATCTGAATGACCGCCCCATTTAGTCTCCTCTTACAACAAGCAAGGGGTACTGAGGACCTATTCTAACACAGATCCCCATAAAAACATTTCTGAAGGGGAATTAAGGAATTAAAGAGAAAAACTGGGGTCACAGTGCTTGTTATTGAAATACAGTGTATTAAATTGACATTTTTGCACTTAAACTTTTACAATTTATTTGCATTAACTTGATTTTTCTGTTGATATCAACACAACATAAGCAACAGAAATTAATCATTACATCTGGCAGAGTTCTTGAAATCTAATTCTGTGGTATCAGACATTTCAAGATATTTACCAGTCAATATAATGAAATGTACTGTGATCCGAGGAAATTTTGACCAATCAAATCCTCCAGACTGGTAAATTTCAAGAACATTGAGAGAGAAGAAATAGTTGCATAAAAAAGTTTTATTCTAGCTGACTGGAAATAAATAATGACGTTTTTGCACTTGATATACAGAGAAATTCATCATAAAGAAATTGAGAGTTTAAAAGAACATTCTATGAACATTGTCAATTTCTAAAATTGAACATTAGTTACAGAGTCTTGCTTTAAAATTCAAAATGGAATTTTAAAAAGAGGGTTGTAGATTTATTTTTTTTTAATAATTGGCCCAAAAAATTGTTTTCATATAAAATTTTATTAAAATAAAAGTATTTAAGAATCAGTGTTATATAGTGTCTCTTCAAGTATTATAAATTCACAATATATGCAATATCAGGCACTTGATCCCACCTCAGGTATGTCCTGGGGTCCTTGTTTTTCCTTCTCTTAATTTTGTATTCTTTATGGGATTATCCTGTGGGGATCCGGGTTAGAATTTAGATCCTCGGTACCCCTTGCCTGTCGTAAGAGGCAACTAAATGGGGCGGTCCTTTGGATGAGACCACAAAAACCGAGGCCCCGTGTCACAGCAGGTGTGGGACGATAAAGATCCATCACTGCTCAAAGGCCATAAGCGCCTAGCATAGGCCTAAATTTTGCAGTCCTTCACCGGCAATGGTGATGTCTCCATACGAGTAAAAAATTCTCGAGAGGGATGTTAAATAATATAAAATCAATCAATCTTTATGGGATTGATGAGATTGATCACTGTTTGTTATTTAACTTGTTTATACAGTACTACACAAAAATGTAATTTGGAAGAACAAAAAGGCAAAATAGATATATGGTGGAACAGAAAAGTAAAAAAGAGTACATAATTATTTTAATTAAGAGTTTGATATAAATACATAATTATCTTAATTAAGAGTTTGATATAAATCTGTTATGGTATATAACAGATATCTGTGGTTTCAAACATAAGCAGTCAGCTTCCTAAAACTTGTCACCGATATTTCTCAGTGTCTTTCATATTTTGAATATCTATGATTCTTCAACAAGTACTTCTCAGTTTGAATTCTAACTTACTACATGTAGCAACGGACAATAGATCAAAATGTATCACCAACAGTTTTATGTATCAAATTGTTTATTTTTATAAATTCATAGTCCATCCAATTTTTTTGTTATATATTAAACTTTTTATTTTGCCAAATCTGCATACTGCCCTTTCTTACAAATATTTGTCTTAACAAACCAGTCACTTTGTCTACGCATGTGTACATATTGGTTCAATTTAAAAAAAATATTCATTAATATATATGATAAAAGATTTTTCTAAATATCTACAAACTTACTCAGAGGACAGTTTTGAGCTATACATCGGATCTTGTTTCTTATGATGTATACCACTGTTCTGTTTCCCTGAAATATCAACATGATACATGTTTAAAAAAAACAAACAATTTTGATTCTTGTATTCTCAGAGCATCTCTCAAAATTATTTAATTGACTATATATGACATCACCTTGTTTGGACTTGTAAAATAGAATTCTAAGCTTTAAAGAATGAGAGTACCGCAAACAGTACAACATACGCCTGTTAGACCTTCAGTGCAATATCTGTATCAATGGTGAGAAAAAATCCAGAAAACTATTTCACCTACTTTTAGCCCTAAAATAGGTCACTATGCACCAATCAAGATGAAATGTGAACTGATTATGTATTTCTCCTTGAGGGAGGATCTGACAGGGCAATATCTGTATTCATAACAAAATTTGGAAAACAAGGTTTTTCTACTAGGTGATACTATGACTTTTTTTTCACTATATGATGTTTGACTTGAGAAACAATAGACATCCTCCGCTTGGCATAAGGTGCATGTGTACAAAGTTTGACGGTCCTAGCCCCAACGGTTTCGTCAGTATCCTACCTTCAAGGTTTTCCTACTAAGTGATACTATGACCTTGATCTTTAACCTCTGACCTTTAAGAACAATAGGTGCCCTCCACTTGGCATGAGGAGTATGTGTACCAAGTTTGACAGTTCTAGCCCCAATAGTTCAGTCTGTACTCTGCCTACAAGGTTTTCCTATTAACTAACACTATGACTTTGACCTTGAAAAACAATAGGCATCTTCCTCTTATCATGGTGATCAAATGTACCAAGTTTTAAGATTCTGGAGCTTACAGTTCATTTTGAATTTTGCCTACAAGGTCCGCAAAGAAAGACAGACGAATGACGCCACACCATTACACACCCCATTCTTGACGGGTGTATAAAAACTATAATTAGACAGTCAGAATGAGCATGCCCAAAAATGGTTTACACTTTATGTGTAAACTAACAAGAGGCCCACAGGCCTCATCGGTCACCCGAGTATTAGTTAAAAACACCACTAAACCCACAGGCCTCATCAGTCACCCGAGTGTTAGTTAAAAACATCACTAAACCCACAGACCTCATCGGTCAACCGAGTATTAGTTAAAAACATCACTAAACCCACAGGCCTCATCAGTCACATGAGTACTAGTTAAAAACATCACTAAACTCAAAGGCTATGAAATCTAGAATAATTTTCTTATTCTGCACATCTAAGCTAAATTCTGATATTCAGCAGCAGTATAAAATAAGCTGTGTTTTTTAAAAAACATAAATGCTCCCGAAAGTGTCCATACTGATGAAAGACTTTATATCATTATAATATTATGTCATATTAACACTAGTCTATATGACTATATTGGACCCATCCTAGAGTCAATGCCCTCGGGTTGTAATATTCACAACTTTGGTAAATCCTTTTCGGCTTTTCCTAAATATGCTTTTATTAGCCGAGTTGCAACAAAGTTGAACTCGGCTATTGGTTTGGTGATGCAGGCGGGCGGGTTGGCGTCAACAATTGGTTTCCAGATGATAACTCAAAAAGTTTACAATCTAATCAAATGAAACTTTGATATATTGTTGGGTACCAGGTAAGGCAGACCCCTATTGATTTTGGAGAAAAATTTTCAAAGGCCAAGGTCACAGTGACCGAATATAGAATGAAAATTTCAGAAATATTTGGTTTCTGGATGATATAACCCAGAAAGTTTAAATCCGAATCAAATGATACTTAAATATATTGTTATGTACCAGGTAAGGAAGACCCCTATTGATTTTGGACAAAATAGGTCAAAGGTCAAGGTCACTGACCAAAAATAGATTTAAAATTTTTAAAAAAAAATTGGTTTCTGGAGGATAACTCGAAATTTTTTAATTTGAATCAAATGAAACTTGGATATATTGTTGGATACCAGCAAAGCAAAACCCCTATTGATTTTGGAGAAAAAAAGGTCAAAGGTCAAGGTCACAGTGACCAAAAATAGATTGAAAACTTCAGACAAATATGGTTTCTGGACAGTAACTCGAAAAGCTTAAAACTGAAATTAGTTCACATTTATAAATATGCCACATCATTCCTGACTTCACAAAGTATCCCATGCAACTCGGCTCATGCACCCCTGGGTGCATACATTGATTTTTTTTTAATACAGAATTTCAAATTATAAAGACAATAATCACTATAATAATTTTGGTCCCACCCAGGAACCATTCATCTACAGTTTTCGGTGCACTCAGGTTTATAGGGAGCACATCTAATCCCTTACTAATCCTTAAAGGGACATGGACACAATTTGAGCTGAAAAATTTCAAATTTTATTTTTTGATTTTTAATGTTAAGAATGCTTAACTAAAGTATTACTAATGATTAGCAAAAATTTGAATGTCAGCAGTCAAGGTACATGGAAGATACAGAAGTCACAAGTCCTTGTTATGTAAACATGGCTCGTGCCAAATTTTTGTTTACATAGGTTAAATAAACTAGTACAAATTTTGTTTAAAGCAGATTTTTTCAATTTATAAGTGAACTCTTAACACAATTAAATAGTTTGTAGTGTTTGGCACATCTCATTTTGTTTTCAACACGCTATTTTCTATTAAGGTGGCTCACTACACCTTGAAATAGTTTCTCAAATCAGTACGAATTTATTTAATCACAAAAAATATGATGATATATAAAAAGTATGTATGCCAAAAAGGCAGAAAATATGCAATTTTGGATGAAAGCATGATTTTCAAAAAAATTATTTCAACACATATGAACAAAAAATTCTGGCGGATTTGCATGAACATGAGATCTGCGGTTCACCAGTCCATTGCTTTAACCACTGAGCTACAATGATAGACAAACAAATCGAATGATACAAATAATTTCACAAAATATTTAAATCGCCATCTTGTGATGTAGTGTCATAGAGAGTATAAGCTTTAGTGTAGTGAGCTACCAGTCTTATGTAAACAAAAACATGGCACGAGCCTTGTTTACATAACAAAGAATTGCGAGTGCTGTATCTTACCTATAACTCATAGAATATCTATAATCCCTTATCAATACTTAAGCATAGAATACACAATCCCTTACCAATCCTAAAGCATAAAATACCCAATCCTTTACCATATAATACCTAAATCCCTTACCAATACTTAAGCATAGAATACACAACCCCTTACCAATCCTAAAGCATAAAATACCCAATCCTTTACCATATAATACCTAAATCCCTTACCAATCCGTAAGCATAAAATACCCAATCCCTTACCAATCCTTAACCATATAATACCTAAATCCCTTATGAATCCTTAATCATAAAATACCTTAAACCCCTACAATCCTTAACCATAGAAAATCTAATCCCTTATGAATCCTTAAGCATAAAGTACCCAATCCCTTACCAACCCTTAACCTTAGCATACTCAATCCCTTACTCTAATTATTACCAATAACACATTACAGAATGTCTAATTACTTACCAATAACACATTACCGAATGTCTAATTACTTACCAATAACACATTACAGAATGTCTAATTACTTACTAATAATACATTACAGAATGTCTAATTACTTACTAATAACACATTACAGAATGTCTAATTACTTACTAATAACACATTACAGAATGTCTAATTACTTACTAATAACACATTACAGAATGTCTAATTACTTACTAATAACACATTACAGAATGTATAATTAGTTATTACTTACTGATAATCCATGACACCTAATCACTTACCAATTATAAATTACAGAATGTCTAATTACTTACTAATAACTAACTTCTGAATGTCTAATTACTTACCAATAACACATTACAGAATGTCGACATCAATAGAATGATAATCCCCACTGTTCCCATGTTTCAGATAGACTGGTAAGATATTCTGTTGGAGTCTAGGTTCACTGGAATCAAGCATTAATCAAAATAATAATCAAGAGCAAAGTATGTCTGTCCTGCAGAGTGAAACGGTAATCAAGGCTGAAGGGATGGATCAGCACCCAAATATTCAACCTTATTCAGTCCAAAAATGGCTCTGACAGTTCTTACAACACTTTCTCAGATATCTGGGAGAATCAATAAATTTATAAAATGTTAGTTCTTACATCAAAAATACAATTAATTGTTCATAAAATAAGACATTTTAAAATCTCCAAAAGAATTTTAAAATTTCAGTAGTCATCCATCACTTCAATTCTTTTCAGACACCTAGCTCATTAAAGACTTCACGCTCTACAATATAATTTTCTAGATATTTAGATGTTTTTTCCACGAAGTTTATCTTTATTATCAATAAAGTTCAGAATCTCTATTTGCTTGCATTAGTTTTAACTTGGTTTAAAATTTCAAACCAATCATAAACGGTTTGTTGTCCTTCAATATCTACCCTTTTTATTATTTACTTTATTGATGTATTTGCAAGCGATTCCGACCTTTCAATTTCTTCCATCAGTGATTTTTTTCAAGTTGCTCTCTTTCCTTTTTCTTATATGAAGAATATAAAATGATTATTCCCCGTATTTTCATATGGAGAACTTCCAAGAAATTAACTGTCATCAACAGAATAAATTTATAATCAGTCATCTTTAGTAGACGTAGTGTTTTGAAGATATTGGTATTTCACATTTTGAATTGCCTGCATAACTTTTTCAACATATATTGTGTCATGCTGTAAAGATTATTGAATTTCCTCATGAGGTACTCATTACAATCTCTTTTACAAGAGTTGAACTTTAATTCTAGAAATACAATAGAATGATCTGATCGATATCCAGGTTTGACTGAAATTTTCTACTAAGTTAGATAACATTTCAGAAATAAGAAAATAGTCAATTCAATCTTGTCTACAAGGATTTTTCTACCCATGTATAAACTTTTTCTGGATTCAAGATCCTGTTGTAGTCAACAATTTGCAAATCTTCCATATTGTGATTTCTATGACTTTTTCTCTTGCCTTTGGATTATTAATTATTTTTAGTTGTATTATCAACAGTGGGATTAAGAGAAAGATTTAGATCATCACATAATATAAAGCATTCATTATTGAATTCCAGAAAAGTTTCACGAACCTCTTCATGAAAGTCAGGAAAATAAGACTACATTTCCTTTTTTTTTTTACGAATTTTAAATTCAAAATTATAATATTGTTTAAAAAGAATACTAAAACCACATGAATTCGATTTGAATGCACTGAAAATACATTTATACCCCCATTGAGCTTCTAGTAGTATAAGTGAAATGTGTATCCTGCAGACATAAAATAGAATAACTTAATTTTCCAAACACTGATCTGTTGAACTACCAGGCGGAGTTGATTTCCTCATATTTCAGAAGAGCATCACAGAACAAATGGGATTCTATGTACAGTGATGATTGTGAGGTACTGATGGCCGATATAAGATTGGGATCGAAGTTCGTATTTTACCGGGAAAAAATGGCAGCCATGTGGCCCATACATTTTCAAACCGATGCTAAATCCGGCAACACAGTGAAACGTAATCGTGAGGAATCTGTTGTGAGGACCTACGAGGAGAAGAAAAACCGATTGTTTCAATCCGCCTGGCAATCTGGGAGACAATGGCTTTTGTTTGCAGCGGTTTTACCTTCTACTCTGGTGACACAATCTGCTCAAAGTCGAAACTGACAAAAGACCAACTACACCCGGGCTTAAGTGAGAGAAAGAGTAGTTACAACGATTGCAGAAGAAGATGAGGAAGAAGTTGAGAGGAATGTACAGGATAGAGAGAAAAATGGAGGATGAGAGAGAAGTGGAGGGTGAGAGAGAAATAGAGCAAGAGAGTGACTCAGATAGTGAAAGTGAGGAAGATTCATTCAGAGTGTAGGGAAAATGAGAAATGGTATGAAAAGATCATTTATGAACTTATAGCTGAGATGGAGATTGAATACAATTACACATGTAGTTGATTTTAAATAAAATTTATAAAAACCTCAATAGCGATGCATTTTTTTTCTGGACTGACAAAATTTAGTTTGGGCTGACACTATTTCTAACAATGTCAGACCAAATATCTGACACTTCAAAAGAAAATTCAAGAACTCTGGTACAGTGATGATAGTGAGGTACAGTGATGATAACGAGGTACAGTAATGATTGTGAAGTACAGTGATGATTGTGAGGTACATGTACAGTGATGATTTCGAGGTACAAAGATGATTGCGAGGTCTTCTAATTTTGGGAATAACTATCTTTTCATTTTGTTATTTACGACCGTTAATGCTGATTTAACTGTCCAAACTGAATTTTACTGACAACACATTAACAGCAGCAAAAAGCAAATGAGAAGATAGTTATTTCCATTCTAATGCAATTCATTATTTTGCTTGATGTTTACATCTTATTTTGTCGAGTTTTACCATTTTGTTATATATGGAATATGGCAAAAAATGTTCACATTAATTTGACATTAATTATAATTTTGTGTCATTCTATTACGACATCACAATGAAATCTCATTGTGACACCGCAATAGAATGACACAAAATTTAAATGCATATTCTGTTTGAAGTAAGACTTTTTTCATCTCATGCAAATCCTTTTTGTAACTTATTAATTTTTCTGTAAGTGTCTCCACTCTTGTATCAGCATTTCAATACTTTTGTCCATTTTCTGTATCTTAGAATTTTCTAATTCTTGGAATCTCTTAACATTTTTCTCTTTCATCATGTTTTTCACCTGTCAGTTCCAGGGGCTGGTCTACGGCACCAAATGTAACAGGAAGGGAGAAAATGCAAAAGACCAAACTAACAGGAAATCAAACCCCAAACCCTGAATCTCCAGTCAGGTCCTCTACAGAGCTATCTGGCCACAGGCTATAGAGTATAGAACCAGTCTAATCACCACATTTACAACAATGATAAAAGGATGGGATCAAATGTGTAGAAATTTATTCAAAATCATGCTAATGCTGAAATATTTAACCCTTATATTCAATTAAATGTGTCAATGCTTCATGGGAATTATCATACAAATTTTCAGAATACTACTGCCTTACCATTACGGTGGCTCATTACACCAAAATTTTATTTTCTATTGACTCATTAAAGTGAACATTTCATTATCTTATTGTGTGAGATTCAGTACACTACAGATTCTTCCTGTTTTCTTTTTTTTAAAATAAAATATCTTAATTCCATTGATAGGCTATGTCAGGAATAAGGGGACAAAGCTAGAGTACGAAAACACTAACCCTGAGCTAAGTAAAAATTATATATATATTTGCTTATTTGTAATTCATGAGTTCAAGTTGTAAAATACTACATGCAGTTAGTCCGGAGTTTCAACTGGACCCTAAGAAATGCATGGGGTGGAACCCACTTCCCTGGAGAAATTTCTGGATCTGCTCATATACCTGTGGCTGCACTTGCTCTAATGGTAGGTTTGTCAACATATCATAAAGTCAAAATGCTTCGGAAATGTTATTCTCCATGTCTATATGCATGTTCACTCATGTCAAACTACAAAGTTGTGATGTTACTTAAGTTTACTATGTTGTGTGTTTATTATCATTTGTGTCAGATGTAATGTCCAATACTGAACCCCGATTTGGTAAATATTAAAACAATAAAAATAATAAAGCTAGTACATGTATAGCTAAATATAGAGAATGTACTGAACCTGAATGAGTCATCAAAACTTACAATAACTGTATAATACAAGTCCAGCACAACCTCCATATTTAGCTATATTGCTTTATTATGTCAAATGGTCACGAAAGTGTACCAGATGAAAATGGAAAGAGATAAGTTGTTAGGTATGTTTATATTTTGAATAAAATTAATTTGAAAACAAACTGACAAAGAAGATGTAAAGCATCTCGCTGAAAGCTTTATAACTTGTTCGACTTAAACTTATATAGTCAAAGTCTTTGCTTCGAAAGCCATGTTTTTCTATGCTTCTGAACATTGGAAATAGGAGGCCTTTTCATTGGTTGAATATCGCAATAAGGAATGTTAATGTGACGAATTGCATAAAGAAACCTAGACACACCTTCCAGGGAAAATATCGGCATTGTGTCCTATGGGACTTAAAAGAAGTGTGACCGACCGTGGGTTTCCAACAATGATTAATACAAGAAATTTTAATTATAGACTGTAAATTTCTTTTGTCTATCAAAGTTATAATGTGCAGTTGAGTTATTAAGACTCTCATGGTTCAGACATTTTTTGGTTTAGTTTGGTTCAGGAAACAAAACTTCGTTTTTTATTTTTCAGTTCAGTTTTATTTTAATTTTATTCTTTATGGGCCTCTTATTCTTGTTTTCACGTAAAACACGAAGAAATGTATTCCACGGGTGTTTTTCTTGGTTGTACAGGATATATTTACTCTTGCTAAAGAGGGATAAAGATTTAGAGGGAATATCTCGCTGTAGGGAAAGTGTTCCAAACATTATTTACATCTATGCAAATGGTTAGATGTGTATTCATGCTATGACCCAAGCACCTGTTTAAACATCATCCCAAGTTACATCTATAGTCTCTGTTAACACTACATAAGGCCACTGATAAAATATGTTGTGTTTCCGCTAACCCGACCGACCCTAAATTATAGCCCCGACCCTAGAAATTTTTTCCACTAATTTGAAAAAAAAAAATCGTCATTTTTCCGGAAAAAATATATTCTCAGTACTTGGTTTTCTTTTTAGTTAGACATTGGGATGAAGTCATTCAAACGCTCTAACGATGTACAAAATTGCATGGTATTGTGTCAAGCGTTTAAACAACATTGATAATGTTTGTAACTAAACAGCATGGCATGATGGTTGACCTAGTACTGTACCTCCATGCTTGCCTCACGCAACGGTGCTTTGACAATTGAAGTTAACAGACGGCCGAGAGACTTTGCCAAGTGTCATGTTTCCATAGAAGATTTTCTTTTGTTAAAATTGCCAACTCCTATGGTGTTTTTAGACGGTGGCTATTTATAGCCACTGTCTTGTGCTATTGCTTTAGCGGGCATTGTTTATATGGAGGTCATGGTGCAGAGTGACAGACGTTATATAGTGCACTTGAATGTCCAGTCTATCAAATTTGTATGCACATCCATGGTTTCTGCTGCAGTTCTAACTGAATACACTATGAAAAAGGCCACAAATAAAGCAGTGAACGCATCCGAGTTGTTGATGGCTGTTGAGAGCCGAGGGGAAAAAAAGATGTGCAGACTTTTTTTTTTAAATAAAAATTTATGTCCGGTAAAAAGTTTTAGCTGGAAGAGAGTTGGATCCCATTAGAATAAGTGGGATCTGCCCAGACTGTCTTCCTACCCTTGTTCCATTTAGATTGTGAAAGTACATTCAGAAATGAATTAATAAACTTAAAATTAGCTGCAGAACTGTAGCTCTCTGAAAAAATATTTTGACATAACAGAGAGTTACAGAGCCACCCCTTATAAAAACCTTTGATTTACGGCGCACAAAAAGCTGCACACGGTTGAGACCTTACATCGTTGTATTCTTGAGTTGCTGTCTCATAAATTTAATATCAAAAAAATCTTAATATATTTTCCTACTATACTTGTGTCTAAACATACCTTCAAATATTCATTAAAGCCCCATACGACCTGAAAACTCCCAGCTTTAAATGTTTTCGTTTGTTGACGTAGCCATGTTAGGTAGCCGGTCAATTCGAATCCTGGTTAATTTCCATACTTGCACAATAACGTCTAGATGTGAACTAATATCCCCACAAATATTTTAGCTAAATATTTTAAATAATATATCACCCCAGTGCCTTTAAATAATAATTATTCAAATAGCTAAACTCACAGCAATGCGGCTTTCATTAGTCTGGTCCGGTCTCCACCCCTGCCACATGAGTGTAAAGGACTTTAGTAGCATTTTCATGAATCAAGAGCTTATTTTACCTTTAGAAAAACTTTATTTTTTTAATTTCTATAAATTATTCGTATTGATAATAAATGAAGAGCGAATACATAACATATAACGAATTTTATGAATAAGATACCAACAGTAACAGGATTCGAATTGACCGGCTACCTAACATGGCTACGTCAACAAACGAAATCATTTAAAGCTGGGAGTTTTCAGGTCGTATGGGGCTTTAATGAATATTTGAAGGTATGTTTAGACACAAGTATAGCAGGGAAATATGTTAAGATTTTTTTGATATTAAATTTATGAGACAGCAACTCAAGAATACAACGATATAAGGCCTCAACCGTGCGCAGCTTTTTGTGCGCCGTAAATCGAAGGTTTTTATAAGGGGTGGCTCTGTAGCTCTCTGTTATGTCAAAATATTTTTTCAGAGAGCTACAGTTCTGCAGCTAACTTAAAATATGTTAATGATGTTGATATTTTGGTGATGATTTAATATTTTTATCAAAATCATCACATTATTTTCCTGTCAAACATATCAAATAGTAGTATTGCTTTGACAACCAATCTAAATGTAGAAACAATATATATGGTACTTGTATAGCATAGGGGCATAAAGGAGTTAACTTTAATTTGTGTTTTATGCTATATGTTTCATTGAAAAATATTGTTTCTTCTAAAACATCTGGAAATAATCCTCAGCCAATAACAGGTGAAATGCTAAGATTGAAAGTTTACTTGCAATGCAATTTAAGCAAAATTTTATATTGAAAGTATAAAATTCAATAGATCATTGAACTTGTTAGAGTTTACAATGTTTTCGCATACTTTGAAAAAATAAAATTTAAAAATAAAATAAAATTTATTTCCTACCTACCTACCCTATTTTTTTCTGGAACGTTAGCGGAAACTCAACAATTTTTGTCGTTGGCCTAAATGAGGTAGGATAGGTACTAACGGACTCCGTAACCGTAGCTAGTGACAATGCGATGTGAGTACACAGTATAAACTTTATGCCTCGGTTTTATAGCCAATTTTTTTAGTCGTTACCAATCTTCGTGAAAAATGTGTGACTATCTTAAAATTACATATATACAGATATAAGCATATATACGAGGTAATTTTGGAACCTTGATTGATAGTTTCGGTCATTTCTTTAGTAATTTTGGTGATTCTAAGTACCGGCTAAATATAGAGATTGTGCTGGATCTGTAAAATAACTTGAATGTTTACAAACGACTTACCAGTACCACGCAGTGTCAAATATCACACAATATCATTGAATATGCACGCTGAATCTAAGTTGTGGATAAGGCCGCTTGGGTACCAAGTAGGTTAAAATGTACATTCTTGTAATGAAGCTCTAAAAAAGTTCACCTGACAGACTAGAGTCTCAAAAAACACAAAATCCATAAAGAAAATAAATAGTGTTCACTTCTAGTAGTCAAGTGCTTAACTGATCGAGATTACTTCCGCTTTACTCAATCGTAACTACTCGGCCATTTCACCTATAAAAAATAACGTAGTCTAGGTCACCTACACGTTTGTCAATGCAGTGTTCTACGAGACAAACGTCTAGGAGCATTCTACGATAAACATTTACACTCCATAACGAGGCTTATCCGAATTCTGATAAAGCAGCTGATTGGTTGATCAATGCATAACGATGACGGATGCAGTCGAACAGAAGATAAACAAAGTTTTATCAGATTTAAAAATCGAATTCTCACTGAAACCTTTACAGAAAGAGTGTTTACTTAAATTAGCAAATAGGTCAGACGTGTTGGCAGTATTACCAACAGGCTATGGGAAATCGCTATTGTATACGATTCTACCGCAATTAATGTTTGAAGAAGACCTGCTAGTAATACTAGTTCTCGTAAAGTCAGCATAATTCTGGTCATATCGTCACTGGTTTCTCTAATGAAGGACCAAGTTTCGAACTTCCAAAAACTCAACGTTTGCTTTCTTTAGAACAAGCGACACATAAACTGACATTTGGAACAACAGTTGTGGTCTTTGTTTTCTTCGGTGTCGCTTTCCGTTTTTCGATAGCGCCCCCTCGCGGTGTAATAATTTTAAATAGAACGCTCCAAGGCGTTTGAGTGGGAAGTCAAACGGCTTGTGTGACCTAGGCTAAAAATAACGAAGCTAGAAAGGCCGATTAGTTCCGATTGCCGCTTTACGTTAGATTTCACATCGAAAATAATTCGTACGAACTAACATAATTTAAGAATGGCGGCTTCCATGGACGACGATGGATTTAGAGCTGACGATCTCTATGTTTTGCTGAATGTTGATAGAAAGGTTAAATAATTTTTCAAGTCAATTAGAAAATTATACATAAAACTGACATTGAGTAATTTTTACACTATCAACGATTAGTAAAATATTGTGACTTTTTTGACCGGTTGACCTACGTATGTCTATAAAATTAAATAACAAATGCTGTTTGTTTAATTGATGTCTAGAATTTACAAAATTTAGTGAATGACAATTGATAGAGTTTCTTTATATTTTCACTTTGCCTTTATGAATTATTTAGTGCGGTGTTTATTTAATTGGAGACCGGATGTAGAGAAAATTCGAATTGAAAAGTCGTTGCAGATGTTTACGTATTATGTAATCTTATTGTCTTGCACAGAATCCTCATATTTCATGTAGAGTACTGCTATGTTTCTCTCTGACCGATAAAGGAATGTTTTAGATGGGATACCTGTAAATGAAATTGAATGATGTAACCAGGTCATTCTCTTATTCTTATATAGTCGGTTAATAGCTCTTTAATACACCTATCAACACTTCGCCGCGAGTTACGTCCCTTTGCGGGGTCAACCAAAGGTCAATCGGTGAAAAACCAAGTTTTCCTTCTTTACCTTAGTAAGATGTTATTACTTTGAATTTTAGCCAATTACTAAGTTTTCATACAAGTTAATGGGTTGCCCCAGTCTGGGGCATATTGTAGTTGACTGCAATTGATGGAAAAATAACAGATGTCAAAGCTACAGATAGGAAAATTACAAAGGCCAACGTAGAGAAATACGATTTTTATCCGGGAGATGGCGGACAAGGGACGTAACTTTCGCGAAGTGTTGATACGTGTATTAGGGCCGGCTCCTAGATTTACCCAAAAATACCCAAGAACACCCCAAAACACAATGAAAAGACCCAAAGGCACAATTTAAAATAAAATATTGGTTAAAACTATGTTATTTACGCAGAAAACTGAACAATTTCGCCATATATTATTTGAAATGGTATCAATATACATAAAAGAGTTATTTCAAGATCGATAACTCGGTTAATTTTCCCTGCTCATCGGAGTCACATGACATATAAATGTATATTTTGTATTTAAATAAAATCTTTAGGGCTAATGACCTAATGTTGTGTTTGTTTTCCTATGTCCGACTTTAAATAAAAAATTGTTTGCATTTTTCCCAATAATAGAATTATGAAAGGAAAACGTATTTGAAAAAAATAAACATTCGATGTGATTTATATACATAAGAGTTATTGGAATGATGATTTGGATAGAATAGATGACAATTTTAGAAGGTTAAAGAAAATTATATGTGTAAAATAAAGATAATATAATGTTTGATATGATTTTAAAACTTATTTATGATAAAATTGATTTTTCACAATTTGACTGAAATGTCGACAATTTTTCCCAATTCGAAAGCCACAGGACCCTTGTTAAAAATGTAGAAAAATCATTGGTGACACTACTGCATGAAAATAAGCAAATATATTTATTTTCTTCCAAGCTGAAGGGGAGTGTCTGGACAACCCCAACTCTTTACTCTTATATCCACACCTGACATTACGATGTGTAGCTGGAAAAAAAGAAGAAAAAAAAGTTAAAGTGTATTGAAAATCGCACAATAAAAATATAGCCATAAGAAATATCTGTATTTCACGGCAAGTTGTTGATATTCTAAAATTTTTATGTATCAATTCCCTTGTGGCATTGACATACTTTTTAAAGAGCAAAGAAGAACAAAATTAACGGACTTATTCTTTACATGGCAAGATCTAGTA